>NC_139800.1:36304554-36432054 GCF_965231275.1 Zosterops lateralis | reverse complement strand
GGAAGCACTTGATTCTTTCTTTTCATTGACCTTTGAACTGACCTTTGACTTGATTCTTTTCTTTTCATGTTTTCTGAGTGGAAGCAGTATTTTCATCTCCTACTTATCCTACTTATCTAGTTTTCCAACAGTGCACTGACTACTTGCCAGTGTTGTTGATGCTGCCTTTTTTTTTTTTTCTTTTTTTCTTTTTTTCTTTTTTCTTTTTTTTTCTTTTTTTTTTTTCTTTTTTTGATTTGAATGAGTTCACATAAGAGCTAATTCATACAGACTGGAAAGTTCAGCCTTAAACTGATACTCACAAATATGTGAGTTTTTATCATAGGCAGTTGTGATTGTTTAAAAAGGTTTGGCTGAGTTTTTTTGACCTGACAGTGTAGCCATAAGTAGCTCATATGTATCTGAGGTGTCTAAATCAGCATGTGTTACGTAAAACAGAGCCTTTAGTGATTCTGGATATGTTCCTGTAATAATTACTGGTATGTCAGTAGTGAAATACAGTGTCTATTGAAAGTACCTACATATGGAGAAGGATGCTGAAGATTTGGAGAAGTTCCAGGGACAAATACTTAGAACATTATGATCTTCCTTATGGTACAAGACAGGGATTGGATGTATTTAGCTTAGCAAATAGAAGATTAAGGAATGATTTGGTGTTTGTTTCTGAATACGTAAGAGCTGACAGTTTCAGTATTGCAAAGAAACATAATTTAAGGCTTATGACATAGGGCCAGGACTCTACAGATCTGAATTTTAGTTTTTTTCATGAACCTCTTCTCAGGCCTCAGGCAAATTACTCAAGCTGTGCTTAACTCAATTTTTGCACCACTTATGTAAAGTTATGCACTAAACAATAATACTGGTCTCAAGGAAAGAATTTTTAAATATTCTCCTGATTTTCGTAGGCTCTCTAAAGAAATCTGGAAATCGAGTTGTTAAATTATTTCAGTGGTTAACTATCTTCAGTCCTATTGTTTCTGTGGAAATAAAGAAGCATCTGCTGATCCTTGTATGCCACAATTCCCTTTTCTCTTCTATTGAGCACTTGCAAAGCATAAGATAACACTCTTCTCCATAACTCTTGGCCATTAATGAATGATTAATAACCATTGCAATGCAGAGGATATTAAATGCCTCATGCAGAGATTACACAGGGTCTACAGGGATACAGTTATATATATGGTCTGCTTTATATTTATTAGTCTTTGAATAAAATATAATTCCCATGATTGTATACACCATTGGAATTAAAACAAGAAATTGGGAAAAATTCTTAATAGTTTCTCTCTATTGAGTGCTTTTCAATACTAATTTTTCAAAGTTAAAGAAAGAGAAAAAAAATTTTCTGCTAACAAAACTAACAAAACTGAGATAACTGACCTTTCTGTTTACTGTCTTCTTCATAATGCGGTGTGTCAGGTTTTGTCATTTAAATATTTGGTGATTTAGAAAAATTAATCCTTCCATTGAATTCTTTTTTGACCAGTACAGTGGAATGTGACAGTGACAATACCAAACTAGAGACTTCTGCTTTTCCAAAATTAAAAATAAACTATGATTGCTGTTGCTTAGTGCATCAGTTTAATTGATGATAGTGCAGGATGCCTAATTTAAACAAATATTCACCTCCAAAGTAGTCCCATTTTTAGACTGTACAATATCAGAGCTTTGTTTATTTGGCTAGGCTTTCTCATCTAACTTTTCTTTGTGCCACAACTGTCAGAAGTAATAAGTCTAAAATCTTGCTGCCTTATGCCTTTCACCGAATTGTGTGGGAAAGTGGATTTCTTCTCCAAGACCATGCATGCATCTTTCCTGCATCAGCTCATTGATGGAAACAGACTGTGACAAATCAACTTCTCCTATAGTTACAGAAAGTGGATGTGCAAATATCTTTTTTTTTTTCAGTGTATGTCTTTGTTCTTCCTCCATCCCCAGCTATGGAAACGAAGCAGGAACTGTTCAGTCATATAGTCTTTCCAGTTCTTGCACTTCCCTGAACTGCATAAGGATCTGGAACTCAGTCACAATTCATGTTATTAACGAGGATTTTTCCCTCAAAAGAATCACAGCAGAAAACCTGTGGCAAAGTAAAAACTACTTACCTGTTTGTGTAACACAGCTTTGCTCTTTTTGGCTGTATGAGAATACCAGTAACACAACTTAGGAAAAAAGTGGTGCATGGTGCAGAGGAAAGACAGTACTAATGACGTGCAGGATGTAACATTGGAATAGCACTGCCAGCTTTTTGTTATCCCCTTCTTTGACCTCTCTCCTCTCTGAACTATGAGTAGAAAACAAATGCCCTAATGTGGAATAAACAAGGATTCTTAGCCTAATATTCAGCAATCTAGTTAACAAGTAGGGCAGAGAGTTGGTGACTACCTTCAATTACATTCCTTATGAGTTGCTAGCTTGAAGTCATGGATGTGTGATGAAGTTTCATATTTTTCTAAGTGCTTTTGGCTTCATCCTCAGTTTAGTAGGGCCCTTGACATTTAATCTTTGATTCATTCCCACACAAGATGCTTTGTTTGGTGTTGTGAGTGATGGATGAAAGTGGTATTTAAAAAAAATCAAAACAAAGAGAACCCCAACCAACTCAATAACTAAAAATCATTCAAATAGACTGAACAAGAGAGGATTAGAAGGGACCAGCTGGCTGAAATTTAATTGGAAGGGTTCGGTTAATGTAAGTAAATTTGCCAAGATTTAGTCTTCTGTTAGGTCATCTGTTTCCTCCTAACTAAACATATTTTGGTATTTATAGCCATGAATGAATTATTATTCCTTACCATCTCCAAAACTTATTTAAATGTCAGTCATGAGTGAAAATAAGGAAAACTCTAACGTAATCTCCTGACATCAGATGGAAAAATGTGAAGGGAAAACATTTTCTGTTTTGCTTTTCCAGAGAAAAATAAAGTTTAACAACCTTCCTTCCTATTTTACATTAAAAAAAAACAAAACCAAAAACCTTCACAGAGACATATTTCACACAGTTAAATGTTAATGAGGTATTATGCATTGCTAAACTCAGCTGTATGAAAATATGTTGTGTCAGTAGAAAAATCTGTAGTGAGGAAGTTGCTTGCTTCACTTGGGCTGAAGGAAAATGTACCTAATCACTACTTACATACAAAAGGAAGCTTGTAGACTTGCTCTGTTTCCAGCCTGCAGGTCAAATAGGCTATGCAAACAGTAATTTTTACTGTATGCATCCTTGTGGAACATTTGGACCACTTGATTCATATACCTTTTCTCCAGATCCAGCTTCTACTCTTTTATGACCACAGACCAAATAAAATCAGCAAGAATTTTGTCAATTAATTTAATAGTTGCCATCTTGATTTCATATACTGAATGATACTGGTTATGCTGTGTTAAATTACACTCCTTATCCGTTAATTTCACTATATTGACGATTATTAGAAAATACTACTCAATTCATTACCAGTTTGTTAATCCTTGTTATTTTAAATAGAGATATAATTCTTTACAGTTGGCTGATTAAGAATGAAATTGTTGTAGTATTTAGCATACGTAACTAGAGTAAATATGCCAACATACCAAACTTTTAGAAGAATTATTCATGTTTTTCTTTATCATTCTTCTCTATTAACTCCAAAGATTACTGATTTTTTTCTTTGATGGGAACACATGACAGTCTTTGGAGTGTTCCCTTATATATTAGTGTGTTTTGCTTTCTTGCAGTTGCTAATTTCAAAGTTGAGCTCCCTTTCTGTTCAGGAGACAATGAGGCACGTTATGGAAATATTTTCCTTTCTCTAGTGCTTTATATTGCCTAGAATAGGAACATTATCTACCAATAAAATACATATTATGAAATGCAAAGCTTTAATATTTGAAGTTATTCAAACAGGAGCGAAGATTTCTAGTACAGATGCTTTAGGGCCTTGCATGCAAATTAGCTTCTGTTAAAGGATAATTTCAGGGTACTTAAAAACTTCTCAGAAAAATTTTCCTGGCCAGTCAGGGTTTAAAAAAATTGGAATTGCAACCTGAACATGGAGTTGAATCTGAGAATTCCTTCTGTGTATTCACTTGTAACATATATTTAATGGGTTTTAAAGAATGTAGAAAAGGAAAATGGAAGAACAGATGAAAGTGGAATATTAGCCCAAATATTTATCCTGTCAGTTTTGCTACATCTCTCTTTTACAATAAATTGAACTTGCTTAAGTTTAGGATACTGAATAACCATACAAACTGAGAGGTCAAATGGAAAAAAAAACCCTGAATCAGATGTTCTGGTCAATAAGGTATTCTTTTACCTATCTTGGAACAATTTCTCTTTCTTCTTTTGATTTATACTTGTCATCACATCTGTGCACAATGTTTCTTTATCAGCAGAGAGAACAGTAGCCCAAACTGCACCTCTATTGATTACTGTACTCCTAGCCTCAGGAGAATCACTTGTCATCTTGTACAGAATATGATGTTTAGTGCTGCAGAAGGAAAAAATCTTCACTGTTGCAAAACAGTTTCCATTGATTTAAAGCTATAGCATTCTAGCAGCTCACTGTTAAACTCTAGGGCTTTTCCTTTCCAGTTTTCAGGATCTGCTCTCAAATTATTGATATAGAGTCCAGACCCCTTTTCTTAAACATTTCTCATGTGCTGGCTTTGCCAGTGACATTACCAGAGAAGAAGACTTGTCCTGCTGCTTGAACAACATTGCTGTCCCTGCCCAATGAAGGCTATAGTCCTTCTACAACTGGCTGGGGTTTGGGAAGCTGACAGCAAGAAAGATATTGTTTTCTTGTTTGTACAAGTGTTGCATCCCTGACTCCTACCACTGTCAGCAAAGACTGGAATTAAAAAGAGGCAAAAAATCCCAATTCTTCCTGGAGGATATGGGGTTATAATTGTAGAAGTGTTTCAGGCCTATTCTCAGCAGAAGGCCCTATGGGGAAGGCACAGCTGCAGGCCGGGCAGTTGGGAGTCGCCTGAGGGGTGAGAGGCAGTCAGGAGTGAGGAGAGAGTCACCTGAGTGACAGCTGGAAGTGAGATTGTGATTGGATGGAGGGAAGCGCGGACAGCGTGTGAGCAGAAAGGTGATTGGATGGTAGAACGTGTGGTCAGCAGCGCTGCAGCTGGGCCAGCCAATGGGTGCCCTTCTTCCGTTAAATTCTGTTAGGCCTTGGTTTGGTTTCAGCTATGCCGGGCAGAGATTAAAGATATAAAAAGAGTGTGATTTCTACAATGAAGGGATCTCCTTCGGATGCATATGGGGGTCCGTGTCCCTTTGCTCCCCATTGCTACAAATGACTGGCCTGAATAGGGTCCTATGAAGTGGTGCAGGGATGTACCACTCTGGTAGCAACTCCTACTAGGTCTAGGAAGAGTCCAGGAAGGTTCCAGGAAAGGATCCGGGAAGAGTTCAGAAAGGAATTCAAGAGATTAAAAGTGCACATACCTCACCTGGAGAGTGAGTAGACCAGTGGGAGCAAGTATGGGAGGCGGAATATCCCTGGAACAAAGAAGGAGCCTGGGCCAGATTACAGCAGCTCCTACATCAGCAATCTATTATTATGGCTTATGTATAACTGAACACCCTGCTGGACTGGATGCCTAATCATGTCAAAGATATTCCCCTTAGTGAGGTCCTACAATCAGAAGCCTGGAAAGAGTGGGGCAGAGATTTTTTAATATCGCCAGGTGCAGTCACATGGAAGCTTGTGGGCACTTCCCTACCTGGGGGACAATCATGGCAGCTATTAAAGGAAGTCACATTGGCCACTACGCAGCTTTGAAAGCTGATTCCTCTAAACCCTCAGCACCACCAGAATCCATATATGACTATGAGATCAACCCATACCCCACGGAATTGCCTCATCCTGAGATTGATCCAAGCCCCACACAGCTGCCTTACCCTGATAAAAATCCTTGCTGGGTTGGGCCCCTTGGCACAGAGTTCCCATATCGCAAGTGGGCATCAGACTCTCCTCCTGCCCAAAATGGTGCCCAGTAGTCCAGCAATGGTAAGAATGCTGGGAAGCCTTCATGAAGGAGAGTGATGTACCAAACCAGCACCCAGCTCGCAAAGAATTGGACTACGGTTGCAGCCTGTGGCCCTTCCATGCCTTTGGGTGTCACCACCCAAGCAGCCCTGGCCCTGCTCTGTGCTTGCTGGTGGCGGCCATGCCCGTGTCAGCCATAGCTGGTGGCTTGGAGCAAGTGGCTGCCAACACTGTGTTCCTGCTCCCTGAAGGTGGGCAGGGTTCACTGGCTGCAGCCAGAGACCCTGCCAGCCAGCTGCCACTGTACACTGCTGGCGCAGGCTGCCCACTGCCCCTCATGCCCATGTGGGGCTGCCTGATGTCCTCTGAGGAGGAGCTAAAAGCCACAGTGCCAGGAACGAGTCCCCTTGTGGCCCTTCTGAGCACACCGGCGGCAGGAGCAGCCAAGTGGCATGGAGGAACTGTGGGACTGTGGGAGTGCCATGTAGGTGGCAGTGCCCAGAAGCGGCAGCCCGAGTGAAGAGCTGCTGGCAGCGGAAGTGGCCCAGCAGCGTGAGCTGTGCTCTTCCGGGACATGGGGCCACTAGCAGCAGGTGGTGGCTCCCATGGTGTGGGCACTGCCATGCTGGAGCTGTTGCTGAGTGACCTGGCTGAACCAGCAGGGATATTGCTGCCATGGCTGGAGAAGTCAGCAGGGCTGTGCAGCGGCATGGCCATGCAACCCTTACACCAAGTCCCAACATTGTTTCTGCTAGCCACTGGGAACTTGTGCCTTTGCTTTACCTCCTCGGAGGAACAAGCCAGCCTGGAGGCTGCAGAGCAGGATCTTTCCCCCAGCTCTCTGCATGCTGCCCCAAGCTTTTTCAGCGAAGAGTCCAAGATTTTGCAACCCCCACAATACTTCTGGGAAGATGAGAGAGAGGTCAATGACTCCAGCCTAGACTTGAAACCAGCAACAGATCACAGAATCACAGAAGCACAGAATGTGTAGGTTGAAAGGGACCTTCAAGATCATCGAGTCCAACCCAGCCCTAACACCTCAACTAGGTCATGGCA
Source organism: Zosterops lateralis (assembly GCF_965231275.1). Taxonomy (NCBI): domain Eukaryota; kingdom Metazoa; phylum Chordata; class Aves; order Passeriformes; family Zosteropidae; genus Zosterops; species Zosterops lateralis. Next base: position 36,425,014 of record NC_139800.1, on the reverse strand, counting down.
TCGAATGCCGCATCTAGTCTCTTTTTAAACACCTCCAGGGATGGTGACTCCACCACCTCCCCAGGCAGACTATCTCAGTATTTAATCACTGTTTCCATGAAAAACTTCTTCCTAATATGCAACCTATATTTCCCTTGATGAAGCTTAAGACTGTGTCCTCTCGTTCTGTCAGTTGCTGCCTGGAGAAAGAGACCAGCCCCCAGCTGACTACAACTACCCTTCAGGAAGTTGTAGAGAGTGATAAGGTCACCTCTGAGTCTCCTTTTCTCCAGGCTAAACAACTCTGTCATTGTTCACAACACAAAAGAAGGACACTAGCATCAGGTTGAAGTGAGGAGAAAAGAGAAAGTTTATTATGATTTGGGGTTTAAATAGGATCTGGAATGTGTTCAAGGATTGGGAGATGAGAAGAACACCCCTCTGACTCTAGTGGTCAAACTAGCAGTCCATCACAGAGAGGAATGAAAACAATCTACTTTTGTTTATGTTACATGCCTGAGAAACCCCAGCAGAAAATGTAAACAATGATTAGAAGGCTGAAATCAGGGCAACATCATCCCAGCTCCCTCAGTCATTCCTCATATGGCTTGTTTTCCAAGCCGTTCACCAGCTTTGTTGCCTCCTCTGGATGCATTCAAGCAACTCAACGTCCTTCCTAAACTGAGGGGCCAGAACTGGACACAGCACTCAAGGTGTGGCCTCACCAGTGCTGAGTACAGGGGAAGAATGACCTCCCTGCTCCTGCTCTACACAGTATTCCTGATGCCACTGGCCCTCTTGGCCAGCTGGGCACACTGCTGGCTCATGTTCAGCTGCTGACCAGAACCTCCAGGTCCCTTTCCTCCTGAGCTCTGTCCAGCCACACCGTCCCCAGCCTATAATACTGCAGGGGGTTATTGTGGCCAAAGTGCAGGAATCAACACTTGGACTCATTAAACTTCATCTTGTTGGACTCTGCCCTTCCATCCAACCATCTCTCTGCAGAGCCCTCCTATCTTCCAGCAGGTCAGCACACACTCCCAGCTTAGTGTTGTCGGCAAATTTACTAATGAAAGACTCAATAGCCTCATCCATGTCATCAATGAAAATATTGAACAGAGCTGGTCCCAGCACAGACCCCTGAGGAACACCACTGGTGACTGTCCCCAGCTGGATGCAGCACTGCTCACCATCAGTCTCTGGGCCCAGCCATCCAGCCAGTTCCTAACCCAGCAAAGAGTGCTCCTGTCCAAGCCCCAGGCTGCCAGCTTTTCCAGGAGTGTGCTGGGGGACACAGTGTCAAAAGCCTTGCTGAAGTCCAAATAGACAACATCCACAGCCCTTCCTGCATCCACCACGCTAATCATGCTAGCTCTCTAGTAGCAGCTTTGGCTGCTCACTTCCAGATTTCAGACACAAGGACAGGAAGTTGTTCTAACTGCAATTCCATCAATAATTTTAAAAGGGAATGCTCTCAACAAAGTGACGTGGGGGGTAATCTCCTGTTGTCTAACAAATTTCAACTTTTTGTTCTATTTCAAAAAGTGTGTTAAAATGGTTTCTCTCAAAGCTTTAGCAACTAAGACCTTTAGGGTATTTTAATCATCTGTCTTATGTGTTATTTTTTGTTTACAGAGTTAAGACTCCCACACAGGTTTATTTAGGTCTATTACAGAAAATAAAAACTATGCAAAAAAGATTGTGTTCAAGTTACTTGGTGATCTAAATAACCATTTGTTTTGCTATTTCAAGAAGTTGGGACACATGGTTCCTTAAATGTTTCTATAAATTGCTGAACATGCAATTCTGTAATTTCCGGCTAAATACTTTTTCACAGGCCAAGTTAAGCCTTATCTACTTTCTGACAAAAGTGGTTGTGTTTAAGGGTTAAAGACTTCTTTTTATGGGAATGTTTTTCCAATATATTGGCAACTACTCACACTGAAGCAAAAGCCCATAATGTTATCCAGTATTGGCTTACTTGTTTTGACGCTTTAAGCCTTCCTGGCACCATCAAAGTTTATGAGTTCTTGCAGCAACAGAGTGTCTCACAATACTAGCATTTCCCAGTCTCCCACAAGGCAAGCTGTTGTCAAGTTAAGTGATTTGTTTCATCATTATAATTATTCTTATATTGTGCCGTGTTTGTCGTCCTGTCTTCAAGGGATGCAGAAGGGATGACAGGCACTGCCTTTGTATTTAAAAACAAAAAGTGGGGGAGTAGGAGTGCCCTCATGATAGACTAGCTAAAGCCTTATATGTCTCAATGTTTTAAATCACGATGAGATGGGACAAATGGCATGTGAAGGGCAATATTCCTTGGACACAAAGGCTCATCCAAAACCTCCCCTGATGATAAAGGACTTACTGACCAGAGAATGGAAAGGACCACTGGACTTACTAACATGGGTGAGAGGCTATGACTGTGTCTCTACAGGCCACCATGTGAAGTGGCTTCCATCATGGTCTGTGCAGCCTTTTGTCGCATCCTCCTGATTCTATGCGTATACTGTTACCGTGTTATAAGCCTATGTTACAGTTTCTGAAGGGTTGTTGTTTTTGTTGTTGTCACTGTTATCAATGTCTTAGGAATTGTTTGGGTTTTTCCTAGTAGGGTTTTGTTGCTTAATTAAAAAAGAGGGGGGAGATGTAGGATGTGGGGTTATAATTGTAGAAGTGTTTCAGGCCTATTCTCAGCAGAAGGCCCTATGGGGAAGGCACAGCTGCAGGCCGGGCAGTTGGGAGTCGCCTGAGGGGTGAGAGGCAGTCAGGAGTGAGGAGAGAGTCACCTGAGTGACAGCTGGAAGTGAGATTGTGATTGGCTGGAGGAACGTGTGGTCAGTGTATGAGCAGAAAGGTGATTGGATGGTAGAACGTGTGGTCAGCAGCGCTGCAGCTGGGCCAGCCAATGGGTGCCCTTCTTCCGTTAAATTCTGTTAGGCCTTGGTTTGGTTTCAGCTATGCCGGGCAGAGATTAAAGATATAAAAAGAGTGTGATTTCTACAATGAAGAGATCTCCTTTGGATGCATAAGAGGGTCTGTGTTGCTTTGTTCCCAATTGCTACATCCCCCCCATCCCCAAAACTCACCAACGAAATATACACACCACTTTCCCATTTGAAAAATGCAGTTCTGTACTAGTAAACAAACAAGTCTTCTCCCCTTTATTGTCTCTTAACAAAAAGAAACATTACATCTTTGAACTGATAACTAGAGATGTGTTATGAAGATACAGAAAGTTAAAAGCCTAAATTGTAATAAAATTTCAGACAGAGAGAAATTAGTAATGGCTTCTCCATGTTTTAATAGAGAAATTATTTCATCTTAATTTCATCACATTTTTTTCGCCCAGCAAACATGTTCACAAACAACAGTGAAGAACAAAGCTGTGATTTATATATATGGGCAGGTATACATGCACCCCTGACCTCCTGCCTCCTTTCTCGCCCTCAGCACCAGAAGCAATTTATGGAGAACAGTCTAAATAAACATTAAGGAGTCAAGGCCACAAACTGACGGTAAGAAAAATCAATGGCTCCAGAAACCAGATAGTAGGTTCAATAAAAGAGATTAAGCATCACAAGTTAGTGCAAGGCACTTACAAGTAAATGTGGCTTACACTTCATCTGACAGGGCTCTCTTATCATCAGGATAAAAACTGTCATAGAAACAGAAGCACATTGAGAAGCCAGTGGAAGATGCTCCTTAGCTGCAACCACTAAATGCTGACCTCTGAATGAAAGGGTTTTTTACTGAGGCCAGAGGGAATTTACAATTGCTTTTCCAGAGTCATCTCACACACCTGTGCCTTTGCCCAGAGGAATTGTTTCAGATATACATTTGGAGATCTCTCTTGGTTTTCTTTGATTGTTTTGCTTTTCTGAATTATTTTTTAAATCCTTTCCTTACTCTCACTGAGTTAAATCTCCCTCTGCAACCTGTACAACTACAGCCTACACTGGGGTGGTAGCTTCAGCTGAAATCAGTTCAATGAAGTCAGTTTCTATAGCACTGTCTCAGCAGACTGAAATTTTCCATAAAATGGGGCAGCTCCAGATTCAGTGTGGAATCCTTCACCTGTTGACCTGTAGTGGGTGACTAGAGAAGCCATCCTTATCACTTAAGCAGCACATGTCTACTTTTTCATGCATTGAGACACTGCCTTTTATCAGGTCATAAATGGTAATGTTTTACTGTCTGTGATCATCCAGTCAGCCATGCAAATCTAAAGCTGAATGATAGCAGCAGCCCATATTCTATAAAGACCTAAACAGAAATTAATATTGTGATTGTGCCTGATTTTCCTTCCTAGCTATTTTCCAAAAGGATACAACACCTGCTGTTTCTTCAGAAACCCACTGATAAAACCTTTAGTTTGCTTTTAGTAACACTTAGGCTCCTCTTAAAGGTAGCCATGTAGACTAATTCAAATGTAAACTTCCAGGTTGGAAGGCTATCTAAACTACTTGCTAAAAGTAGTAAAAAAGGTGAGGGAAGAGGGAAGGCAGATGACTTCCTTCCTTCCTTCCTTCCTTCCTTCCTTCCTTCCTTCCTTCCTTCCTTCCTTCCTTCCTTCCTTCCTTCCTTCCTTCCTTCCTTCCTTCCTTCCTTCCTTCCTTCCTTCCTTCCTTCCTTCCTTCCTTCCTTCCTTCCTTCCTTCCTTCCTTCCTTCCTTCCTTCCTTCCTTCCTTCCTTCCTTCCTTCCTTCTCCACACTCCCTCCCTCCCACCCTTTCTCCCTTTTTTTTCCCTTTCTTCCTTCCTTGCTCCAAAATACCCAGAAGCATGAATTCTAATAGAGCAAAACAAGGTATTACAGTTTTTAAAAAATTCTTAAGCTTCATTTGGATTCAATCATCCATCAATGTCATTCATAGGTCAATGCCTGTCAGGGACAGAACAGCACTTCATAAATGAGTAGACTGTACTAGCTTGAGTTTAAATTTGATGTAAGACAGCCTCATGTGGACTGCATTGTAAGTGGTTTGTGAAATGAGAAAGTCAGGTGCCAAGCCAGAGAACAGCCATTGCCCTGATGTAAGTACTTTGAGTGGCTTATCATACAACCACATAAAAAAACCTGTGAGCTTAATAACGAGTGCACGCATCTTTGTAGATGACCTGTATAACCTTTCCAAACTGCCATTTTTCCCAATATGCTAGGATTTCTAGGATTTTATCTGCTTTCTAGCTTTCTCCATCCTGTTCCTGACTTATACTATGGTTCAGTACACTTGACATTTGAAAGAAAATGCATGTCCATTTCCCCTATTAAGAGTGGCCAGACAAACATGCCTTCATCTCTTAGAAGAATGTCAAAAATAAGACCATTCTGTTATGTTAATAAAATCCCCAGTAGTCTTAATTTTCATCTTTACCTTAGATTCCAAGGAAATTAATAATTCACAGGAGAAGAGCAAGACACACAGCCTTAGAACAGCTTGTTATCTCCATTGATATGATTTATATCAGTCATAATGGCCTTTTTGGTGCTGGGTGGGGCACGGAAGCAAACAAGTGTCTTAATTCCCTTTTCTTTAACATAAAATCAACAACTGTTGTCTGAGTTTACTTCTCAGTGAGGTTAAGGAAATTAAAACCATAGATTAAGCCCAGCAGGAAGAAAAAAACATTTAAAAATCCTATGAGAAAAAGACCTCAGGGTACTGAATAGCATTTATCTGTTGAACTCAGTGTCACTTCCAGTCCATATTTTAAGTGCTTAAAGCACTGAGGCAAAGGAAAATATGACTGAATCACTGATGTTTAGGTAAATGCTCTAACTACTGGGCTTTTTATTAATCAAGGCTATTGGTATACCTGGAACTTTCATCTAGATTGGTGAAATTTTATTTCTGGTCAAAACTGTTATTAGATTTAACTAATTTTTTTTTCCATTTAGTGAATCAACAATTTTGTAACAAAATGTTTTCATTTTAGCTGAGATTTGTTCTGGATACCAGAGCAGCAAGGCAATTAATACTTGGCACTGGATACCTAACCATAACACTGACCCACTGAACAGTGAACAGTTCATTCCTGGCACTGGAAGTCAACCACTTATGCACTGATTGAGGTTCACTCATTTCTTATAAGTAGAAAAAAAATATTGATTTATGAAAGGGAGTTATTCCTTGTCATCCAAGGACCAGAAGCTCAGAGTTATTCCAAAGATGAACAGTAAGACAGAGTTTAAATTAAAAATTCTCAGAAAGCTTTTTCCTAGGGTTTTGGTTTTCTTTAAACAGTATTTCCTTGTATTTTCCTGATTGTTTCAAGCCCATATGACTGCAAAAGAAAAAGGTTTTCCTCCATCCTGTCAGTGGTTACTCACTCCTGTTCTCATGCCCATCCATCCCTCTGTGAGTCTTAGTATTGCTATCTTGAGGCACACTGCTCCAAGGTGTTGATCCACATTAAAACTATTTTTTTTTTTCTTAACTGTGTTAGTTTAAACTGGATTGTTTTACCAAGTTGTAGAATGATTGGTAAGTATGAACCACAACCTGATGTTTCTCTGCAGTTTCACCATTCTTTTGGTTTTTTTTCAGTTTTTTTCACCAATATAGAAGCCATTAGAATTGGTTGCCTTTGTGACACACTGAGAGTTGTTAGGGCTGATGGTTATTTGTGATTAGTTGAAATATCTGAATTTTGAAACATACATCAAAAAGTGGAAAAGACCCAGACATTTCCTACATCAAACACTAATATCCACAAAAGGTTGCAGTTACTTCATCTGACATACGCAGAGCAAATTTTCACATCAAATGTCTCTAAAGAAAGTCATAAAGCAGGGTGAGCTCATTAAAGAAAATTCACTTTAACTCAAATAAGAGAGAATAAAGGAATATGTCCTAAGTTTGTGAAGTTCCTTTTAAAAAAGTATGAAGACTGAGATTGGACCAGAAAAGCAACTCCAAGACATATATTGGAAGTTAAGTCGAATTTAAAGCAGGAATTAGTATGGACCAGACATCACCTAAATTTAATATCTATTTGCATTCGCACTTTGTGGTAATGAGGACGAAATGGACAAAACATTTAACTGTCTGATCACCAGACATTCTCTGACCGTGCCTTCAAAGTAGCTTTGGCCTCTGCTCAGCAGAGCAGTGTCAGATGTGGAATTCATAGTGCTGAAATTCTAGGTTCCTTGGAGTGCAAGATATACTTATAAAATGGATATACAAGATGAAGCATTCAATATCCACTGCTGTAGAACCTATTACCTGACCACAGCCATGCCTAGCCAGGTCCATAAGAAGAGCTGAACTGAGGAGGCAATTGTTTCCACATCTCTGCAAGGAGTTTGATTGTGATTGGTTTTCATTACAGGAAGAGTTGAGGATTGCTTCAGTCTTCAGCTGTGAAAGCTTAGCTCTCATTTGCACTAAAGGTGCATCATCCTGACCTAACAGGAAGTGGATTACCTGTGCTCTATAACCACTAAAATCTACAGTATTTTTATGACATTTGACTGCTTCTTCTCAGTCTTCCTTGCACATTAGAAACTGTCTTGCAAATCGTTACTAACTTTTCAAAACTCAAAAATAGTTTTGATCTACCTTTATGCACTATATACTGCCATAGAATTTTGGAACAATGTTACTGTAGTACAAAGTTTGTCATGACATACCTTGACCTAAAAGCCTAACTTCAGGCTATGGCACATTAATGTGGTAAACCTTGCTGTATTTCTCCTTCATATTGTTGATAGGGATAAGGGTGCTGTTTACTGTAAGAAAAATAAAAACCATAATTTCACCCTGTTTGATATTCAATACCTAAAATAGCTCTTTTCGCATGTAAGTGTTCTAGCCTGTATCAGTGCATCTTAAATTTCTTTCATGTATCTATTTTCATATATCTACAAGTTCCAAATCCTACTGTTTTGTAAGTAGATTTATTTCCATGTTGATCTCTGTGCCACAGCTCCTGAGAATCTAGCCTTGAAAACAAATTTTTGGAGAACAGGAAGACATTCAAAAACTTTGGCGTCTTTTGCTTGGGGTTTTGTTTTGGGAGCTTTCTTTGAGTTTTGAGTAGTAGTAGTAGTAGTAGTAGTTTTTGGTATGGATTTTCTTTTTTTTTTTTTTTTTCTTTTTTTTTTTGGGGGGGGAGTTTTTTTGTAGTTTTAGGGGGGAATATATTTTTTATATTCTTTGAAATATACAGGATACACAGTAAGTGTAATGTGTCAGAGACATCCCTCTGGTAAGTTACCTTCTGTGCAAAATCACGCGGCACTTGTCTTTTCCAAAGACTAACAATATGATTTCTCCTTTTTAACCTTGATCTAGGTTATTTATTTTGAAAGACAAGATGTATTTGGGCTGAAAATCTCTTCTATCTTGACTGGGGCTTTGCTCCTAATTTTATCTGTTTCTAAAGTACATATTGTTGAATTGATGAGTCAGCCTGAGAGTCCTATTACACAGCAAAATAATCAGACCACATGTATATTACAAAAAATAACAGCCTCATACCTATATAGCAAATTTGGAAATATTTTAGGGTTGTCACCTGGGAAGGCTCTATTCCCATACAAGTTCAGCTGACAAAAGTAACCCAGGTTCAATTGACTTTGTAAATGCCTGTCTTGATATCCAGGGGACTTTGCAGAGACATGCTGGGAGATCTCATAGCATTCCCATAATGACAAAAATGCAGCTATGTCACAGCTTTTAAACTCATACTGGAGAGTGCTTGAAACTGTACAATTCAGCACTGCTTTGCACTTAGCCAAAGTAAGTGAAGCTTGGCCAGTTTAAGACACCTTTGCTGTAAAATGGAAACTGCCTTACTTATTCTAATGAGAGAGGAAACAGACCTGGCTGCTTCTGGCATAGAAAGAACTGAGAAAACGAGAAAGAGCTGAGGGAAAGCTTTGGAGAGCAGAGCAAGCAATTTTTTGCCTTTGCCTAGGGAGGAAGAGAAACATGAAAGACTGTGATGGATCTTTGCTGAGGTTGCAGCACCATAACACTCATGACAGCAGTCACTCCAGTTCTTCCACAGCTATGGCACCAGGAAATGTTACTAGGGCTATTTTCCTCCCCCAATTTTTTTTCAGCTGTAAACAACTGCCTACTTAACTTGTGCCTAGAGTCAGTCCTGGAAGGTAATGCATATACTGTAAATCAAGCAAAACAAAACAAAAAAAAAATCCTGCTGGCAGATTTCCTGTGGTTTAGCTGCATGTTCCTTTGAGGCTTCCAGATCCTGTTGAAATGAATGTCTCCCTTGCTTCCAGAGTAGTTGAATCAGTCTCTGCTTTGCAGGGGTGTATTAATGATTCACAAGAGGTAAAGTAGTAGCCGAATAGAGACTATAACTAGTTGTGTTTAAATTGGTATCATAATACACATGTGTGAAAATAATCAGTATTCAAAAACTTGGTTTCACCCAAATAATTAGAAGGGGTTTATTAAGTAATTTGTCTCTCTTTTTCCTTTTCTTCTTTTTTGTCTCTGAGAGAGATTAGTTTTCCATGCTTGCTATCTAGATCAACTTGGGAATGATCTTCTCAGCAGTAAGCAGCGTGTATGTCTCATGCAGATTTAGCTTATTATAAATGCATTTCCATTAGCAGCTGGAAAGAAAGCTATCAATATCCAAAATCTGAGTGAAAATAATAACAGATATTCCACCAAGAACCTGGATGTAACAAAATACTCTAATGCTGATGTATTCTAAGAAGCTCTGTTAGGAGTCCGCCCTCTTTCCTTCATTGTTTATCACTGACTACATGTTATAATATTGCCATAAATTGAACTTGTATTGAGAAATTTTCCATGTCAACCCCTTAGGGTAGCTGATTATAGGTTTGACCTTTTGAGATTCTGTGTATTTCCCACTTAATCAGTGCTGGAATGAGTTGCTGCTAAGTAGGATCTATAGGAACCCTATGGGAAAAGCAAAGCCATCTAAAAATAATGAGTTTCTTTCTCCTTCCCTCCCCTACTCTAATTTTTGAGCTCTATTAGGCCATGATAACAGTCTTAATCTAGGCTACACAAAAGCATAGTATGGCATGTGATGTTTGTGTTATATTGGGAAAAAAAAAAAGGGCTTTTGTCAGCCTAAAATATAAGTGAAACTTTACAACATGCTTAAAAAATGCTTCATTTCCCACTTGCCCCTTTCTTTCTTTTCATACTAAATTTTGTTTGGTTGAGCTAAGGCCTTGTGAAGCTTTCAATATCCAGTACCTATGATTTTGACAGAGTGATTTGTTCTCTCTTACTTGGAGAAGAATACGAAATTGGGACCATTGCCATTTTGCCTTGTTACAATAACACACTAGGTGGTTTAGATACAATCTCACATAGTAGTTCAGTCATCAGTTCATTTCTCAGTACTTGAGGCCTGTGGGTTTTTTCCCTGCCATGCACTTTGATTTCTTCTTGTCCTTCCCTATCTCCCTCCCCTTGAACCCCTCTGCTTCCTTTTACATCCTCCTCCCCTAAAAACCTCCTGTGAAACTGAACAGCATAATAGATGTAATTAGACCTTCAGTAATCGCACTGAATGGAGCAGGCAATGAGACTCCTTCTCGGGAAGCAATCAGTACATTAGGTCCCCAGGACTGAAACTGCGTTTAACAAGGTTTGGGGCTTAGGGATTGTTGGTCTAGGCTTCTGCTGTTTCCACAAGAGAAAACCCTACTTGGAATGCAAATCTTCATTTACTATAGCTACAAAAGGGAGGGAAAAAACATTAGCTTCTTTATTACACACATAATGAAGCAAACTGTATCTGTTGATCTATTTTTTCCTGAGCAGTAAATCAACTGTTCACAAATGCTAGTAAGCATAAACACAGATTTAATCTGCACTTTCAAGCTATTTCTTGGGGTTTTTTTCCCAAGATGGAAGAAAAATACCTTAAACTTTTTCAAACAGATGCTGGCCTTTTTCCATGCATATTTAATGATTCCTCTAATAAAGCTATTGAAGATAGTTCCTTTTGATGAGAATGTAGATGTGGCAAAGTTTACACGTAGTTTGTTGATTTATGTTCCAAACTGTGTAGGATGGTAATAACATGAAAAATTTCCCTTTTAGAAATTAAATTTCTCTCATCATTCTGATCTTATCCCTACCTAACTGAATTCTCTTTCCATCCAATTTCCCTTCCATAGCAGGATGTGGTGTATACTCTCATGCAATTTCCTTAGTTGTCATTTGTATGAGCATGTACTTCCTTATTTCAATCACATTTTACCCTGGCCTTGACATGTATGGAGAGCAAAGAGGATTTCTGTCTTCATTCAAGGTCAGATCTTTTGCATAATGTAGGAGAGAGACTAGGAAAGGCGGTGAAGTCAGACACATTCAAAGCAGAGAGATGTTTCTGAGATCCCTGCTCACAGAAGGGGAGGAGAGAGAAAGGTTTATAAACTTTCATTTCCTTGGCACATAGATTGAAAGCAGGCAGAGCAGGTCAGTATACTACACTGATCTTAACTAGAAGTCCACTGAATTTTAAAGCCAGTGACCCACAGACAGGGCAGCTAACCTGTGCAAGCACCACACAACCAGTGCAGCCATCAGGCTGTGCCATGCTGTCCTGTGCTGTTCTATGTTGTGTCACATGTATCCTTTTCCATGGGATAGGTTCGACCTACTCCTGGTACTGGAGGATCCTGCAGGCATCTCTTGCTTGTCACTGCCATAACTCCTCTGGCATGATCTTTCAACCCAAATGCACTCTTTAACAGAAGATATTTAGAGATAAGTGTTTCATTCACTCATTCCGAACTTTCACCAGTGTACTTTTAATACTTAGGTTCAAAATTACACTGGTTATACACCATTTGCATATATCTATATGCAATAAACCTTACATTTACTTCTGAACCAAATCATGGGTTTAAAATAATAAAGGCTTTTATTTTCTATTTTTTTCAATTTGCCCAATTCTTAGATGTATTCAAGAATTTTAATAATTTTCTGGGATATTAACTATGTAAACTTTAGAACTACATGGTACAGTGTTTTCAAATCCCCTAAGGGCACTGTCGAATATTTCAGAATTTACTATTGTAGTGATGATAAGGAATAATTTAAAAGTTAGATTGCATGCATGTGTGAGACTTAGAGATTTTTGTTCTCTACTCTGTTTAAACAACATCATAAACAGGAGGTTAGAAGGAAAAAAATGCACACATTTTTATTGTAGGTGGTACAGGAGATGTTTTGTGCTGATATTAGTTTTTTTGGAGATATTGGTAATCTAGTAGAGTTTTCATGTCAGGAGTCACAAAATAATCTCAGTACAATGCTTCCCCATTTTTCACTGTTCTACAGTATTTTCATTAGTGTCTTAGATCAATACAAACTAGCCATGCCTCTTTGACACAGAATTGTCCTCCAAATCTTGCCATGTATCTCTTAGGTCTTAACTAAGGGGCTATTTTGTGGTTATCTTTGATCCTTCTCAGTAACTGAATGAATCTGTAGCTGGATAAGACTAAAGCTTTACTGATCAAGTCATCCTTGCGATATCCTGCGAAAGTAGCTTGAAAGTTAAGTTATATCAATACAGCAACACGCCTGGGTCCCATGGGCGCAAAGGCCTAATTGAAAGGAAGGGGATAATCAAACTGTTGGCTTTGACTACAGATAATGAGCACTGGTATGGGAGAAAATCTATTATCAAACTAACCCCAAGAGGCTTGAAACAGAGTAGCCTCATTCTATGTGATTAAAAGCTTTCTTTCAAATCCAGAGGACACATCTCATCCAGAGACATCGGAATTACAAAGGTGCTTCTAAAGCTGTGGTCAATGAACAACACTGATATAAGGTCCCTGAATTCATGTTGCTCATATGAAATTAATTTGGCAGCATCAAGGGAATAAATGGCTTTCAGATTACTAAAAAATTGAAACATGAACTCTGGTAGTGAAACAAGACTTCAAATACTACAAAAATTAATATACTAAATGAAGTTGATAGTTACAAATACAGTCGTTTTTATATGAGTTCAGAACAATAGTTCACCTTTTGCCTGTTGACATAAAATATTGAATGCTTAAGGAATTTGGTAAACTCCATCAGAGCTGATCCTCTCAGCTACAGAAGTGGACAATACCACAACTGGTATAGTAGCTTGATTGCAACCACACCTAGGTTAACTAATGTTGACAGCCAACTTTCCCTGTCCTCCTTGTTTCAGCCTTCCATCGAATTTTCTGTACCTGCATTACAATCCACAGCTTTAGTATTTTTTAAAAGTATGTATAATAACCATGTGCTTTTACGAATGAAAATCTAGTTCTAATATTGAGTGCAATGAACAAAGGGAACTGCTTTTTAGTTTACTTGAGTCAGAGCTGTTTGTGAACAAATGGGTTTTATTTTCTTTTCAAGTGAACTGTGAATGTGCCCTAAGTTGTCTATACTATGGTGAACTGCTCATATTAGTTGAGTCTATCATAAGGATTCCTTGGCTGGATTTTAGTTTACATGTATGGTATCTTACTTATTGTGATAAATTTGGGGTAAAAATTCGTGTGTGAAATAATAATCCGATGTATAATAAGAACAATGTTAATAAAATGTAAAATCCAGTAGGAAGCAAACTGTTCCCCCCCAGCCTGCACGGCTTCAGTTGCAAAACAGGACAAGAATCATCAGACTAGACAAAGACTCTAGCCAGCCTCGATAAGAATCACTTCCTCGCCAATGCAAGGAGAATTCCTTCTTGACGACAATGCAGATTTCATAAACGCCCTGGCACAATATGCAAACTGAAATCAACATAAGACTGACCTGTGAAATTGACATAAGAAAAGAAACTTCCTGGAATGGAACAACGGGACTTGACAAGATCCGGGAAGGCCATCGAAAAGAAATTTGGACTATTCAGCCCACCCTGGACACCTGGACTGCCTAAGGGCAGAAAAATCCTATAAAACGGTGGACTGAAAACTGCACGGTGTGGATTTGGGCGTCTTGTACCCTGGTGTGCGGACCCCTATCCACCCGGCACAGCGCTGGTATTTTCCTATTTTGTGGCTTTCTCATTTTGCTGGTGTTCAATATTGTGTTATTAATAAAGTGTCTTTTATTAATCCGATATTTGCCATTGCATTTATAACACTTATATTATAAACGATTAATAATCCAAAAAATAAATTTTATTTTGCTACAAACAGCAATCACGGGAAGCCACAATAAAAGTACACCTATCCCGAGATCGGTATTGGGTGAACCTGTGTTTGGCCTCTATCACACCAAACCTTCCCTGTTCACAAATCCTGCCGCTGAGGGGTCAGTTTTTATACAGTTTATTTCCCCTAAGGCAGGGCTCTTTTTCTGCTTTTGCTCAGTTCACATATTCATGTGTCTTCTTTCAGGACTTCTGTTCTCCGAGGCTGCTTTCAGGTCAGGAATGAGAGATTGATTAGATTTCTGAGAAGTCAGCATTGGGATGCACGCTCATGATGACTCTGATTGGCTTATCCCACATGCATATCAGCCCAGCCCTAGTAACAACTCATCTCCCTCTGCAGCAGTTCTTTTCTGTTGTAAATTTGTATTTCTTCCTCGGATCCACCGGTGCTTCTCAGTTGCAAATCAGCTTTCCCTGGTCGCACTTGCAAACTTCCAATTTTAGATTCTTTAATTTCCAAGCACAAATTACTTTATGCAGATACTACATATAACACTTACAACAAAATTCAATAGTTCTATGTGCATCACTTAACACACATGCTAATTTCATAGCAATTCAGTGTATTTTCAAGTGTGAAAATCAAACACAAAGTTATAGTTGGCAGCAATTTTCAAATACAAGTGAGTAAATGGGTGCACCTTGTTTGGCTGCCAGTTGTCTGGCAAGCCAGTCTACCTCTCCCCTTTCTTAAAAGAACTGGGGAAAAAATCTGAAAATAAAGGTACATGGGTTGAGAGAAGAATAGAGAGATCACTGAAGAAATACTGTCATGAAGACAGACCTCAGAGAATCATGGATTGCTTTGGGTTGGAAGGGATCTTAAAGGTAACCTAGTTTCAATATCCCTGCCATGAACAGGGACGCCTTCATTTAAGCCATGTTGCTCAAAAATCTGCCCAGCCTGGCTTTGAATGCTGGATGGGTCACTTATAGCTTATCTGGGCAACCTGTTCCAATGCTTCATCACCTCACAGTAAAGAATTTCTTCCTAATATTTAACCTAAATCTACTCTCCTACTGTGCAAGCCAGTTGTTCTTGTCCTGTCACTGCATTCCCTTGCTAAATGTCCACCTCCAGCCTTGTTGTGCTGTTTTTTTTCTAGGATGTGTTTAATTTTCTTCCCATTGGCTGGCATGGGTCTGTGTTTTGGATTTATACTAAACACAACACTGATGACTTTGTGATTGCTGTGCAGGGCTTACATAGAGCCAAGGCTTTTTCTGCTTTTTGTACTGCCACTCTGGTGAGAGGGCTGAGAGCACATGGGAAATTGGGAAGAGACACAGCCAGGACAGGTAACTCCAACTGACTGAAGGGATATTCCAGACCATATGACATTATGCTCAGTACCTAAACTGAGAGTGAGAAGAAGAAAAGTGGAATGTTTGGAATGATGGAGGCTTTTCTCCAAGTGACCACACATGTGATAGGACCCAGGTCTTTTAGGGGTGGCTGAACACCTGACTGCCTATGACCTGGCTTGCATACACAACTTTTGCTTTACACTGTCCTTGTCTCAACCTATAAACTTTTGGCTTTTATTCTTCCTAATTTTCTCTCCCATTGCAGTGGTGTGCAAGTGAGCGAGCAGATATGTGGTTACACTTGATTGCTGGTTGAGTTAAACAGTGACACTTGTAGGCCTTCTCTGAGTACTGGAAGATTTCTGTAAGGTCTTTCCAGGTCTTCTGTTCACCAGGCTGAACATCCCAAACTCTCAGTTGCCTTCATAAAAGAGGTACTCCAGCCCTCTGATCATCTTTATGGCCTCTGTGGACTCATTCCAACAGGTCCATGTCCTTCTCATGCTGGATCTTCACTGAGCTGGACACAGCACTCCAGCTGGGGTGTCACAAGAACCAAGTAGAGGTGCAGAATGCCCTCCCTCACCTTGCTGGTCACACTGCTTTAGATGCAGCCCAGCATATGGTTGGCTATCTGAGCTGTGAGTGCATATGACTAGATCCTGTTGAGTTTCTTTCATCAGCCAACATCCCCAAGTCCTTCTCTTCAGAGCTGCTTTCAATCCTTCCTCCACCCAACTGGTATTTGTGCCTGGGATTGCCCTGGCTCCCATGCAACGCCTTGCATTTGGCCTTGTTGAATTTCATGAGGTTCACATGGGCCCACTTCTCAATCCTGTCAAGGTGTCACTGGATTCCAGCCCTTTCCTTCAGCACATCAACTACAGAGCTTGCTGGTTTTGGTAATCTTACAGAAGGTGCACTTGATCCCACTCTTCATGTTCCCTACCAAGATGGCAACAGTGCCAGTCCCAATACTTACCCTTGAGGAACACTACTCATAGCTGAACTCCATCTGCACATCAAACTGTTCATCACAATTCTTCAAGTGGGATCATCAGCCAATTCCTTATCCACTCAGCAATTCATTCATCAAATCAATGTATCTCCAGTTTAGAGACAAGGATATCATTCATGACACTGTCACATGGTTTATACATGTCCAGATAGATTTGGGGAAGCTAATTCATTTCATTGCCAATAAAATAACACTAGAATGACCAGAATGATAGGAAAAAGATCTAAAATACACTTTTCTCATCCCCTCCTCTCAAAATTCTATGGGAATTGACCACTGGCCAATATAACATGCACTTGCAATAGAAAAGCATGCACACTAATCCTTTATGTGCCTTGTTGTCCCTTCTGACTCACACTACTGTGACAGGCACCAAGATGAAGGAAGAGCTACAGGTACTTCCTTTCTCTTGTCTGTTGAGGTAAAAATTCAAGAACTTGAAAAATTTCCACTGGTAGCAACAATGGGTGTAGAGGGAAAAACACAATAATGAGATGTGCTAGGTTTGCATATCAGGGTTAGGGAGGAGGAGGGCTCCTCCTCAGGGGTGACCTCTGAGAATCTGCCAGAAGCTTCCCCCATGTCCAACAGAACCAGTGCCAGCCAGTTCCAAGACTGACCCACTCCTTGCCAAGGTTGACACTTTGTCAAGGTGGTACTGCCTCTGGGAAAATGCATTTAAGGAAAACAGTTACTGCAAGAGAGGAAAAAGCGAGAATATGTGAGATAAACTTCTCTGCTGACACCAAGGTAAGTGGCAATGGGGCAGGAGGAGGTGCTGTAGCTGAGATTCCCCTTCAGGCCATGGTACAGACCATGGTGAGGCAGCTGTGCCCCCGCAGCCCATGGAGATCCATGGCAGAGCAGAGATCCACCTGCAGCTGGTGGAGGACCCAAGGAGGTGAATGTGCCCAAAGGAGGCTGTGGCTGCATGAGAAGCCTGTGCTGGAGCAGGTTCCTGGCAGGAGCTGTAGCCGTGTGGAGACAGGAGCCCACACTGGAGCAGGTCTTCTGGGCTTCATTATTGACCCTGTGGGGGACACATGCTGGAGTACGCTGTGCCTGCAGGACTGCACCCCATGGAACAGACCCACACTTGAGCAGTTCATGAAGAACTGTAGCCCATGGGAAGGAGAAGACTTAATTTTTGAGGAGTTTGAGGACTATCTCCCATGGAAAAAGCCTCGAACTGGAGCAGGGGAAACAGTCCTCCCCTGAGGAGGAAAATACAGCTTAAACAATGTGTGGTGAGTTGACCATAACCTGCATTACCGATCCTTTGGGGAAGGAATTGGAGAATTGGGAATAAATTTGAAAACTGAGAATAAAAAGGAAAAGCTAAGAGGAAGGTATTTTAAAGATTTGTTTTTATTTCTCATTATCCTTCTCTAAATTATTGATAATAAATTCAGTTAATTTCCCAAAGCTGAGTCCATTTCATCAATGATGGTAACTGCTGAGTGATGTCTCCTCATCCTTTTCTCAACTCACAAGGCTTTTATCACATTTTTTCTTGCTTATCCAGCTGAAGAGAGGGAGTGATAGACCCACTTTTGTAAGCACATGACATCCAGCCATGGTCAACCCACTACCTGAGTAAACAACACAGTTAATAGATACCTTATTATGTAGAGAAGAGAAAAATTGGAAGAGATAGAAGAGATTAGGATGGTAGAACTAAATAGCGCAAAATTTAAGAGAGGATCAGACAAAGAAAAAAAATACTGAACATAAGATTGTGGAGAAGCCACATAATTTGGAAAATAAGCCCCTCAGTTTTAATTTTAAAAGATAAAGAAAATAACTCTAATAACATGACAGATGGTCAGCAGAACAGCTGCATTGCACTTTGCTGCAGCTTTTCTTGGATGCTTAGAACGAAGATTTACCATGACATTATGTAAGGTTACAGCTCACATGAAGGCCTCTGAGTGTGATTTGTCACTTTCAGATCTTACAGTGAAGAATCACTTCTAAAATCAATTCTGGTTCTCTTAATTGCACTTTAAACACCAACCTTGAAGGATCAAAACAAAGATCTTGGGATCCCTCAAATAACCACACATTTTATTTCCTATTAACTCCATATACACATCTCATGCAATTGTCAAATGTAAATTTGGTTTGTTTGGTGAGAAAACTAGCATATTAGTACAATCTGGTGACTTTTAGTCAGCCAGCTCCTGGAGTAGCATATCACTTGCTTCTGATACCTCAGTTTCAAGGGTGCTTTTAGGGATTTTGCCTGCTTAGATAGGTCTCAACCCTGAAATTTTGCAAACAGTTTTACTATGAATTGCAAGGGGAGTTTTATGGTAGGTCTGTTGGTGGGAGAGAGGGAGAAAAGGCACCATCCATTCAGAAGGCATGGGTATGCTTCTTAGATGAATGAAGCTAACTTGTGACTTGCCATCTTGTACTATTTATTTCATGGATGCATTCTGAAAAACTACTAGACTTTCATCATGTTTTCCTTAACTATGCAGCACTGAAACACAAAGCAGAAGAGGCCTTCTTACTATGCTGCTGTGGGACAGATAAGTATCTGAGCCAATAATCAGCCAGTCAATCAGCCAGTAATGTGGTAGGCCGGGCAGAAAATCTGAAGGTCTTCAATCCCTAAGAACTTCACTGAACTGGAGGTGGCTTGTACCACCATCCATTGGACACTGGCAAAATGAGCACTCCATGAGCTGTATATCAGTGCCCATCTTTGCATACTGAAAGACAGCAGACAATATTCAGAACCTACCAGATTTAACTGGAAATTTTTAATTGAGTGAAAGAGAAGCAGGATTACTGACATGATTTCCACTTCTTTTTTGAGCTTTGTGGTTGGTAAGGCCATTTTCAACCATTTTCATGGAAGGACTGTTTTTTGCCCAGAGACAATTACAGATAGTTGCTAACAAATTTTGTCTTGTGTTCCTGGAACGAAGGGGTGATTAATTTTTCTCTGCAAAAGGAGAACAGAAATATTATTTTGCCATTATCTGACTGCAAGTGAAAAAAAACCAAAATTGTGAAACTGTCCCCCTGCTAAACCATTTTGGTGTTCTCATCAAGTTATGAAATATTTCATAGAATTATACTTTTAATAGTTATCTCAGGATAAAGAAGAAAGAATAATTTGACTTTTAAAAGGCTTTGAGAGGGAAAATAATCCAATTTTGAGTACAAGGTTGAAAAATTTATTTTAAATAACGAACTGCAAATCCTTAAGAAGTTAGAGCCACATACTTTAACTTGTTCTTGTGATCATCTTGCTCTAAAACTCTTGATTTTCGTTGTTGGAAAAACCTAACTTAATGCTAAATATTCAAATCTGCAAGTAAGACAGTCTCAGCAGTTTTGTTTTCATGTTTTGAATGTGTGCTGTTTACACCAGAGGATATGCTATTTTTGCCACCTAATTTTTCACCATATATATAACATGCATTGACAATACAAATTTTATTATCCAAAATGTAAACAAGGTGTCTGTATTTAGTTTCAATCTACTTCTGACAAAGGAATTTCCTTAATTAGGTAGTAGTTAAACAGATTTTTTTCAAAGGTTTTAGATATTTCGAGCTATAATTTAATAGTTATAGTTATGTCTGCTATTATAACAAGCTATTATATTGTTTAATTTTATTGGAAATCACGAGAATTTCCTCATGATAATGGGCCACGTTCACAATTTTCTGGAGTGAAAGAGGAAAGGATGAGGCAGCAATAGGGATAACAAATCAGCTAATAAATTAGAATCTGCCTGAAATGCATGTAAAGCTGGGGTGAGCAAATAAAAAATGACAATATGAAGTTAAGGAATACAAAATGAAAAAATATCACTCTTTGGTAAATGTGATTGATTATGAGTATTAAGCACATGAATATCATCAGGGACTACTGGTGCTCTTCCCACTGCTAAATGTTTGCCTGCATTTAATTCTCACAAGAGACTGCACAAAGCCTTCAATGTTCAGGGAACAAATCAGTTCTTCAGGTTCTCAAGGATATTAATTTCAGATCCTTAAGAAAAGTTAAATCATGTTTCTAATTAATAGAAGACATATAACTCATATATTTCTGTTACAAAAATTTAAAAGTTTGGAGAGGTTAATTAGGTGATAAATTTAAAACTAAAAGATCAGGTTAAAAAATAAGAGGAAAAGGCGATAAGGATAACTTTTTATATAGTTTTTCTGTATAAGTTTCAGTAGCTCTTTCAAGCATCTCTTTCTCTCAGGTAGAAAGAAATGTAACAGAGAAAAACAAAGTAGAAGAAATCAAAGAAAATGGATGGAGATGGTGATAATGTTTGATAATTTATCTAAATAATACCTCTGGTATTATTTGTTTTAATTCTGTTTTCTTTCTTCATCTGAAGGCTGTGGGCAAGTTTTTCTCCAGAAAAATTCAGCATCTATTTTTCTACTTTTTTTTTCTGTTATTTTGTGGATAAAGACACATTTTAGAATTTCAGTTCTTCTGAGAAACACAGTTTCCTTTTCTTTTTTCCTTGCCTTGCCTTGGCCTTCCCTCTCCCGCCTCCTCTTTCTGGAACGTCCCTCTCCTTCCCTTCCTCTTCCCCGAACTTCCCGGAACTTCCCTTCCCAGAACTTCCCAGAAATCTCTGGAACTTCCCGGAACTTCCCTTCCCAGAACTTCCCTTCCTGAAATAGTTATGTTATGCTTATCCTGATTTTCTGAAAACCACATGAAATACCTCCCAGAAATAATGAATAGCAGAAGATTAAAATTTTCACAGAAAAATTAGAAAATTCCAGCTTCATTAGGCTGCCAATTAGGGTTTATACACCTGAAAATAGTATTTAATGACAGGAGAGTTTAGCAATCTTACTTAATGCCTACTCTGATAGTTATATTAAAAGCTACTTTTATTTTGATTTGTGCAAGAGTGAGTGCTTTCAAAACTTCACAAAATTACTACTAATAAATTATATTTCTTATAAGTATGGGCTATTTTTGTTTGTTTTTCAAAATTGCTTCACTCTAAACTATGCTCTGAGATGGTTGTTTGCAAAGCTCATGACCTTAAACAACTTTAATGAATAGTTCTGCACACCTTAAACATTCGTATGTCTCTGTTGTTAATAGAAAATTGTTTATGAAGTTTTATTTCCCAGTTCAAATGTAACAGAAAAAAAAAAATGGACTTTGTAATTTTGGTATGTTGATGATGTGCAGTGAATTACATTCATAAAAATTTTCAAAGACTTCAAGTGCAGTAGCCTTCTCTACACTTCCACATTAATCGCCTGAGTCATTTGTCCTTTGAGCTGTGCATACAAATGTGCCTGCTATATGATCTCTGGTATCTCAATTACAGAAAGTTTTCTTAGCTAGCTGTGCTATATCACCAAACCCTAATTTGTGTTTCAGAAGAGTGAGGGGTAATTCCATTAGTGTACTTACACATACCTCTTCAGGGGAAGGAAAATTGCATGGTATTTTTGACCAAGCATGTCTTACAGTTTTACAACGCAAATCCATATTTTAGTTATGACTCCAACCTTGACCTGAAAGTTAAACCCAGTGTTTTATCCATTTACTCTCTGAAGCCTGAAACAGGATGCGCATGTGAAATAGGTGTTCAGAAGAAAGTTTTCTCTGATTTGCATACTGCCATATTTGTAATTATTTTTGTTTGACATGGTACAACTGCAAGTAGCATAAAATCAAAGGCAGTAAACCAGTAAATTGTTTTGCTGCTTGCCTGTTAGTAGCATACTAAGAATCCTAGAGTCATTACTAGGCAAACTAACAAGAATTTTAAGCTCCAAGCCTGAAAACAAATTTTCTTTATTCCCTCCCCCACTTTTTCTGTTTTAATGGAGACACTATTTCATGCCTTCCTTTTCATTCTTTGAAATTTGTTAATCTCATTTAATACACTTTGGAAATGGTTTTTGAGCTTGTCAAAAGATTTGTTAGGCATGGATAAAAAGTCAAGCTTGTTGACTTCTGGAGCAATTAACAAAATCACAGATAACCTATTTCTTGGCCTGTTTTCTCAGTTCTGCCATCAGTACAATTATCCACAACAGAGAATTTTTTTTTAATATAGAAAAGAAAGTTAGAAAGTTTAAAGTTCATTCTATGAAACATGACTGGTTTTCATTCTTCTTCCCTAGCCCTTCCTAAGCACTTTTTGTCAATATCTTGAAACACTTTCATATTTTTGCAGTTCTGGAGATGCTCTCGGAAAGGAGAACTTTGGTGTTTAGGACTATGCTTTCAATTTTTAAACTGGTTTTCTAAAACAAACACAAAATCTGAAAAATCTCTCTTCTAGCATTCACAAATAGGCTTTTGTGCTGAAAAATATTAACATACGGGGGTTTTAGTTATATTAACTTTTAATTTTAATATGTGCTTCCCCACTGTAGCACTGTAACTTCACTGCACACTAAAACAGCCTTTATTATGCTGGATAAGCAGGCCAATCTCCTTTTAGATTACATTTTTAGATTAACATTTTTTTCCTGTTTTCTTCAACTGTGATAGATCAGCTAGGTGAAAGCAAATGAGGTTTTTCATTATTCCTAATAATGCAGTGCAACAAACCTGTGATCAGCTTTAAAAGAATTTGATAGGTTCTTATATAAGTTTCCATTTCATATAACAAGTCTGTCGCCAGAGTTTTAAATGAAAAATGTCGGAAAATGCTTAGAAACATAACAACTTATATAACTGCTGTTGGACTCCTTATGTAAGTTTTCTCTTAAGAAGGAAATGCATTTTAAACAGTTCCAATACTTGCATTTTGAAATAATGTAGTTATGGGGGGTAGGGCTAACTGCTCAAGCCCTGACTCTTTTACAAATGAAACCCTTTTTGACACTAAAGATAAAACATGATTGAAACTGGGGGAAAAATAAATTGTAGTCAAGAGTATCACTTTCTTTAATTTACTGTAGGTAACATATCCATCCAGTCATGGTCACTTAAGTACACAATATAATACGTTCTTAATGGGACAATCAGAGATATTAAAACCTCTTTTAAGTGTTTGAGATTTTAATTGATTTAAATCAAAAAACAAAAAGACCAAACATGAACTAAAATGTAACCAAATTATTCTGGATTTTGCCTTTTGCCATCTTGCTAAAGAAAACTCTCTTTGAAGAAACAGTTGAACAGAGTCTGTTTTAAGCCAAGTTAGGAAAAGAAATTACAACACATTTTCACTAATTTTAGTAGTATTTTGTAATTATCTCTCCCTTGCATATGTTGCATTTAAAATGCAAATTGAGGTGCATATCAATATTCCACAGTTCTGGTGAAACAGTAACTATTTATGTTGTATATCACATAATTCCCCTCTTTTGCCATCTTCTCAACGTCATGTAATTTTCAGTGTACAGCAGTGTAAGTTTTATCTCAAAACTATCTTTCGGTTATTACTATTTTAATTTGACTGGTAAAGCTGTGTGTCATTTGACTCATTTGATCTGAAGATTGAAAACTACAAGTCCAGTTCTGAGAAAGAAATTTTGAAAACATTGATGTAGGATTCTATATTGTATTGTGATTTATGAACAGCAACCTGAGTCTACGTATTTGTAAAGTGAGGGAAGTATGTTGCTCATTTCTTTCCATGTCAATCCAATGAAGTGGAAGTGAATTAGAATTTTTATTTTTTAATAACTGAATATAAACTGATGATTTCACAGATATGTCACTACATAAGTCTGGGACTGCATATAGCATAACTACCGGCCTAGTTTCAAGACACTAGTACTTAAAAAAACAATGTGGATTACATGCATTTTCCTAGGAATTAAAAAGAGGATATAAAAGATCTGCTGAAATTTCACAATTTTAATGAATGTAATTAATCCATTTTTGCTACTGAAAAATTAAAAAATATTTTGGGAATAAACACATTTTGTTTTGTTTAGATTTTTACCTAAAAATATTATTTCCTCCAACAATTAAAAAAAAAAAGAAAAGAAAAGTTAAAAAAAGAAAAAGTGTGCCTCTTCTGAGCAGCTGTCAGGACATTTGATATATTTAGTTTTACATGAAAATCCTTTAGTTTTTTTGATGACCAGCTATTTTCAACTGCAAAACAAAAAGTTTAGTGCTGATGAAAATACCTGAGAATTTCTACTCTGGACATATTTTTATGCTCTAGAGTAACTTTTCAACAACAGAAATAGAGAATAAAATTGAGAGAGTAAATATACTGATATTGACTATGATGAAAAAATTTCACAAATAAATCTCAGCAATAGATTAGTATGTTTTGAAATGGAATGCATTTGAAGACAATCTTCAAAACCCCTAAACTTTAAAGTTCAAAAGCAATAACAAATGCTGTGGCATGGTCATTTCAATTAATTCTGTTGGTAAGATGTTTCACAGTTTAACTGGCTGCAGTCTTTGACCTCCCTAATCACTGAAGATAAATTAATCATGCAAGCTAAATTTTTGTATATAAAACTTAATGGTTTAAACTTCATTTTTATTTAAAGGTAAAAACCAAAATTATTTCTGTTTTTCTTCCAAAGAGAGAAATCTGGATTTTCGATCACTGGAAAAGTATGAGAATCCATTATAAAGATTCTCATCAATTAATTCAACATTTTGAATTCAGTAGCTTTGAATTTTGCCAGAGTGTAACAGCACTAGGTGGGGACAACTGACCTTTGCATCTAGATTTTGGGAAATCACAGATTTGTTGAATATCTCAAGTTGAAAGAGACTATAATGACTGTAACACCCTGAGCTTTGGAAGACTACCTAAAACTAAATCATATGACTCAGTGCATTGTTGAGAAGTTCCTTGAACTCTGGCAATCATGATTCTGTGACCACTTCTGTGGGGAACCTGCCCTAGAGACTAACCACTGTCTCAGTGAAGAATCCTTTCCTGATGTCACATATGAACTAACAGATAATCTTTCTGTGTCACCTCTTTTGGTTCTAAGCCAGATTTGTACAGAAGCTACGCTGGCAGGTATTTTTGTTGTGAAAGAGATCATGTGATAGTTGAAGGGCTGGAGAACACTGAGGGACTATTTCTCAGGTAAATCTGCCCACTGAGTCAGTGTGCAGTCACACAGGACCTCTGCAAGAAATCATTTTATGATTTTTCCCAAATGCATTCACTCTTGATATCTATACTCCTTCATCAAAAGTAATTTTTCTGCATGTAGTGATAATTAAAAATCTTGATTGATTCTTCTTTACTGTAATATGTTGCAAGGAAGGATATCTTTTCAATGACGTTTTGAGCAGAGTTAATTTATTTACCCAGCTGAAACTACCTGTGTTACCAGTTAACTTCCTTTTATGAGACTTTCAAGTTGTAGCATCTACATTTTAGAAAGCAAGTAATTGATTAGGAAAAAGTAAGAAACTGAATCTAGATTTTATTTTGTCCCCCTCCAGAACAGTTCAGAAAATTCTTTTACTATTAACTTGTGAGTTATTTCTACCTTTGCTTTCCATATGTTTTCTACAGTTCAAAATTAATTTCTTGAATTACTCTTTACATTATTCACCTCATTTGGAGCAAGTTGGAATTATGCATGTGGCTCCCTCTTTCCTGAAAGCTTTGAAGATTCTGCTATAATATATTGCTTTAATCTATCTATTCTAGGTTAGAACTTCAATACTTACAACTTTCCTCCTCTCCACAGTTTTCCTTTATCTTCTTATGATTAATGGATCATCTCTAAGACTTTTGCACCAACACCAGAGAGTACAAGAGAAAGAAACAGTCTCAGTGTTTTGATTCTTACATTTTCTGCAAAATATTTCTGTGCAATAAAACAGTATAATCTCCTGAGGTTTATGGGTGATTTAATATTTCTCCGGTATCAGATACACATTTTTCTCTGCTGAACACTGCATGTTCACTGATAACTGATGTGCTTAGCAGCTGTTACTCAGTGTAGCCCTTCCAGATGTTCTACCTAGACTATCATGTTGGCATGCTATTTGAAATCTCATCTCTTTCTGGTCTTCCTAATGTGCATCCACTCTTTTTTTCATTACTCTGAACTGAAAAGATTCTTTTATGTAGTTTAAAAGTAAACAGCAAAACAAAACCAAAAGCCTCAAGAACGAAAAAAATTTCTTCAAAAGAGGGAATAAGGCTCCATAAAAATATAGACCAAAACTTTGAGGTAGATATACTTTACAAACAAGACGACAAGTTAGCTCATTTTACTTTATAAATTTCTGCAACATTCACAAATTCATGGCTTGGTGTTCAGTGACAGATGTGCCAGGAAGAGTTCACTGAAAACAAATTAAAACAGACAGACCAAAATACAGAACTAAAACCACTAGCCACTTATTTTACTGGTTCAGATTTGAGCAATTCCAATTGCTTTCCAATTTCCAAGTTCCAATTGCTTTCTTCTCAGCAAATGAATTTATATGTGTAGCTAAATAAGTACACAAAGCAGTCTGGTCATCATACAGACCTATAAGTTACAGAGCAATTTGTACATCTGTATATAAAGCACAAATTAGGGTTCATAAATTCATGATTAAAATGCTAATATTCTTACGTACAATCAAAAGATGGGAAGGGAAGGGAAGGGAAGGGAAGGGAAGGGAAGGGAAGGGAAGGGAAGGGAAGGGAAGGGAAGGGAAGGGAAGGGAAGGGAAAGTGGAAGGGAAGGGTTTGTTTGGATGGGACAGAAGGAAGATGAGCCTTGATCTGAAGATCAGATTAAGTCTCTCAGAATTTTGTCCAGATGAAATCTGAAAACCTTCATGATGAGGATGGCATGGACTCTCCAGATCTTTTTTCTATTGCTGGACTGTCCTATGCAGGAAAACATTTCTCCTGTTACCTCTGGTGTTATGGCTTATGTCTACCATCTCTTGTACTCCTGCTCCTAACCTA
Source organism: Zosterops lateralis (assembly GCF_965231275.1). NCBI lineage: Eukaryota > Metazoa > Chordata > Aves > Passeriformes > Zosteropidae > Zosterops > Zosterops lateralis. The sequence goes on along the minus strand of NC_139800.1, from coordinate 36,397,650 downwards.
ATTGTAGCTCCTTGATATCCTTCTCAGAGGTGCTGATAGTAAGTGCCTCTAAAACCATCTCTTCTTCAGGCTGAAGAGGTCCTGGTCTCACAGTCTGTCCCTGAAGACGGGCACCTTCTCCAGTGCCCGTTCATTTTCTCTACTCTCCACAGAACAATATCCAGTTAATCAGTGCCAATCTCTGTCAATCCTGGACAATCCTGTCAAACTGGACATAGCATCTAGATGTGGTCTAGTGAGCACTATGTAAAGGGAAATAACCACTCCTAGTAACCTATGTGACTTGTTCTTTTTCATACACTCTTAAGACGCTCTTAGCTTGCTTTATTACCAGAGCACAGTATTAGGTCATCCTCAGCATACTGGTTTTATTTTAACATTAAGGAAAAAAAAATCAAATTATTATAAATGTCCTGAATAATGTAATTCAATGGATGGTTGAATTTCAGCAATAAAGAGAAAGATCAAATTTGTATGTGTACTAGTGAATGTATATGTACCTTATCATGCTGTCCTATTTAGAAATGGCAATTGAATGAAATATTACATTAAATGGTCCATCGGCCTGGAAGGCAATAACTTTGGATCTTATATTCTGGAAATTTTGAAGATATTTTGTCCTGAGAATACTCTTCAAATAGGAAGGCTACTGAATGTTACATGAGTTGCAATAATTAAATATCAGTTCTGTCTGGAATATTTTAAATGCAATATATTGAAATAAACATCTTCTAAAATCACACTTGGAAAAGTGTATCTTAACCTCCTTTAGGTTGGGCATGATATTGAATAATTCTTTATTTATTTTGAAAACAATTTGACTTTTCTTGTCTCACTCAAAAATAGTATAAAATAAAGTCTGAAAAGCCATGACTTAAAAACTGTTTTAATGATCTGGGTTCTGCTAAAAGCCAAATTACTTTCCAGCTCTTAGCACTCCATGGAAACTGAGAATATTATTAACCTGCAGGAACAACAGAAAGCAACACCATGAATTGTTTTAATGTGAGTGACAATAAGGTCAAAGGTCATTTGAAGAAAATTCTCATTTTAGATGCCTTTCCACTCAGTGAGAATTTAGAGATTTCTAATTTTATATTTTGTCTGTGTTTATATTTCTGTGTCTACAAGCACTTATTGAGTGTATGTATGTAATTCACTGTGTGGTAACTGTTCATTGTTTTCATAATCTTAAATAAAAGATACAGTGTATGGAGCATGGATTACATGGATACAGGATTAGTATGAATAAAAACATGCAGAAGATCTCTGATATAAACAGAAAATATTAACAGTTTAATTTCTATAAAGAAACCTGTTGTACTCAGTGTGCCCAGGGTTAATGGAGAAGGTTTTTAGCTAACAACCACACAGCAGTCAAATCTCATCACCTTCAGCAGGAATAATTTATAGTTTAATCATACATGCAGGCATATTAAATTAGTATTACTCATCAGAACTCACTTATTAATAAAACAAGCTGAATTAGTCACCAGAGAATCATATTTGGAAATTCAATGACAATTTTACATTTTTAATAAAGGCTCAGAAATATTATTGCAGAGCAGGTGGTATGAAGAATTGTGGTCAAATTTGACATTCATTAATAATTGAAGTGTAGAACGTGACAGAGGTGAAAATTGATATTGATTTTTTCCCCTCTAATATTTGGATGAGTTCTGAAAAGTAAATAAAATGAGATAACAAGACATATCAAGTCACCCTGATTTCTTTGATCACCTCTCCCTGTATGCACACATATATATCACTATTTTCCTTATCATGTTTTTGAATAATTCAACACCCATAGTCTTTCCAGTTCAATGCATTATAAAACATGCTCCAGCTGAGTTTCAATCATATTAGACGGAAAGCTGAATTTTTTATGAAGGATTATTTAAAACAAAATGTGTCTTGGGCTCTACAGTCTCTGAAACCAAACAATTCTGAGAGTTCAGTGAAGAAATGTCAACACTGTGGAGAATTTTTCGATTCAAAAAATTAAAGGAATCCTGTTTGATGTATATTAACCATATCAATATTAACAAACTTCTGCAGGATTTCAGAAGTGATATGACAGCAGCAGTAATACCAGACTTGTATTTTAACTAGATATGAAAGCTCTGAAGTACTTGTACTCATGCTGAACTTGACCTGGCACTCCTAACTGATTTCAGAAATGCCAATTTTCGGGCTCAGTTGAAGCTAGACACTTTAGCCTCACTGGACTCTAAACAATGGTAACAAGGAAGATCACCAGCCTCTGCTGACCAAACTTCAGCACCCTGTAGGCATCTTCATGAAGTATATTCTGCAGAATTTGTGTGGCTATTAGAGGTCTGTAGTACATTCTGTGGTGCATGGGATTTTGTGTCAGTACTCCACACTTCCTTCTGTCCTCACACAGGTTTGTGGTCAAGGTCTTCTTTGCCAGACATTTCTTGACATTCTTCATCCACATGAATGTCTAAGTTCATTTTCTTAGCCCAGTACTGATTATATCAGTAGGAGAAACTGACTGAAAAAGTTGGAGTCTTCCATTCCTATGTGTTTACAAAAGTAAATACCTTGTTTTTGATGGAAATAATCTAATTACATATTCTGCCTGTAGGTGAAAACATTATCGTAAAAAAAAAAAAAAAGAAATAAAATCACTTTCTCCAAAGTTTACTGTAGAGTACTTCAGACTCAGTTTGACTTCCATCTGAAACTTTAAAATAGCCACATGCATATCTACACTTCATATTCTTTGCAATATCACTTTCTTTTGTACAATCTCCTACAAGTTTATGTACAACAAGAAAATCCTGTTCTCTTTATAATTTTCTGGATTTTGTGGTATACAATTGATGTAAATAATCAGCCCACAGGTTATTTTTCAATAGATTTATTAATCTTGGAAGAAAAATTTCTCTAGTGTTAATCTTTGAGGGGGGAGGAGATCAAGGAGTGTACTTTTATATTGACTGTAAAAAAACTAAAGGCAGCTAAAAAATGCCAAAGCAACAGTACATTCAGAAAATAAACAAACAATAAGAAGGGAGGAAGGAGAAAAGCTCAAAAATAGGAGACAGAAAATGTGTCAACTCATTAGACTTCCTTTTTTTAAGGATGCTTTCATGTGTTGAGATGAACATCTCTCCTCAAAGATATTGAGTATAAATAATATTGATTGACTGTAGTTATTTTATGCTCTCGTGCCTTCTGTCTACTGCAGAACAAGTGACTGTTTGAAGATCCAGTTTTCTTTTAAAAAAGCAAATGGTTGATGCTGTAGGTCTCATCTTGTTAGAATGAATTTATATTGACTTCAATAGCCAGCATTAATGAAATCTAATCAAATAGCTGAAAATGTATTCCACAAGGTATTTTCCTTTAATTAGTGAGAAGTATTGCAGAAAATATGAGATGACTAAGAATTTAAAATATAATAATACATTATTCTTATTCATTAATATTATTATTTTTTACATTTTTCAAATATTAAAGTTGGAAATGTAATTCCAAAATGTGAGCTATTTGGAATCTGAGTTCTATATCTTTGCCTTTTATTATTATGTGTTGATTTTCACCACGGAAAATATGATAATAAAAAATGTTACTATTTTCATTAAAATTAGACAAGAGCTTAATTGGCAACAATGCCCTACTGGGCAGGTTAGGCAGTTCTTAAATGACAGACATGGTGTAAATAGGAATATGTTCTCTCATGCAAAAACTACTGTTAGTGTTCAACAAAAAGAGGCAAATCGAAGTATTTGTTTGTCTGTGCCAGTTACCAGGTTTAGGTATGCTCTTCCATCTACAAAAGCAGAATTGGTAAGTGTAAGAAAAAGAAAACTGCAAAGAGGTGAGAGCACATGATTTAAGTTGATTGCTCAAATTATTTGGAAAATATATGCCCTAAGGTCATCAGTGCACTATAGGCTACAATGTTTTTCTTTTCCACAGTCAAAACCTTACACAATTCTTACTGAGCCAAAAATACTCTAAGTACTAAGTACTTCACATCAAACACCTGAAGGGCTGAACACTAAAAATGGTGCTCTTTTTATGCACCTCTCAGATTAGAATCCTATAATTTTGGTTGGATTTTCATCCTTTTGAAACCACAGATACCATTTGGAAAAAAAACCCATATGGTTTTTCCTCCTGAACTTTGACAGCTTTCCCTATGCACTCCCCCATCCCCAACTGCCTTGCCCATATCTGGAATTGGAGAAGGAATTTCAGGTCTTGTACTTTTCTGCCCCATGTTTCACAGAGTGATTTTAAGTCAGAGATCACAGATGTGCTTTGGGAGGATCTCTTTGTTCTGTGCTCTTCTCCTTAGGAGAAAAAAATAAATCAACCGTTTAAGTATGCAGTCAGTAGAAAAGTTATGAAGAAAACTCCTTCTAGGGAAAAGAGTTTTACCCTGTTGCAACATTTTCCTTTCCTATGGCAACATTCTTAATACAAATGGAGATCTCATATTTCTTCAGAATATATTACTGTGATGTAAAGAGTTATCCTTGACATATTGTTAATTTTATCCAGCATTACACTACATATATTACAAATCGCACACAGGATTATAGACATGTATGTAAGACAGACATGGAAAAAATTGTGGGACACTTCTCAATACCTCAATATCTTGATTTCCTATTACAAGTACATAATAGATGGATATCTGTCTCAAGGTCTGAAAAATTCTAACTCTTCATCTGGGAAAACATGTATTTATTACCTTCATTGCCACTAATGTTGAAGCAGGTATCATGGTCTGAGTGATATTCTTTTGAATATATGGCACCTGAAATTTTTCTCTCCTTGCTGAACAATTGCTTATAAACTGCCCCAAATTGTCAGCTTGTATCTGTACCAGCCCACTGAACCTGAACATCCTGGTAATGCCTTAGGCTATAGTTTTTTGAAACTCCTAGAAATCAAGTCATAAAGTTAATTTACAATGATTTTGCGCAATGAAGATTCCCTCTTCCTTATTTTAAACCTTGAACTCAGATCACTTACTGTAGCTGCACTTATTTTCTTTTGCCTGGTTGTGCTTAATTTATTCACTTGTGGTTAAAAATTACTGTTCTTAGGAGTTAATGTACTATCCAAAAGGAGATGAAAATGAGCAGTCTAAAAGTAATAACTAGCTTTCTGCCTTTCTGGAACTTTCCATTTATGTAAAAGGTTGGTTACTCCTCTCTCATATATCAAGGGATCTGACCCCTATTCCATTTCTTATCCCATTATTACAAGATTATTTGATTAAAGAATTTAGTTAGTCAACTATTATCAAAATTTAAAAATATGTCGCCTTTCTTATTTCAACCATTGAAAGAAAGGTGTGGAGCTTAGTAGGAAGACATTCTGTGAGATAGAGGGGCAAGATACATAGATACCGTGATAGTTATTTATTTCCTCATGTGCTACAAAGCTTGCTTTACTACTGATACCATTCCACTGATTTCTCCACTACTGAGCCAGAAAAATGGATAACAAGTTTGTAGTTCAGTATCCAAAAAGATTTTAAAAAGTCAGAATTTTGTGACATATGACATATAAGTGAACAATAACTTAAATTTCTATTGCCAGGCAGAGCCATATCACACATTGTGAAAAATTGTGCCAGCCAATTCTAATTTTTCTGGATCCAGAACCTATCAGTGCCTATTGTTAAAGAATCATGGAGGCATGATCCTGAAACACACTGCACTTGCTATTAGTTTGCCAATATTGTCATTCAGCCTCTAAGGATCTTAGGATCTTCAACAAACAGTGAACATAGTAATCTGAGTCTGTCATAGTTCATGCTCTTTTGATCAGTACTTGAGGAGAAAGTGTATTTCTGTGTTCTGGACATGACATTAAAGCCAAATTTGGGGCAGCTGATTCTGGACAGAAAATACCAAGTTGGTGGACAATGAATAGTTGGACAGATTACTTATCTCATAAGAGATAAGAAGTCAATCTTTCAGAACAACTTTAGCCAAAAGTAGTAGGAAATTATTTCTTAAATGAGCGGCCAAATATAAAACGTGGTTTGGAACAAACTAGAGATCACTGAAAAAAATCCAGAAAAGCAGATTTATTGCTCGAATTTATTTTTTTTCTTTTGGACAAGGAGAAAAAATGCATCCACACCATTGACAAACGGGGAAAATATTATACAAATTGATTTTTAAAAAATACTGTTTAGTAATATGTAGTTAATTATTTTTTAATGATGGAAAATATTTACTGAAAGGGAAATAGGGGGGGGCCATTATGATCTGGTATGGGGAAAAATGACCATTTTTTTCTCAAGTGACTTGGTAACACACAAGACTCACTATACAGCTATTAACTTCACTTTTTTAATCAAGACTAGGACTAAAAAGTGAAAAATAGTAAAATACTTAATTTAAAATACAAAATCATACATGCATCACCAGTGCACATACACATTTTATGATTTCTGTGCAAGCAATAATAACTTCACTTTTATTTCTATCCTTTAACTTGTTTAAATCATATTAAAAAGTAAACGCCCTTAGCCTAATCAAAGCTGCTATTGTGGATTTGCAGACAGACTTGTTATGCAACAATGGTGATGCCTGCTTTTATTTCTTGTGTATATGAACAGCAAGGTCTGCAGTGACCTGTGTCCTGGGCAATATCCCTTAGTGTCACCTTATCATTCACATTTTTCCAATCACATATTTACTTTATTATGAGGTTAATATATATAATGTTGGAGTCCAGAGCATCCCTCTGGGCGCCCTGGAAAGTCACAGACCTCGGTAGAGAGGCCTGGGACCCAAAAAAGAGGGTCTGGGGTCTGTGCAGAGGGGTTTGCCTGGCACAGAGCCCAGGAAGACACAGTCTTTGATTTTAGTCCATGAGAAAAACATCCAACAGAGAGAAGAATTGCAAGTCATAGATGTGTGACAGAGAGTAGTGTAGTTATCACTGTGTAGAAGATTTTGTAGTTTGGGTTTTTAGAATGTAGATGCAAAGGGACAAGATGGTGGTTTTGGGGCGGTGCCCTGGGTTCTTCTTTTTCTCCCTTGGCATCCATCTTCTGCAGTGACGTGGGCACAAAGTAATTTCAGTGGATTGGATCAGAGCAGAAATGACCCTGTTAGTATAGGTGATAGACAGTGGCATAGAATTGTAAATAATGGGTATGTAGTTATCTGTATAAGAGGGAGCGACTTCCCATCACGGGGGGAGTCACCTCGTGTCCAGGCTGCTGAGACACCTTAGCCAGATACAGGAGGGGAGTCACATCATGTCCAAGCTGCTGTGAACATCTTGGTTGGACACAGAGAATTGTAAGATAAGAACTAATAAACAACGTGAGAAACCAGAAAACCAAGACCTTGAGGCTCCCTTCATTCTCGCGCCGAACACCGAGCACCGAGCTCAGCACAGAACACAGAGACACAGAGTCAGAGAGCAGACCCTAAATCCTTCAGAGGTCAAGAGGGAAAATCACTCCCTTCGTGTCCACACAAACCACCAGCCAGCCTTGGAATCTCGGGTGAGAAAAAGCCAGATAAAACCCAAGAATATAAAAGGTATCTGAAAGTGAATAACAGTCATAAATAATATTGATTCAGTAGTGACCCCAGGATGGAGAGACATTTCCATGGGAAGTAGCAGGAAAAGTGTACAACAAGGTAGACAAGGCTTCATGAATTGTGCCCACTCATTAATGCTTTTCACTGCCTAGAACAATCCAAAAGGCAGGGGAACTGGTCTTGAAGAATTGCCCAACCTGTGATTAATGCTTTGATCTACCTGTGGACAGTCTGACTACAGGGAGCAGGGTTGTAACATGGTGCAGAGCAGTGCAGGTTTTGGTTCACCTGCCAGTATCTTGAACTCAAAAACTAGATGGTTAATTAGAATATGTGGACATAGTTTGAATAAGATTTGAAACATCTGGGAGATGGACAGAGTAAAAAAAATAGGAGAAAATGCTCTATCTATTCCTTTATATTTTCTTTGAGAGGGGTAAGACCCTTTCTCACATAAGTTCATAATTTTTTTCCAGGTTTGTACATTCCTAGTTTTGCTTTCCCTCAATGAATTGATTTTCATTCTCCATTCTGTTTCAAGTCAATCAAACAAATTTTTTTATCCACTTTTACACAAAATTATCTGTACTGGGTCAGATCAAAGGTCTACTGACATCCTACTCCTGACAGGGGAGCCTAGGGAGGAGTATAAATGCAGGGCAAGCAGACAGTGATCCTTCCCTAAAATAGTGTCCCTACTTCTGTGGATTTATGATGCAGAGACCTCAATTAAAGGTGGTAGGTTGATGTGAAGTTGTATTCAATATCTTTTTCTTCCATTTCTTCCATGACATTCCTTGTTCATCTTCAGATGTCAAACAGGCATTTAGTACCAACAACATTCTGTGGTAAGGAAAGCCACAGACCCACAGACAAAATCACAGAATTCCTGAAGGTCCGTCCCCCTGTGCCTGAAAGAGTGCCATTTGCTTCTACTGGTCATTCTGCTGACTTGTGGAAAAAAGATGCAAAGTAGCTTTCCTGACAGTATCTCAGGATAAGAACCAACACACAGACTGGCAAAAAACATTTTATGACATGCCTGTGGCCTATGCAGTGACTTGCATTTCATGAGAGTAGTGCTGCCTCTCTTCATATCTACAATACTTGCATGACTCTGTTTGGGACACTCTCTCCTAGCTGTCCTCATGTAAAGTATGAGTGAAAGTTACTCCTTCCAACAGACTTTTCTGCTTCAAATATATCAGAGAATAACATGTACATAGCCATCATGTTCATATTATTGTAATGAGGAAAAGCAATGTAGCCAAAATCCCATCACTCCTTATTCTAAACAAGAAAGATAATACACAAAGAATAATAATAAATTAAAAAAAAACCAAAAAAACAAACAAAAAAAAACCACCAAGCCAAACCAAAACCTAAACAAAACAAAAAACCTGTTAAAATTAAGGTGATAAATGGTGATGGAAGGAGAAATGGTTTAAATATTATTTTGGGGTGGCTTTTTGCTTCTATTTGGTGTTTGTTTGAGGTTCATACCTAGTCTACTAATCATATCCATTTACAGGGCATGTCAGGACAATAGATTCCTGGAATATATATGAAAATATACACAGCACATATTTTCTACATAAATTCTTGTTCTCTTTAATTTATCAAATGCTGTGTGGCCTGTTCTAAGATCATATATTATGAACAGTAAGTTTTTTTCACTTCAGGTAAGCGCTTGCTCACTTGTCCTACTCCAAATTCACTCTTGCTACATATACTCCTTGTTATTTTACTGCAGTTCCTTAAAAATACAGTTAGAGTAGCTCTATATAGTCCTTACTTTTACTTCTTATCCAAGTATATGAAACCAAATATACATATCCATACATTTACAATTACATTGCAATATATGCATTATGCACATTATTTATTACCATTAGAGATAAAAGTATTGCAATGTCTCAATTTTTAATGTATGTCTAACAGACCTCTGTACTCTTTTATAGATGAAGTAATATTTCTATGCAGCTTCTCAGTAAGAACTTCTTTCAAAGGATCAGTGGTCCTCCCAGTGTTGTTTCTATTCTCTTGATAGATGTGAGGAGGAGTTTTCTGTCTTTCCCTAAACTAAACTAGCTCATTATTCTCCTCCTCTTTTTTAGACCACCAGATGGTACATGAACATTACTGTCTTACCTTTTGTGTAATTTTTTTTGAGAGTTCACTATAACTGAGTTTTGATGTAACTTTCAGATATTCTTCTCTTCTACTGAATCTAACATATGGAGAGAACTTTTCCCTCCTCCTCCTGACATCAATCTATCCTTGAAGAGTCTTGATTTCTCAGTCATTTATTTCCAGTTTGTGCTACTAAATGAGGCTATGAAATCTCTTTCTGGCCTTGAAATTGGCAGAAACGGCAAGGCATAGGACAATAATCAATTCATCTCTTCAGTCCTTCCTAGGATTGAGATCTTTAGCACTTTTTCAACAATTTTTCCAGTGAAAGCTTTTAGCTCAAATAATAGAATATGTCTGGAGAAAAGCAAATTGTCAAGAAAGGGAAGGAATAATCTATCCAATACTGTTTAAGTCTGTTGACTGTCTAGTCACAATCATTTAAACATTTGTGTTCTGCCTTCCACCAAAGGCCAAATATTCCTTTCGTCATATAAGACTTTATATCTAGAAATTCTGAAGGACTACTTACACCCCTAAATCCTTGTCAGAAATGCTTTTGCCGCACTCTTGTTTAATCTACATTAAATTAGTGATACATTCATTTATCTCAGGTATAGGTCAGTATGAGTATCTCTGTTTGCTTGCCTTGAAGCTGATGAATATTTCTACTTTTATTTCTTGGAAGGTATGATGAAACATTGCATTTTCCTACTCTTTGAAGGCGTTAGCTTCTTCTCAGACAAGCGAAGGCAAGAAATTTTTGTTGTCTAATCTTGCTGTTTGAGGGTCCCTTTCTCAACCTAAAAAGACAAAAAAAAAAGTATATATGATGCATGGTGTAGTAAAAAGGAGGAAATAATGAAACTCAGACATTCTTGTATTTAACACTAAAGCATTGGGTAATTCTAGATGTCATTATAATTGGCAGAGCATAGGCTACCGAGACAATCATGCTATGCATCATACTTTACGTTGCAAATAGTATTGCTAAAACCAGTAGATTTTTGGTTTATTCTGCATGTCTTCCATCTCTTTAAGTTCTTTATTTTAAAACTGTTGACACCTTAATATTACAAGTCACATCTTCTCAAGCAGCTCTACAGTATGAATGTGCCAAGACAATTAACTTCATAAACTTTTTATGCTTTCCAGATTAACAGAAGAAGGGAGCAAGAGATGAAAAATTAATTGTAATGTTGTTTGCACTTCCTTACACTACGCAGAAATTGAAATGAAGCAGTGAAAATAATGGATCATGTGGTTCTGATAAAGTATAGTTGACTATGCAAATCTGTGTACATTAATTTTTTGCTGCAAGCCAGTTGTTAAAGCCCTTCAATGTGTCTCTAGTGATGTTAGTGGTCTTAGCTCTTACCACCTAGCTAATATTTTATTTGGCTTTTTCAAAAGTCTACTCTACTGATTCAAGTACAGAAGGAGTGTTCATATATCTCCAGGACTGTAAGTAATTTGTGATTTTAATGGACATACAGGGCGCTGTTTTCTTGATATTTCCCCTGCTCCCCACTATTGCTAGAGAGTGGATGTGTGATAGTGACTCTATGAAGACCCTGGCAAAATGAAAATTTGGCTAGTTACTCTAAGGCCCTTATACTGTTGTGTACAGTACACAATATTGTTTACAGAAATACTTTTTCACATATAACAGGAAATCAGTAATTGTAATTCTGACTTACACTGTAAATGTTTTAATTTGTCCTTTTTAAAAATGTGTTCAGTGGGCATAAGACAAAGTTACACCCTGACAATTTTTCAAACACCTTTATCTTTATTTGCATTGTATTAATAATACAAGAGAATTAGCCTTGGAATTAATGATGGTTCATAAAATATATTAATCTCTTGGATTATTGTTCATCTCTGTCCTTCAATATCATACCCTTACCAATATCCCTTACAGCTGTTCTAAGGATGTAGAATGACAGTACGAACGTTTTGAATTCACCAACCAGTAAACTAGCTAGGCTGCAGGTTAGTGAAGAGTTCCCTCTTGTCCTGCATTAAGCATTTGGGCAGTTAAAATAACATGAGAAAAAAAAATTCACTACAATAAAAATAGTGACTGCCATTATCATAACATTAAAGGACAGTATGCCACAGCAGTGCAAATTATATGATACATATTCAGAGCAAGGAGAGTCAAATATCTTAATGTGAACTTGATGCACAGACATAGGCAACAGACATTGGTTTTATTTCTTAACATTCCTAAAATATAAATTGTAGTCTGTTGACTGCTCCTACAAATAAATATTTGATACAAATTCAAAATTCGCTTCATTCTAGGAAATAACTACCTTGATACTGTTTTAGTTCATATGAGAGCACTGCTGATATTTCCTGCAGAAGGGCTCCATGTTTATGTCTGAATGCATTTTCAAGAATCAATCAGCTCTACCTATAATTCAGATTAAGAGTCTGCTATAGTCACAGCCTGAATTATTTGGTTCTTTTATATTCAATAAAAGGTTGAGGTGTAAACAGTCAAAAATTTGCTGTGCTATAAAGCCCAATATCTGTTTGTTTTGTAGGAAGGACCGTCAGTTTTTAAAGTCTTTGTTTTTAACAATTTTAGTACATTCAGAAAAGAACATCTTCTTTTAAGTACGTTCAGGAAGTAACACCTTAGGCATAAAGAATGCGTAACACACATCCATTTCCATCAGGGTTTTACACCAGCACTAATTTAATGAGGCATTAACTAGGAAAAAAAGTGATGCAAATATTAAAAGAAAATACGTTCTAATTTTTTTGGGGGGAGGGGATGGGGTTTGGGGTTCTTTTTTTGTGTTTTTTGTGATTGAAAGTGTGAAAAAAATAGCTGCTTCACCTGTCAGCAAGATAATAGCTGGCATCTCTCTATAGACTAAGCAATGATTATTCTCCTGTGCAGCTGAGAGGGGAAGCCAAATTATAATTTCTTGCAGGTGTGACCTAAAGAAGACCAACAAAGCAGGAAACAAACATAACAGTTCTCTCAAAATTCTTAATGGTTAGGGTCCTACCTGAATTTCTTTCTATGTTTAAACACATGTAGATACATACACACATAAACTTAGAAGATGTAGATATAAACAAGTATATGGAGACAAGATAAGTATCTGTGCTAATGTGTAGCTTGCAAATGTGCAAAACCATTTCATTTTTACATGTCTATATATATATTTGCATGCCAAAATTTTTTTGTGTATGTTATATTCAGATGTGCAGACACATAAATAGCTTTGACTTTCCCATTTTTTTCCTTTCCTACGCCTTTCATGACCATTCTATATAGAAAATATATATAATGAATACATTCAGAAAAGTATGTGCAGTCACAAACACAGACATACATTAGAACTGTGCAAGAAAGTGGGAAGAGAATGAGATGGATGTGCAGAGAGGGGAAATGGGTTTGAATTCCTTGTGTCTCCCATGCATACATGCATTTGAGCATATACACAAAACACACAGACAACATTCTCCAATACCTGTTTTCCTAAAGATCATAAAAAATATCTTTTCATCTCAAGGCAAAATTTGGTCAGATTTTGTTTGGCATATCACTTTGTGCCTGGTAATTTAATATTTTTCTTCAAATGCCATATCTATTATTTATGGTGATCTTCATATACACATCATTTATATATAAAGCAAGGTAGTCACATTAATACATAAAGCAAGGTAGGTGAAAGAAAGGCATTGATCTTTAATTTTTTTCTTTTCCCTATATAATGCATACTTTTAGACCTTAAAAAAAACCACAAATTCAAAAGAGAAACAAAATAAGGGAAAGAAAAAAAACACACTTTTGTGGTTTATGAATTCTTTCCAGGAAGTCATACAAGAACAATCCTTTTCATCTACTAGGAGATGTGACTTTAAATAAAAAGCAAGATTATATTATATTATATTATATTATATTATATTATATTATATTATATTATATTATATTATATTATATAATTTCTTGTTGGGTCACACATAACTTGTGTACTATTTTTGAATTGAGCCCTGAATATGATAAGGCAAGTGAACAAGAAACTTGAAAAAGGAAGATGTGAGTTCAGAAAAATGAATAGGAAAGCATTTTACGTAAACTTCCAAAAATTTATCTGCAGCCCTAACACATCAACTTATTAGGTAAATAATTATACTTTTAAGAGTTAGAATTCTTACTTTTTTATTTTTTTCCCCTTAAGAGTAGCCAGCTGAAGTCATGAAACAAGGCCTATGATCTATCTAATGATGCTGCCAGTGAATAATCAACCCCCAGATTTCCAATTTTATGTTTTAGGAAAGTCATCTATTGAAATCATATGCATTGCAAATAGCCTATTCACCACTATATGGCTAAAATTTCATTGATCTGAAATTATGGAAAGCAATGATAAGTCTGTCTGCATGAACTGTGGAATTCCATTTTGGATATCAACACAAAAATTCCAAGAGCTTGAAAGAAGTAAGAGTGGGACAAGTCATGACAAGAAGTTTGTCTTCACATGAATTCATGCCAACAGGCTTCTCTGTGCCTAATTGGCATATTTTTTATGCATAATTCAGAATGTGGCATAGAACCATTGGCATGGGGTAGGTGTAGTATATGTAGAAACATATTCAGCTGCTCTTTCTTGTCTTGATGCATACAGCTGTGTCTTAGGTGATGAGCAGCTGTGTACGTGTGAAGGTGGGAAACTCAGATTTGGAGGGAATCAGTCATTCTAGAGAAATATGAATTCTGTCCTGGTTATTGCATGTTATCCAGGAAATCAAAGTACAATAGCACAGCTCACAAAAGTTCATTTTTGCTTCAGAAGCACAAAAATAAAAATGCTCTACAGAAGTCAGACCGGATCCCACATGGATTATGCTTGATTATGCGAAAAGAATTTTACTCCAAAGGAAATTGCTGTAATACCTAAGCAGTTTAAATGGAATATAAATAAGTTCAAAATACTATTTAAAAATCATAATTCTAATCTGCCTATTTTCTTATGTGAACACCATTGTGGACAACACAGAGCTGGCACTCTGGGTAAAGTAAAGTTTAAGTCCCTGAACAACTTCAGGCAATTTTTTGCAAAATTTCACTCACCATTTAGTTTAATGAAGTAAATTCAAACTTTCTATTACTCAGTGAATTGACAGATGTGATTGCTCTGAGAAAATTAAATATCTCTGTTGGGGAAACTGAAAGAACAAGAAAATGAGAACATCACCCGGTTTTGAAGGTGCTTCTTAAAGGGCAAGCCTCGGATGGGACACATATACCTCTCCATCTGACTCTCTGTGTGTGTCATGAGTAGGATTTCCCCATGCATTTTAATTATTGTGCTGATGGCTCTAAAGGGAGATTCTAACCTCTTAAGTTTTGAGTCTCCTATCCTAACATCCCAGGCCACGTTGTATGGAGCTCTGCACAGCTTGGTCTGCTGAGTGTCCTTGTTCATGTCAGGAGAGTGGAAGCTAAATTATATTTAAGGTGCCTTAAAATCCAGGCCATTCTTTAGTTCTGTGGCCATTCTGTAACTATTAAATTACTCAGTCTACTCTCCCAAAATTATGCTACTGAACATATAATAATGTAAACATCACTACCTCTTTCTGATAAATTAAACCATGGCTAAAGATAGTTTCCCACAATATCTAATGTTGTGGCCAGTTCTGAAAATGTTTCTGTGTTTACAAAGATTTATTAAAGATGAGTTTTCTTCTTTCTGATCTTCTCTTTTCATATATCCACAAAGGCAGTGGATGCTCTTATAGAGTTAATTTTCTTAGCTTTTGGCTTTAAATTCATGGAACACATTGTGTCCAGCCTTAATATTTTACACTGTAAGCCATATCATCTTTTATCTTTTATTTATAGTGAACCTCATATTAATTTCTCAATAGCAGCTGGCACAGCAGGAGGGACAAGACATTGATCTTCCAATTTATCCACTACTCTTACATATCCTGAGGTAGATGCAGTCTAGGGAGATTGATGGGCTCTGGCATCAGTACAGTGGGTGTGTGTTTCTCATGCATGAAAATCAACAACAGGAAACCTAAGTGTGACAACTGACAGTAGTATTAGAAACCTCTGTAATAAAAATAACAGGATGGTCTTCAATAATTTAATGAAATATTGAGTATTCCATAATGAAAAATCAGCCATGTAAGAGTTTCTGTATATAGGTTTGTGAGATTCTGTACATTTGCAACAGTTAAGTAGGAATACACATTTTCACATGCACAACATATTTATGTGTGTTTTCTCTCACCTTAAAATATGAGGCATAGGGGTTCACTTTAAATTGTGACTTGTATTTTCATGCATACAACCTGACAGGGACAGACTTCTGAAGGATCAGAAAAAGAAAAGACATTCTTATCATTACACACTGTTTGCCATTACAGTCCATCTGTACCATTTCCAATTTTTGTCTTTCTAGAAACAAGTCAATCTGCATTGTTACCAGTTATGAACAACAGGTGACTCCTACAGCCCAACACCAGTTCTGTCTTCCATCTCTGGGTATATGCAGTAAAAGAAGGAATACTAGGCATCTAATGTTTACTCTGTGCAATTTACTGGAGGCAGGTTATAGGACTTGGTAGACAAAATTTTGAACATAAACGTTATCACTTTTCTCTGCTGAGCGGGCCTAAATAAGAAATGTTGTCCTATTCAAGTGAAGAAGTATCTACCTAAAATTTTCTTGTCTAAGATGTGCAGTAGTGGAGCTGACTTTATGGAACTTTGAGCAGCAATCACTGCATGACAGCACACAATGAAAAACTACAGGTTAAATTTTACTTGTGTTTCTAATTATGCAACATATAGGAAATCGTTAGAGTCAGTGTAATATTCATTGTCTTTTCTCATATGTGGCTTTTGATGTTGGGGTTAATTTCTTTTTGTCCTTTATTTCCTATCTTTCAGTTACCCAGAAAAATAGTAACAGTTCCGGCAGTTCCACCAGAGTGCTAGAGCTTTCTGGCTCCACAACCCATGACCCAGATAGGGTGATCTGAAAGTTTTGGAATCAAAACCAGCCCTCCCTCTCATGATTAAATAATGAGAAAGAGAGAGAGAGAGAAATGTTGCGTGACATGGCCTGTACAAGGCAAGGGGACATATTAAGACTAAAATATCCACGTTAAAAATGCAACTATTGCATGTGATATGAAGGTAGGATTCCAAATATGGAGATACACTGTTCACTTGGAGCTCCATCCACTGTTAGCAGTGTTCAGGTACATATTACTTATGAAATTAAAATTACTCTCATCCCCTATGGGTCCTAAGACATCAAACGGAAGGGAGGAGTGTGGTATCTTTCTATCAGGAACTTTAAAAGCTATGGAGAAAAACTCTTCTACTACTCAGGACATTCTCTGGTATTTCTGGTATGGAGGCACAGACTCACTCCCTTTAACAGTTGTCTAACATGATGTAGTGTTTGAATAAAAGATGCCATGTGACCTGTTGAGCTTTATGTAATAATCCTACAGTTTTTAAAAAAGCTCACAGTTTTAATAGCCATAGTAAACAGACCATATTGCTTAAAACTCACAGCAAAAGGGGGACTTTAAAGTATAGCACAGAAATGGCAAGAAACTACTGTTGAGCTATTTTCTATTTTAAACTTTTTTCTGACAACAAAGACCCTTTATTCTTAGAAATTCAGATTACTGTAAAGAATCCAGATCTTGGAATGTATTTGCTAAGAAAGGATAAGAGGCCTCTGAATATTCACCCAAACATAGAAATGTGTTTGGGCTGGAGTTCTGTCAAATTTTTTAAAATATTTGAATGTATTATAAGGTACTCACTTTGCCTGTGAATAAAACAGGAGATGCCGATAAAATGCAAGATTATTTCTGGACATAAACAGTAATAGACACATCGGAAATTTCATGGGTGAGACTGCTTTTATGATATTTCTTTCTGAATTTTATTTATTTATTTATTTATTTATTTTATGCAGTTCAATAACGTCCTGGGTGCTTCAGGTACAGGTGATATAAATAGTGCATAAACCTCACCAAAATGGCTTCTGCCCCAAGGTGCTTACAATCTGAGTTCCTGCAATGACAAGAAGAAAGAGAATAACAAAACTGAATAAATGGGAAAAAGACATAGACTGTATAATTTTGACTGTCTACCAGTTCAGAGATGGCATACATGCTTCACAGTAGTTTTCTGTGAACCCACAACTTGTCGTGCAAAATATTTTATGAGTGGTGAGGGAAAAACAAAAGAAAAACCCTTTTACATTTCATTGAAATTTCCTTTCTATTATCTATGTACATTCATCCTTACAGTAATAAACCCCTGACTCCAGAAGGATATTCAGAGTTACCTGGGCAGCCTTTGAGAGGAGATTCCTACATCACTGATACCTGCCATCTCATTTGACAGACAGAGAGTTTTTTAGGAGCTCTCACAAACATCTTGGAATTAATAAGATTTTCTACAGAAAGGCTGAAATATTCCTCTTATAGACAGAAAACACCTTCTGTTTACTGTATGTATCAGTAGTAATGAATACATTTATACTCTTCTTATCTATTTTTTCCATTCTATATCTGCACCATTTCTCTGATCATTCTATTACTGTGAATTGCCCTGTAGATAGGGAAGTAGTATACATGGTGCAATGCCATTAGTATTTCTTTGTGCTCATGAAGATTACACATAGATCAAAATGCTACTGCATAGCTGAGAGCGTACATATGAACAATTAATATACAAATGCTTTTTCCACACCTCTGACACTGTCAATTTACTGCTCCAGTTCCTACTACCATTCAGTTCTTCCTTTACAATGTTGTGATCATCCTCTATATTTGGCATTTTTCTCTCCAGTTGAATGTCACTAATGAATTTCTCCAGCAATTTTATTTTTTTGTGAGCTCATTACTGAAAATACTAAGATAAAATTTTTCCTAAGATTCTTGAAGAATTCCCCAAGTAACATCCCATCTGTAACATAGTATACTGTATTTTAAAGAATATTTCAACAAATATGTTCAACTTTTACAAGTCTCAAATGACATCAGTTAATGATAAGCACGAAAATATGTAAGTAATTGTAAAAAAAAAAATGAACTCTCTTTTTTTTCCTCCTTATTTTATTTAACCAACAATTTTCTAAAGCAGACGCAACAACCTTGCATTCTTGCATTCTGAAACGGGAAAAAAAATCTTATTAATACTGTTATATCCCATTTCATGCCAGGTCCGGGCAGCTCCTTATTGTAATGGGGACCAGGTGCAGGGAATTGCAATAGTGAACCTTGGGAAATTAGTTTAGAATGACAGGACAGTCTCTTTTATATAAAATACATGTATATACATATATATGTGTGTATATGTTTGCCAATCATTTTGCCTGTGGGAAAGAGGAGGATGGTTCTGTCAAAACTAGGGAGACACCTATAGCTTCTAAAAATATATTTAATGGGACTCTCTGGGGGAGTTTTGTTGTTGTTGTTGTTTTGGGATTTTTTTGTTGTTTGGTTTGGTTTTTTGTTGTTTTGTTGGTTTGTTGGGGTTTTTTTTGCCAGCAAAGAAACTAGTAGGAAAGACACAGTTTTATTTTCAAAGCTAATTTTACCTTTCCAAAGTAAGAAATTTTCAAATCTTTTGCCCTGTATGTCTCTGGACCTCTGCTTTGTCTTATACAACTCAGATGCTTTCACATTGCATCACTCTAGGATGTTTGAAGTTTAGCCTGGCTACTCTTGCCTCCTCCAGAGCATTTTATTCAAAGTGTTTTCTTATAAAGGTGGAGAATGAGAACCTTGTACAAATGTGTGTGTATGTGTATGTTTGTTATTATCCAGTTGATAATATACTGTCAGCTACAAAGAATTAAATTGTTTGTATTAGTAGGAAATAGGACAATAGCACGGTGTGAGGTCATTGGGCAAATGCTGAGCACTGTTCCTGATGCCATGCAATTGCAGCACCAGGGAGTAAGAAGGATTCTCAGAAAGATATTGCTAGGAACACCAAGGGCACCAGGTGCAAGAGGCACCAGGTTATACTCCCAGCCCCTGCCTTTGCAGTGTCTTGATACTTCCAGAGAACAAAGCTGTTGAGTTGTTATAAAGACTTGAACCTATTGCAGCTTGTGACTCAGACAAGCCGTAGAAGACAGTAGAGTTCTAAAATTAGTAAAATGAGTAAGAGTACTAGGATCTTATCTTGAATTCAGAAAGCAGAAATGGTAGCAAAATGGATAAAAATAGGATGAAAGATAATTTTTGACACAGTGCCAGAGTTCCCCAGCTAGTTCCTGGCCCCACGCAGAGGGTGTTTGCTCCCTGACCAAAAGTGGTCTGGGTAGAGCAGGGCTTGCTCTCCACAGCACACTGATACACTGAAGTGCTGAGGACAGAGGCAGACAAGAAAGGGATCTTTCATATAGATTCCAAACAGGCTTATCCCAGGGAAGAGTCAGGGATGAAAGACGTAAAACACAGTTGTGCAGGGGCTTATATATGGGGAGATTTTAAGGGAAGGGTACAATTTTTAACCAGTAGGGAAAACACAGGGGTGGACCATAAGACAGGGTTTACAATACATTAACCAATGAGGGAATATAAGGGCAGGGAACAGGTTATGCAAACCAATGGGGCTTGGAAGATTAGGGGATTTCCAAAGGGGATTTCCAAGCAGGGGGTTGGCACAAGGAGGGATTGACAGCTTGGCAGGGGAAAGGACAAAGAATATTCTACAACAAGGGGCAGGTCTTAAGGTATGACAGGCAACTGGGTAGGAGGCTTAGGCTAAACAGGCAACATAGGAGGGAATAGGAGCAAACCATTAAAGAAAAAATGCACCACAACAAATTTGGCATGCATTTTGGGAAACAGCCAACTGTAGTACCAGGGCACTATTGAATTTCTGCGGTAATGTCTCCTTTCTTGCTGCAGACCAAGAACGACCAAGTATGTAGGATTTAAATTGGATGTGATAGGTAATTTATAAATTTTCAATTTTTCCATGTGGGATCCATGTATTGCACTCCTCACTGCACCATATGATCACCTATAGCAGTGCACTAGACTATGACAACCTAATGACATCTGCTGTTCTTCCGCCTGCCTCTTCACTAGGTTAGAAAACATTTTGCACTGCATGAACTTGCTTTGAGAGAAATAAGTACATATATAAATATTAAAAACTAGGCACATTTATTGATGGTTTTGAATTCTGAAGGAAAAATTGATGAGCTATATTTATAGCACTTGTATTTCTCAAGAGTTTTGATTCTAGGATTTTTGGGCTAAATCCTGAGAGACTTACAATACATCATATTGTAGAAGGAATAGAAGGAAGCACTTTATGGTGAAACAAATACTCAACTATATAGCAGGTGTATGGCCCAGGTATTGCTCCTGTTGTTGCCCCTAAAAGTAGGATTTATCATACAGTGTGCAGCAAAGAAATCACATACAAGATGTTACAGTATTTGTTTATTCCATATTTGCACCAAGATAGGAGCTAGCTGGTAAATCCACAAAGCTAGAACCAATTGTCAGAACTTTAAATACATTTTAGCAAACAAAAAATCCCCTTTCTATTTGCTGCAAGTTCCTTAATTCTCTTAATTACTATTCTACTATCTATTGGTTAAATGATTCTCTCTCTTCTCACACTAATTAGTCCACATGCTGAGTCTTTTATATCAATGGGTTTCTTGAGTCGGTGGCTGTGAGGACTTAAAGAATGCAGCTGCATGTCTTAGAACACTGTCAGAGAAGGAGGTTCCCATAAGATAAGCCAGTACAGCAGAGCTCATGATATATGCAGATGGTAGCAACAGGAAGATGCTGATTTCCAGGCCTTGTGAGGTGGATCTGGATAAAATATCCAGAAAAAATCTCCCATGTAGGAAGGTGAAGTATGAGAAAGGAAACAAGTGCTTATGTACATGCCATCTCAAGTGTAGGAATGGCATTTGCACCCCATACATACCTGAGATTTGGACTGTGTAAAAGTGGTATCTGTAGAGGAATGACTTTAGGGATCCCCATAACCAAGAAGACCAGGGAAAAGGACCTCCAGGACAGTGGTGGTGGTGATCCACCATTCACATGGTGGTATCCTGGCTTAATATCTCTCTCTCTCTCTTTCTCTACATGAAGAGCCCTGCTGTGGTCAAAGAGTACAGAGCTTGTTGAGCTCTTACCCTATGCAGTTCTGCATAACAGCTTATCTTCATTAGGCTATAAGATCAGATTTACATTCCAAATTAAAAAGATATGAAAATTTCCATTTTGTCATGAAATCTGTTGAAGATTCCATAGCTTAAATTTTGCATATATGGATACAGTAAATCCAAAAAATTAGTTTTAACTTGAGAAAAAAGCACAGGTGAAAGGGATTTGGACTGTTTCTGGAGAGTAGTAGACTCAGTGTGAGTCAGCAGTGTGTACTCAAGCAGCCAAGAGGGCAAGCTCCATCTCAGCATGCACCACACACAGCATCACCATTGGCCAGAAGACAGGATCTGGATTGAGGCATGGTGTAGCCTCACCCCAAGTCCTGTGTACAGTGCTGGGCACCAGAGTTTAGAAAGGAGGTAGAAGTCCCTGAATACATCCAGAAGAGGGGAAACAAAGCTGGTGAAAGAGCTGGAAGACATGTCTTTTGAGGAGTGGTGGAGAACTCAGAATTTGATAGGCTTGGAGAAAAGGGGGCTGAGGATTGAATTGATTGTCTATACAGCCTCTTGGTGAGGGAAGTGCTGATCTTTTTTCCCTGGGATTCAGGGATTAGGTAGAATTTTTTCATCAAGAGGTTGGTCAAATCCTGAAACAAGTCTATCAGAGAGGCTGTTAATCCTCCATGCCTGCTAGTGCCTTAAAAGGAAACTTTTGCTCAATGGCCTTCAAAATATTCTGTGTATTGGTCAGCCCTTGAAGTGTTCAGGCAGTTAAACTAAATGATCACTGTAGGTCACTTACAACTGGGTCTACTTTATTCCAAATAAATGTTTGTAAAAAGCTGCTGAAAAAAATTAAACCAAAAAGTGTTTTTCTGACATTGCAGCCACTTCAGAAACCTTTGCTACATTTTCAGGGGCAATGCTTTCTCTTCTGGGATTTCAGCCAGCATCCCTTCACAGACTTCTAAATGTTGTGCTCTATGTTGTGGTCACTCAGGTCTTGAAAGCCTTTGGACTCAGGGATACCACAAACTCTCTGGGCAGCTCACTCCACTCCAGTGATTAATGCCTCTCACAGGAATTTTGATTTCTTTTATCTATCTCCAGCTTGAATCTTTCTAGTTTCACAAAATGTTCCTGTTTCTTATTCCCTGATTGGGAAGTGCTAGGATGAGACTGGCACCATCCCCTCTATGACCTCCCCATGAGCACTGTAGTGTGCTGTCTGGTGCTCCCACACTACCTCTGCTCCATGATGAACCAGCCCAAGCCCCACAGACTCTCCTTGAGTCTTTCTTGGTTTGTTTTTTTTCCTTTTTCCTGTCTGGGATCCC
Organism: Zosterops lateralis; assembly: GCF_965231275.1. NCBI lineage: Eukaryota > Metazoa > Chordata > Aves > Passeriformes > Zosteropidae > Zosterops > Zosterops lateralis. The sequence goes on along the minus strand of NC_139800.1, from coordinate 36,374,448 downwards.
AGCAGAATGCAGTGTCCAGATGAGGTCTGATGGGGTGCTGAGCAGAGGGGATAATTTTCATAAATTTATATTAAAATCTAGTTTTTGCCAATACCTTTGACAATGATTTTTTGAGCAGCCTAATCACTCTTTTTTGACACTTAAGTGTAAAAATCTTTTTTATCTAAAGGCATGTTTTGCTCCATTCACTCCTTTTTACTTTTCTCTAAGCTGTTTTTTAATCAAGGCTCTAAATGGGAAGTCCCCTGCATTTATGTACAACTCTCAGTCATTCACAGGCAGCATCTTTTCCCACCACTCCTTCCCATCTGTTGATGTCAGTTCCATGCACTACTGTCAATCAATTAAGCATGTCTTACCTATCTAAATTTATCATAGCATTATTCCTTTAGTTATTTAAACTACTGGCGGGAAAAAATGCTGCAGTCTGGTAACTGATAAGTTATCATATTTCACTTGCTCAATTGGATGTAATTGAAATCAAAGAAATACAGCAATATAAGACAACAATGAGGCAGTAGGTCATGAAATGAAGCAGTAGAGCAAGAAAGAGCATTTTAGCCTAAAGAATGCTGCTTATTACAGAGCCCTCTGGACCAGGTTCCCAGTTTTACAAATGCAATGGTTACTTCTTGACATAGCTTTGTGAAGTGAGATTTGCTAAAAAACAGAGACAAAATTTTCAGTTTTACTTTGTTTTACTGAGCAGCCTGAGGAAATCAATATCCTCATCAGTAAAATGGAAAAAGTAATATTTATCCACCTTTGACAACTGCATCATGACCCAAGAATCAAAGTGCTATGCATAACTAAGTATTTTTAGTATTACTACTTTGATGTGTAAATCACAGACACAATTGGCTGTAACTGTCTTTGAAGTTGTTCTGAAAAATTATACCATATTCCTCTTCAGCAGTAATTTAATTTGTGAATTAGTGACATGACAGACCATAAGAATCTATTTGGAAACCTTCCAATTGGCTTTTTCAATGTATCTGCTGTGAACATGTACTTAGTGTTCAGTAGGCAGCAAATGTCCTCAAATTATTATTACTGATCGCATCATTTTCTCAATGAAAGAGTTTGTGTAATTATAAATCTTATTTTTGTTAATATGAATAATTTTATGATCTGGTTCAAGTATCATAAATTATATTTACAAAACCAAAGTTGTTAATCATTTAACCTAGCTACTTCTGCCTTCAGACTGGCTTAGTATGGATACAGTTTTCCTTGGAACTAGGCAGATGTGCTACAGGCTATCAGACTTCTGAAGAAAATAGTCAGTAGTCCTTGGATCATCCAGTGAATTTAATTGGTCAAACAGCCATACATCATCTTTCAAGAGGAAAATTTAAAAAGAGACGGTATGTCCTTGTTTTGCCACTCCCATATAACCCCTTCCTCTGTGTGCATGTGTTTCAGAGTGTTGCATGAAAGGGCTAAAATGTTGTGTTAACTGAAAACTTTTGATACTTACTAATCAATAAATCACTTTTCATCCTTCCATGTTGTGAATCTGATACTATGATTGAAAAAATGTATTTCAAATAAGTTTCAAGTTTGTGGAGCAGTACTTACACAAAGATTTTTAAAGGTCAAATAACAAGTCAAAGAAATAGCAGAGCTCATATTGCGTCAGAGTTTGTGTGGTGGTTTAGTATGAATGTGAAGGGTTTTGTTGTTTTTTTTTTTTTTTTTTTTTTTTTTTTTTTTTTTTTTTTTTTTTTTTTTTTTTTTTTTTTTTCCTAAGGAAGTTATAGTATAGATTGACAGCTTGGCTGATGAATAAGAGTATTTTACACACTTTTGGAGACTTAGTCTTAAATTAAAGGTTTCAGGTGATTTGGCTACTTTTTTTTTTGTTTGTTTGTTTGGCAAGGAGTTAACATTACTTTGTAAGTCAGAAGTTCAGGCTAAGCCTCCCTGGGGCCAGGCCACTGTCTGTAGAAGAGCAGCTGGGACCAGCAATGTCCCCTCTCTCCCCTGGCTCCTCCATGGGGAGAGGAGGAGGATTGCAGATTGGTAGTGCTGGCCCTGGCTTGGCTGTTGGAGCCTCTGGTCCGAGGGAGGAGAGAACCTTGAGAACCTTCCTCTGGAGCTCCAGGGAGCTGATCCAAGTTTGAGTTGCCTTAGATGTGACCAGAGGTGGAAGAGAGTCATCCATTAGTGTTCCTGAGTGTGCTCCCTCTCCCCCTTCCCCCCTCAATCATCTGTGGCCTTGAAGTTCCCAGAGTCAGCCGGAGAAAAGAAAAAAAGACTGGTCAAAGATACTAACCCTTTTTTTCTCCTCCACAGAAGACAGAGTGATTTGAAATGTAGAGAGAGAGCATTGACACAAAGTCAGCAAAAGAACTGGTAAAGACTGTTGGAAGAAGGGATGGAGGAAGTAGACATTTCTGACCAGACTTCTCTGGATGTGAATTATGGAGAAATAGACAATTTTTTTGTAATATCATAATGCTGTTTGGGGGAATGCAAGTTCTAGCCAAAGGGTTGTGTGTACTAATATACATGAGATTTTATTGAGAATTTGAATAGAGTATGTCCCTGACTCCAGGGAAATATAAGAAGGTTCTATTTCTTTTGAGATAGAGATGATTTTAGAGATAGAAGAAGAGAACCCTTGTTTTATACGACAAAAGCATTCTTAAAAATACATCCCAAACATGCAAAAGCCCATAAGCAGCTTGAGAAACTTATATAGGTGAGACTGCACAGAATCTGCAAAATTCCAGGTGTTTGCAGATTTGTGACATTGAGAGCCACCAGACCCTTTCTTGTGGAGTTTATCTCCATAAACTCTAGAGAGGCTCCTCTCCCAAAGTAATGCAGAATTGTGTTTAAGTAGTGGCAACTGACTGAGAGTCATAGTTTTCTCTCTGTGTTGAGTAGGAAAGTAAACAGTTTGGAGTAGGGAGGAAGGTGTTTGAATGTCTCATTTCTCTTTTTCCTCTTTCCTTAGTGTATGTTAATAAAATCTATTTGTTCTTACTTTTAAGTTCAGTCTGTTTTGGCTTTTTCTCCCAGAATCCTATCTCCCAGTTAGTAAAAAAAATTCAGCAAATGTAAAACCACCATATAAATGGTGCATTAGACAGGAAATTCAAACCAAAACCACAACAGTTTGATAAAGAAAAACTTGGAGATTATAATATTTCAGGGCTGTTTATGATGTTCAAGACACTTTGAAAATCAAATTAATTTCCATAGGATGAACCATGTTAGGTCATATGACTAGGCAGTTTGAGAAATGCCCGGAGTGGTTTTCAGTAGGAACGAAAGTTAGACTTTATTTTTCAAAATCTTTTGCTGTTATTTAAAATACAAAAATGGCAACAGCCGTTCTTGTAATGAATGCTACAAAATGCAATGTTTTGGACTATTAAATTTTGTTTAACACTATCATGCTACTGTAATGCTACTACGAAAAATAGCTTCTCGTTTGTAAGGCTATATATAAAGCATTGCTAAGTCAAACAAATGACTGAGTCAAAAAAAAAATAAAATAAGATTGTTTTTCTCTCATTCTAGATTTTCTCTTTCCATACAGAAATGTAATTTTACAAAAGCTGCTTCAGATGAAAGGTTAAGATGTTCTAAATAGCCAAAACCTCTTTTCCTTACCTTACCTACTTTAAAATTGCAGTATTTGTGACTTGCAAACTGCTGAGCCACCAGGGCTCATTTTGCAGTTCCTATCGGAACACAATAGTTCCTATCCTAAACACAATAATGATGACAGTTTGTCATCATATACAGGAATAAATAAGAAGACATTGTAACAAACATAATTTTAAAGTAGAGATTCATAATTGAGATTTCAACAGAAAAATTAATTTTTTGACAGAAACCTAAATTTTTCAGTGGTAGTTTTATAACAATATTTTAGTTGTGTCTACTCAAAAAAAAAAATCTCATAATGCTTCAGTTCCTAGAATGAATACTTTTTTTCTTAATTGTGTTGATGCACCTGGTCAGCCTTCTGCTGGAAATATTTTTTTAAATACATGGGAGTGCTGTTATCTGAAAAGATAAGAACTGTCATATAAATGATTAAAATAGGCAAGGTAGTAAGTTATTAACAGACAGACTATACTCATTGTCTGCTACTGAGAAATTAGTGGCAAAAAGGACGTTCTAATTATCTAATCTATCATCCTGTCAATGATTTTTCTTAACGTTTTCAATGTTTTGAGACATTTGAGATAATTCAGGTTTATTTTCCATCACAGTGAAATGCTATGGCTAAACACTCATGATATCTTCCACTACATATTCAATTACTTAACATTACCCTATTATTTTTATTCATACACTAGGTTATTCTAGCTTACATTTCTCTTTGATTCTGAAATATCCAGCCCAGGAGAAAATCATGTACTTACACAGGTAAGTATTTTTAAATCAAGAGTGGTATGAAAATGTGGAAAGTATCCACAGAATGATAATTCTATTTTAAAATGTTGAGTGACTCCATTTTTTGTCTGTTTGACTACCTACTGTGTCTAGAGGAAGTGGAAGTGCAATAGTTTAGGCAGAGGGAATGCTGTGTTTTATGATGAATGAGAATTAGTTGAGGTTATAGAGAAGAGAGTGGACACTATGGCACTTGAGCTACCACTGTAATGGTAAGACATTGTACTTCAGACAGAATGTAACTGCCGAGATAACACAGAAGAAAATAATTGCATTTTATTTGAGGAAACTGTGATACTTTCAAGTATACCCCCTTAATCCTAGATAACTTATGCCCTGAGAAAACCATTAAGGAATATGCTCAATTTGAGGAAAAGTTCTTTTGATACAAGCATATTTTGGTAAGACTTTTGACTTAGACCACCACAGTCAGCAGCTCTCAGTGACCCTGGCAAGTTCGCCATGCATTTGCGATTGTATTTTGCTCAGTGAGGATCAGGAGTTCTAAAACTGTGACTGGCAGCCCTGCACATAAAATTTTCTGTGATGGCTGGTGCTTTGGAACATCTGCTGGGGAATAATTATTGAAAAAAGACACCTAATCCCTTTTAAGATTTGTCTATACACCTGCAAAAAAACATGTTTCTTCTGTTGCTTTTTCCCTTGCCAGACACATCTTTGGAGGCAATCATATCGCAATCATCACTGTCATGGTGGGGAGGATTCTTTTTGTAGAATCAGTTGCTTTCTCTCTTGTTTATCATATTTCCAGTCATCCACCTGAGAACATCACTAAGGAGATTTCCTAAGTGCTAAGTCTATATTGTGAATTGTGGGGATGCTGGAATTGTTTTATAGGTTTTTAGTTATGTTTGGTATGGCTTGGACTTTGGCCCCAGCTAGGTAAAGCTCCCATCCTGGAATGTTCTTATCAGAAGTTGATAAGAGTTTCCAAGACAACCTAAGCCTCTGCCTGGAGACTGGTCATCCCATTGTCTTTTCCCCCATCCCAATGTATCTTCTCCTCCTTCCTGTCCATCAATCTCCCAGGCCCGAGACCTTCTGAGAGGTGTCGGCCAGTGGTTGGTGGATCCCCCAGAGACCCCACCCCAATTTACCTGATTTGTTGATGTTTGTGTATTGCATTTGGTATTAGCCACCTTGCTTTGTTTCATTGGTTTTGCAACTTGTACCCACCCCTGAGACTTCTGGTGAACAAAAACCCCCTGCAAACCAGGCCCTGGGTCACTCTCCAGAGGCACAGGCCTGGGACCAGGGACTGCCCCTGTGATCCCTGAATAAAACCTTTCTCCCTCGAGCCTCGAGAGTGTCCCCTCTTTCGAACCATGGCCATGACAGCCAAGGCAAAGGTGCTGTGGAGCCAAAGACCCATGCACGGTCCTGTTGAGGTGTATCAGAGCTAGCAGGGTGGTCCAGCCGAACGCTGGGCTGGCCTGAGAGACAGATACGCGAAGCAACAGTGAATTATACTTAATGTCTCTGGTAATCAAACCATGGGCTTTCATCTATACATCATTGAATGAAATTATGTTTCAGGGCATGAGTTAAGAATTTTAAGAGTAAGGCAATTTTTAATTTCATCCAGAGAAATTTTAATTTTCTTCCAGAGAATTTTTTCACATAGGGGAAAGACACTCAAAGAGCCTATAGTTTAAGAAGAATAGACTCTTAACCTTGCTGTTGATGTGCATGATACAATCTTAGGAAACACAATAAGTACTTAAATGTCTGTTTTTCTTTTCACTGAGCAAAAATTTCAACAAGGAGAGCCATTTAATAAAGTTTGAGTAATATTTTTCCTTAGCACAGGATCTCAGAATTTTATAGCTTTAGCTTTGTTTAGAAATTAAGACAGAGTTGCAGTCCTGATAAAGTTAGATCCTTTTAGGTGAACTTAATCATATTATTCTTGACATAGACAGAATAGAGCGTGGTTTTATTCCAACAATATCAGAACACACTATTTAAGTCACGTGTCATTTTCACTGAGATGTTTTCTTCCTAAAATTAAGAAATCAAATTTAAATCTTTTTTAAAAAGGTTAAATTGTTGACCTCAACTTTGTTTAATTGCTACTAATGCATTTTATGCTAATTAAGCATGCCTTCTCAACAATTCCAGGAGGGAAAAATAAAGTCTTTAAGGTTCCTCCTAATCCAGTGCCCTGGGGCTGCAGGCTTCTAATTCTTTCATTTTAATCTACCAATTATATGCATTATATCAATAAATATGTCACAAAGAATCTATCATTTCAGCAACCCTTCACATGCCATTGCTTTAAATCCTGTCAAAATACACAAGGCAGTACCTTTCCTTAAAAACGTCAAAAGAAAGAACTGACTAAAACAACATTATCAGCATTTTCCTGGTGATCAGACCTTGAAGTCTCCAATCTCAGTTGTCCATGCATAATAGTAAATATAATATTGAGGCAGTTCAGAGTTACTTCACTCAATAAATATGTTTTATCCCTTAGATACGATTTCCATTTTTAACTTTCAGTCCTTCACATTTAAATATTTATAATGGTCTTAAAATTTAGCTCTACTCAATTGTAAAAGAGTTCTCCTCGTATTTGCAGCTGCATCTCAGTTAATAATCTGCACAGACCCAGCCTATTAAAGTGATAGAAAAGAGTGCATTAGAATTTCCTTCTATCAATTTGTTGTTTATGGAGAAAGTTTTGACATCCTAAAATTGCAGTAGAGGTTTGTATCTTTCTGAAACAGTGTGATTTATTGACCAAGACTTTTATGGTGAGTTAGTCTGCATAGAATTTAACCCTCTGTACCACACAATGTAGCTTTCCAGTACAGAAAACAGAATCTCTGAACACAAAGTTAGAAATGTGAAGCAGCACGTCCATAGCTCCAGCAGAACAAAGACTAGAGTGATTTTTTTTCCAGCATATATGCCTTTAGTATGACTTGTGTGGGTTTTTTTAGGGGGTTTTTGCCTCATAATTTATGACAACTAAACAGTCATATCTATTTGTTTCTTTTAATATTTTTCTTCTTCTGAGTCATTATAGTATTAAAAAAATTGTTTGAGGAATAGTGTGGAAAAATCTTATAATCAATAGTTCTTGTGCTTTCCACAATATTAAAAGCAATAAAAAGCTGTTTTCACCTGAAAATATTAAATTTAGAAAAATGATGAAAGATAATTGTGATATTTTTGTCTATATTTTATAGACAAAATAAAAAATTTATAGACAAGATTGTCTATATTTGCATAGTCCAGTATCCAGTGTCAACTGGACTATGCAAATATATAAAATCATATAATTCACCAGATTATGATACTTTATGCTTATACTTTTCCATGGAACTATCACCTAACATAAGTAGAAAAGCATACTCATCTCAAAAACCCTTAAATTTTTTTCTGACTTATCTGATGGTTTTTAGAAAAAGAAGATCCTTTTGGTTGTTTTGATTTAAAGTGCATGTTAAGTTATGAACACATGAAAATTCATTCAAATCTATCTGTGTTTTCATAGACGAGATTTTTCCCAAACTTTAGGTCTGAAAGCCAGTCAAGAGAAATCAAATGCATGTCTAATTTCACATTAATTTCCCCTTTGATAAAGGCCAAAGGCAAAAAAAGTTGCCTTTTTTAAGAAGCAGAGCCCCATCCCTAATCAGACTAGAAAAAAAGACAATTCTGATATATGTTATACATAGACTGTAACACAATTGTACTAGCAAATTTTTGTCAGACAATTAAACCTTATGCCAAGCTAATTCAATTTTGTTGCTGTTTTATTAAGTCCTACAAAAAACCCCAAAATCTGTTCTCTTCAGTAAATCACAAGTTTCACAAAGCATTCCCTTACTCAGACTCCTTGTTCTCCTATTTTGATATATTAAACATCCAGCAAAATATTTCCAGGGTCATAAATCTAGAGTGATGAAATTAATCTTATTGCTCAAGAGGAATAAATATTTTATTGCAAGTTTATGAGCTTTTGTTCCCTTTTCACTTGCAAGTAGGTATTGTTTAGTGGTACAAAGACATTTAGCTGCTAAAAAATGTATTAGAAACAGTAGAGCAGTAATAGAATTCATATCTACAAAGTTGTTCACTTCTCAGAATGAATGTCCAAGAATATCTGAAGGAAACTTTAAAAGATAATACAGTATTATACTGTATTATTTTTCTTACATTTTAAACTCCAGGAATAATTTTACTCCTATTAGTAGTTTTACAGTGGAATTTTTCTGAAATTTTACCTGGAAAATAGCTATACAATTCAATTTACTGCATTTAAATGAAATGTGCAAGCCTAGAAATCAGAAATGCCAGTCTAATTTTTCATTCTTTCATTTTTTTCTTACAAATGCAAGGAAATTTTAAGATTGGAGATGTTCATTACATGATTATACCTTTATCTAAGATGCTAAGCATTTGCAGAAATTATTCAGTCTATACAAGTCTGCCTCAACATATACTGCATTTAAATCCACATTATCTGATGTATAATGAACACGTCATTTGTCACAATTAAGAAATCGATTGGGGAGAAAGGAATGTACAGGTAGGAATTTCCATTGGAGTAGTAACAAACAGAGAGGGATCACAGGGTTTTCTGCTGTATGTTATACAGAAGAAATTACTTTCTTCAAAGTCGTGCTGCAAATAACTAAAGTATGACAGTTTTCTGCAGTGGTAATGTTTTGCATGGCCATTCACAAATATCTACAATGATTCTAAAAGCTTCATTACAATTTGGCAAATATTACATGAAGTTTGCACAGACTGTGGTTTTTCCAATGCCTTGAAATGCAGAACTGGCTAATCCAGTGATTTGGTGCATTGGTAAAAATATGCATACCAACAAATGAAAATGGTAGTGTGGCTAAATCTGAAGAGATAACCCATAATGTCTTAACTAAACATTGTCACCAGAAAAAATTATCTTTGTCAGAAATGCACAGAAACACTACAAAGCATCATAGAATCCAGAGCATTCACAGTTTTGGGGCTTTTAATTTTTTTTTTTTTTTTTTTTTTTTTTTTTTTTTTTTTTTTTTTTTTTTTTTTTTTTTTGAGGCATATGTTAGTTATTTTTTTCTGTGAATATATGGTACTTTTTAATGAACAATGCTGATAATTAAATTTGAAATGCATGAAAAATTTTCATTTTTTCACTTACTAAATGGAATGCCAGATTACTAATTCACAGTTGTTAGTTGCAAACCTTCAGTCCAGGAAGGATGTACAACAGCAAGTAACAGCTTAAAACAAGCCTTAAATTTTTAAAAAATCAACAGAAGTTTTCAAAATTACCTAAGTTTATTGAGAAATATGGTCAAGTTCAGGGAGAAAAATGTTATCAGGATACACTACATTTCAATACTTAGACTAAACACACACAGGGATCTTAATTCAAATGTATTCTATTGTCCACCAAAATGAAGAGTTGGAATACACATAAAAATTTTCTTCCAGTTGATTGGGCCAAACTGTGTGTTCTCCACAGTCAAATTTTATGTTAAATCCATACTAGACACCTGACTGCTTTCCTGTTCTAACAATTTATCAGGAAAAGAGAAACTGAAGATGAGCTTGTGCAGAAAGTAGAAAAATATTGCAGGCCACTAGTGAGCTCTTGAGCTCTGAAGGACAGACCAACGATATTCTGAAACAATAAAATTTATCAGTTAACAGGCTGTTTAATATTTAAGATTTAAATGTGCTTTAGTGCAAGATTTTGATCAGGCCTTACTAATCACCAATCATGTCCATAGCGCAGGGTTTGAATATATCTTTTTTTCTGTCCTGTAACAATGAATATATAATTATACCATAAGACATGAAAGAAAAAAACAAGCAACAAAACAAATCCTAGTGTATCACACTAGATAAATTGGCTTAATCCAGAGAAAGTCTAACAAGAGGATAACCTGGAGAAGAGTTGAAGTAAGTCTATCCACTGGACGCAAAGGTGTCTTATTTACAGGTTAAAATTAACAGACGGAGCTGCATAGACACCAAACAGTTGAAAAGAGGCTTAGAAAGCACCAGTGGACTTTTTTGTTTCACTTCAACATAGAAACTACTACAGAAAAAGAATGAACTGTGGTTAATGTTGACAATGCTATGCTCATCACACGCCATAACCAATCACAAACATTTATCTTGACAGAGAGGATAGATTGGGACTATGCCTACCAGCTCTGACTGCCAACACCTTTGTTAAGAAATTAATTTCCTGAACACTGTCCATTGCTAAATCCTGTGTTATAGGATTACTTAAACTAGATGTGATGTGGGAGTGGTGTATATAATCAGGCTTGTCCTCAGTAAAGTTTGGGATGATATGAAACGCTTACAGGGTGCTGGCAAGGCCCCTCAGCCATTGACTTTCAAATGTGCTGGCCACACTGGAGCACACCTTCAGTTTTACAGAGATTAGTTAGGAGCTCCTGAGATAACACAGGCCAGAAATTAACTATGAAGAAAATGTTTCAAAGGAATTGTCTTCTTTAGGAAGACAACACTTGGCCCAGCTCAGGTGCTTTAAATTAATGGCTACCAAAGGAGGAGCTGGAAGTCACCATGCAGCTAGAAAGTTATGACCTTGTTGCCATTACTGAAACTTGGTAGGATGAATCCCACAACTGGGATGCAATTATCAGTGGCTGTAGGCTGTTCAGAAGACGCAGCAGAAGAAGGACAGGTGGAGGGTTTTCCCCCTACATCAGTAGGTGGATCAAATGTGGAGAGTTGCCTCTGAAGAAGAGCCATGGGCAGGTCAAAGCCCTGTGGGCAAAAATCAGAGACTGAGGCAACAAAGGGAACCTTGTGGGTGGTGTCTACCACAGCCCCCTGATCACGCAAGTCTGTTGGTGAAGCCTGCTGGTTCCAGATGCAGGAGACACTGCTCTCACTGGCCCTTGTCCTGCTGGGGGACTCTGATCACTCTGATCTCTGCTGGGAAAATAGCACAGACAGCTGTAGAATACCCAGGAGACTGTTGGAATGCATGGAGGATAACTTCCCAACACAGGTAATAGACAGCCCTACCAGAGGTGATGTGCCACTGGATCTGTTGGTCCAGCACAAGGGAGCTAACTGGGGACATCAAGATTGGAGGTGACCCAGGCTGCAGTGATCCCGCACTTGTTAAATTTGCACTCCTGACCCTATCAGGACTATCCTGACTCCTTCCTGTCAGGGAAGGAGTAAAATTAGATCCCTGAAATTTAGGAAAGCAATCTTCCAACTCTTCAGGGTAGATAGTCAATAGGATTCTCCAGGAGACTGCCTTTATGGATAAGGGAGTGGAACAGGGCTGACAGCTCATTAGAGAAGTCTTCAATAGAGAACAAGAGCTAGGAATTCCCAAGAGCTAAAAATCATGCAGGGGAAGCAAGAGGTAGATGTGGCTGAGCAGGGAACAGCTGGTCAAAGTAAAAGGGAAGAAGCAAATGCACAGACAGTGGAAACAAAGATAGATGACCTGGGAAGACATAGAGATGAAGTTCAGTTATGCAGGGATGAGGTGAGGAAGGCCAAGACCAAACTGGGACTGAACTTTGCAAGGGATGCAAAGAATAACAAGAGGTCTTCTATAGATATGTTAACCAGAAAAGGAAGGTCAAAAAAGGTGCACCCCCTGATAAACAGTGCTGGAAAAGTGGTACCATGGATGAGGAGAAGGCTGAAGTAGTTATTATCTTTTTGCCTCAGTCTTCAATGCCAATCTCTCCTCCCACACCTCTCAAGTAAATGGGTGGGGACTGGGAAAGCAAAGTTGCTCCCACTGTGACATCATGTTCATGACTACCTGAAGTTTCTGAATGTACATAAGCCAGCGGACTCCATGAGATGAATCCCAGAGTCCTGACAGAATTGTCTGAAAAGTCATGGCAGTCAGGTGAAGTCCAAGGGAACTAGAAAAGGGAAAACATTGTGCCCATCTTTGTACAGGGTAGAAAGAAGGACCCTGGTAACTACCACCCTGTCAGCCTCCCCTCTGTGCCTGGGAAATCATGGAACAGATCCTCCTAAAAGCTGTACTAAGGCAGAGGGAGAACAGAGAGATGATTCAGGACGTGACTTCTCCAACAATATCTTTCTCTCCAAATTAGAGAGAGAGGGATTTGATGGGTGGATTGTTAGATGGATAAGTGGTTGGATGGTCACATCTAGAGGGTAGTGCTCAATGGCACAAAGTCCAATGGACATCATTGACAAATTGTGATTTTCAGGGATCTGCATTGGAACCAGTGTTATTTAGTACTACATTAATCAGACAGAGACAAGGAAAGCAAGTGCCCCCTCTGCAAATTTGCTGATGACATCAAGTAGTGCTGTTGCCACACCTGAAGGACAGGATGTCATCCAGAGGGACCTGGAGAAGTTCTAGATGTGAGTCCTAGATGGGAATCTCATGCAGTTTAAAAAGGCTAAGTACAAGGTGCTGCACCTAAGTCAGAGCAATCCCCAGTACCAGCACAGGCTAGGGGATGAACAGATCAAGAGCACCCTGGGAATAATAACTTGGGGCTGCTGGTGGGTGAGAGGCTGGTCATGACCCAGCCATGTGCATTGGCAGCCCAGAAAGCCAAGAATGCCCTGGGCTGCATCCAAAACAATATGGCTAGCAGGACAAGGGACGGGATTCTGCCCCTCTGCTCTGCTCTGGTGACACCCCACCACTGACCTGTTTTACTAAGCTCAGAAGAGGGACACCAAGTTTTTTAGAGGGATAGAGCACCTCTCCTATGAAGAAGGGCTAGGAGTATTATTGTTGTTCAGCCTAGAAAAGAAAAAGCTTCAGGGTGACTTAATTTCAGCCTTACGTTAACAGAGGGAGTCTACAAGAAAAAAGGTGTTAGTGGCAGTGGTCCAACGTAGTCAATTTGCCAGACCTCACCTTATCAGAAACCCACCTACTGCCTTCTGTTCCAATGAGATTTTACTCGTGTAGCTGGCTTGATCGCAGCACATGTTTCACATTCATGAATAACCTGTGTCATGGCCTCCATGGTAAGGTCCACCCCTCAATCAAAACCCATCTGTATGTTGCACACCTTTGTAGGTGTCCTGATGTTTCATGTGCCCATCGAGCTATAAATAGCTTAACTTTTGCTTCTACCTAACCTACCTATTCTTAGCAGTCTCACCTACCTGTTTGTTCTGTTATTTAGTGGCACAACTTTTAAACACATGAATATCTTCATGATTTATGTTCAGACTCTTGTTCTCTACCCATGCCGTGATTTCCTGACACATTGCAGCAGCCCAGATGTGTTTGTCCGTGTGTCACCAATTGCTCTTCTTCCATAGCTGCAGCCACCCCCAGAGGGCATTATCCCCACCCAGGAGTTGATGTAGACTGTAGGCTGCTGTTCTCATTCAGCAGTCTCTAGGGCTAGTTGAATGGCTCTCAGTTCTGCAAATTGACTTCCCCTTCAGCAACCTCAAAAACTCATCATGTGGGACTCCCTACAGAAGCTTTCCACCCCTGATAATTTCCCATCACATGGCAGGATCCATTAGTAAATAGAGTGCAGCCTCTAATTTTCTGCTAACTCATTATATGCTGGTGCTTCTTGGGTATGAGTCGCCTTCTCAGGCAATGATTCAAAATTTCTGGCTTCTGGCCAGTCCATAATCTCTTCTAGGATTCCTGGGAAAATGAGGTTTCTCATTCAGGTTCATTATGTAGTCAATGTTACCCATTTACTCCATGTAGCACTGGTTGCATGATGAATTGAGGGCATGTTTACTTTGAGCATCCAAAGTGTAGCACAGGCACTCAAGGTGCCAAGAGGAGACACATTTCTGTCTCAACAACTTCTGAGGCTCGAACTCCCTCACAGGCTCCTAATATCTTTTCTCAGTTGGAATACAGTGGGCTTCTGATCCTTGATAGCTCCAGCTCTAAAACACCAATGGTCTGCCTCAGGTTTCTCCTAACATTCTTTGCCAGAGGCTCCAGGTGAGATCCCACTCCCCAGATGAAGTGTGGAGAATACTTTGCCCATCAGGACCCGTCTGAACAGACCCACAAACTACTGCAAGAAGCTGATTCATTTTGATCTGCTCAAAGGCCTGTTGCACACTTGAAGTGATTCTTCTTTCAGGTCACTTAATAAATGGGGGAGCCACAAGCTGCTTATAGCCATTTGGAATGCATTCTCCAGAGCAAGGTCTAAAAAAGCTTGTGTTTCCTTTTTGTTAGCTGTCGGAGACATAGCTGCTATTTTGTTAACCACTTTTCTCCACATGGCCATTGTGGAAGGGCGTTCTCTAGATCTTAGGGACCCTGTTACTTTTTAGATCACTGTAGATAATTTCCAGCACTTCAAATTCTCTCAGGTACTGGATACATTCACCTGCACTGGTCTTCTTCCCCAGAGAGGTCACAAAATCTTCCTTAAATGCATATCTTGCCCTCACACTTGAGAGAAGCCATCTCCAGAGGCTGCAAGTTGTTCCTTCTTCCCAAACCCTCTTCAAGAAAGATGGACAGAGACTATTACAAGAGCATGTAAAGAGGACAAGGGGGAAATGGCTTTAAGCTAAAAGAGAGTAAGTTTAGACTAGATATTAGAAAGAAATTCTTTACTGTGGGAGCAATGAGGCAATGACACATTTCCTAGAGAAGTTGTGGATGTCCTGTGTTCAAGGCAAGGTTGGATGGGGCTCTGGGCAACTTGGTCTAGTGTAACTAGGGCAGAGGGATTTGAGCTAGATTGTCTTTAAGGTAGATGATCCTTGATCATAGGTGATTCTATGATTGTTTTTTAAATCTCAGTTATAGAAGTAGTGAGCAAACTTCAATAATGCTTCTTTTTCTGGTAGTCCCAAACATGCCCTTATCCTCATCTATTTTTGCATTAATTTCTCCAGGCTTAAACCTCAATTATACTATGCATTGCCATTGAAAACCTACAGCAGCCATCTTTTCAATGCATCTTGCAGCCTTCCTTTTCTTGAGTTGAATGTGGAGGTGTTTTGTTTTTTATCTTTTTCCCTCCATGGTTACAGGGAAATTCTTAAATGCAGAAGAATCAGGCATTTCTAAAACAAAAGTGTACTGACCTTGTAAGTAACCATCCATGATAGAAATAGCACAGAAGATGGAAACTGGGAAAATATTTTGTGGAAAGCAATGGGGCAACCATGGCATATACTTTATGGAGTGAAATAAAAGGGATTAGAGCATAATTATGCTGCTGGTATATGCCACCTAAAGTCAAACCAAGTATTATTCTTCTTAGTTCTTTTAAGCCTGAAGATAAGAGAATTTGGCACCTTTTTGTCTTTCTTGTTTCTGAAAAACAAGGGACAGTTCTTTTTCATCAGTAAATGTAACATCTTTCCCTAATGCATGTGACATATTTAATGGTTTAGAACGTATGACAGAGGTAGTTACGTATTGATATTTTTCAGCAGATCAGAGTGATAGCATCATTTATTATAAGTTTACTTCATAATTTCTAGCCCACAGTAATGAGAATACTAAGGAAAAAAAAAGATTTCCTGTAGTGTTTATCTGATTATGTCAAATTAGAATATTACCTGCAGCTGTCTTCCCTGTGTGAGTTACATTGATACTTTAACTTAGTTACTCAATGATATGCTTTTGAAGTCCAGGCAAGTTAATAAAAATACCTTTTTCAAGAGTTTGTGTAATTTTTTTCTTATTATATAACCATCCATTTTTACACTGTTCAAAGAGAAAAGGTACATTTGTGTTTCATAATTTCAGCCCCTGTTAGTCCATGCACCAGACAGCAGCAAGAGCAGTAAGACAGTTCAGGTTCTCAGCTGTCAAATCAGACAAAATCTTTCAATGGCTACCATGTAGGAAGTCACGAATTAATGCTTCCTAGAAATAAGTATTGAAATCTCATTAGGGATGTGTTTATCCTGGCTTTTTAAGGGAGCAGGCGTGTTGGAAATGTTGGAAACATTTTTGCAATATTTTTCCAACTTGATTCATCCAGAAACTTCCAAATGCATCTGGATCTGTACAAACAAGTAAAAGCATGATGGAAAAAGAGGGCACATAAACACTGAACTATGCATTTTTTAAAAACTCTTCATTTTCTTCCTGTGAAACTCATTGTCAAGGCCTTCCAGAGCAAACAGAAACACCATTTCTGGTACACACACACTGGTACACACAGAGAGGAAGAGTTAAAACACTTATTTTAACCTTCTTCCTTTTCTTCCCCTGTGCCCCAGGTTACTACCATGATACAACATAACACAGGATTTTGAGTGCTAAAGAAGGATATTTGCGAGACATGAATGGAGATTCTTCTGTGGAACAAGCTGTATAGCATTGCAAAATCTACAGGTTCTCAAAACGGAGTTTGTCAAAGTGGTGAAACTAACCATCCTTGTTAGTTTCTATCAGACAGTGGATTGCATTGCACCTTATCAAACAGTAAAGATGAGGAGTCTTTTTCCAGATACAGAGAAAATCAGTGTTATATTAAAAAATGTTTATATTAAAAAAACCCTCCGTCTCTGGTGAATTTTCTATAAAGCATTTCATATAATATACCCTTCAAAATACTGATTGAACTTAAGCAATGAATGGCCACAGTAAGAGTGTCAGCTCTGTATGAATGCATAATCCCCACCACAAATAAACTGCTGGGTACTGGCATTGTATCCATCAAAAATTATTAGAAAAGTTTATGGTAACAAATCCTGTCATAAAAAAGTCACTATATTTTCTATTTGAAACAATATTTCCTCAAAAAGACATTATTAGCATTTTTAAAAACCCTATCTACAAGACTTACTTATCCAGTGTAACTTTCACAGCAAATTTTGTAATAAATGGCAAAAATATCTTCTTAGATGAGCTGAGTTTAACTTCTACATTCAACAACAATGGATTTAATGGTAACCAGGAACAATTTTTTCATTAGGGAGATTAATGTTTTGATAATGAATCTAGCTGTGTATTTCAGGTTTATTTAAATTTGAAAAGAAATCCCAACCTTTTAAAATATTTTATTTGTTAAAGGAACTGCAGCATCACTGTTTAAAAAATAATCTTAATTTTTTATTTTTCATGAAATTTTATAGAGTTTTATATAACTCACTTTGAAAGAAGATTTTATATAATTCACTCTGACAGAGAGCTTTCTTTTCAATAGACTTTTATCAAGTGTCTATCCCCTCATTGAAAATTCTTTTAACAAACAGAACCTAAGAAGGAATGTGTTATTGGAAAAAGAATGAGTCAGGACTATGTGAAGTATTTTTTAATCAAATACTCTTTTAGAATTTTTGTTGATTGGAGGAGTTATTTTCTTCAGCTTTTCTTCTCTACAATGCAAGTGACACTGGTGGACAGAGGGCACTTGAGACCTGAAAAACCAATCTCAAGATTTTTAAGTGAAATGTAAAAATTGAACAAAATATTATTTTCATTTAAAAATGTTCATGAATGCTGGAAGCAAAAACAATTTTGCAGCATTAGGCCCTTGTCTGACAATGTTCTTTATCGTGTAATGCATCATTATTAATATTAGTATATATCCTAAAAATTTTCAAATGTACATAAAGAACTAAAGTAAAGATTTAAAACCCATTGGAAAAGGTGTACCTGGACACAAGACTACATCAGATGTGTTTGCTTCTCCCAAAGTTCAATGTGGATGTTACTGACTTCTTGCAGAGCCAAACTCAGTGTTTTGCTGCAGATGCCTGTGACTGGAGCTAAATGGCTTATCCAATTCAAGCTTCACTGGGACAACCACTGTGTGGGAAAAAAGCTGATGGCTTCGTGAGAAGCTATTCCAACTGGAAAACATACAAGACGCAAACAAATTGTCCTTGTATGTAAAAGTCAATACCAGATAAACTTCTAATTAAAACATTTGAGCCATAAGATTATTACTTTTAGGAGGAAGTGGCTCACATGCTGGATAAGAGTTGTATCCACAGGGAGAGCTGAGACGAGAAATTCCAGTATCTGAGAAATTTAAGGTGTAATTTGAGAGGTACTCTATTAATCTTAGTTCAATTTCACATTGGGAATTTTGTGAACCAAAAAGGATAATTTCTTATTGGGGCCCAAAATCAAGTTTAACATTGTTCCCTGGCAGCTTTTTTTAAAAGGGAGGCTGGTGAACTCAAACCCCTTGGCTAGGAGTTGTGTGTTCCAAAACAAATCTATACAATTTAGTAGTGTAACCTTAGATTGTTAATTTATTAACAGGTTTCAGATCTTGAGATTTTTGTGCATAAGGCTGCATTTGTTACAGGTTGCTGTGCTTTCTTCTGTATGAAGCAAACTCACTAAAGCTGTCCAGCATGACTTAAAAATCTGAGGGAAATGTGCAGTACAGTTAGCAGTATCCTCATTCACGCAGCTGTGACACATCTAATTATACACCTTCTTGTAACTTTGGTGGTTGTTGTTATTGTTTTTATCCCCAACAGATTTTTAGAGTAAATTAAATTTAAAACATCTATGTCAAAAAATGTGGTCATGTAGCACATTTAGTAAATCACAGCTGTTACTACAGCAACATTGGAAATCCACTGGACATGCTCTAGCACAAGACTGCATGAGTAGAAATCATAGATGGCCACTTCGTTGTCAAAGGTACTTTCTTTTCTATCTTAGATATCAGAATTAGATTCTGGATAGAATCCCATTAAAACACACAATCAAAGATTATTCTGACCAAGCCTGAAAAAATTTGTTTGCATGCTAAGAGATTTGAGATTCTGTGAAAAATTTTTGCTGGCACTAAACCAGCAAATACATATCTATACACAGATAGATATATAGGCAGATAAAGATGTAGATGAGATTTAGATATAGATATAGCAATAGATATATCAGCCTTGCTTTTTGCAACTGTGAAAAGGATAAACACTCCATAAAATCTCCTGCCACAGAACCAAACATATTGAAATGGCTTTTTATGGAGATACAGAAACAACAACAAAATAAAATACACAAGGCTTGTGTCTCCTGAGGGTTCAATTATTTTGAGCCCTGCTAGCAAACTTTGATTGATAAATCTAGCTTTTTCTTTCCAGGCAATGGTTTGATCACATAGTGATGAGAAAGAGTTAGAGAATGGAAAAAACAATATTTGGATTGCAACAGAATAATAAAAAATGCAGAGGATGCTTTTGACTTTTACAAGGTGAGAAATTATTTCCCATTTTTACTGTGTGATATCAAGACTCTCTTCTAAGAACAGGTACGTCTGGGCTTTGTATGATCCTCTTAAATTAATTTTCAAAACTTATAAGGTTTCTTCAGCCTTCCAACTAGAAAGTCTTAATACATCCAAAATTAAATTCAAGTTGTAGTGGCAACATAGGTTTTTCAGCATCACAAATGACTGATGAAATAGTGTAGTGACCAAATTTTATAGGTGAAATATGAACTCTCCAAGTCCACAGGGAAAATCAGGCAGCCTTTGTATTCAAAAGAAATTTAAGAAGTTTTCCAACTGGACCGATATGAAAAGCTCATAAAAGATGTCAATCATGACATAATTTGACACTTCTATATATCTTTTTAATTGTGCATTTACAAAATACTTTTTCATTCCATTTTAAAATACTTCTTAGGAGCCCAAAATCCTTTATAATTACTTTCTTCAAATCTTCATTTTCATGTAAAGAAAGAGAAGTTATCAATGAAACAAAATTAAATTAAACCATTTAGTTTTATTTTAACATCATAAATTCCTTCACACAAGATCCTTCTTCAGTAGACAAAGGAACTAAACCTAACCTTGCAAGCAGTTCCACTGGGAAAAAAGCAAAACCAGAGAGAAAGTAAAATTTTGGTTTGAAATATAAGCTTGGAAGCAAATCACTGAACAACATTTAAAACTGTGTTAAGTGTTTTCAAGTTTAAACAACCAGTTGTAGAAAATGACTTTGAAATCACTGAATTTCGGGAAATCTAGCTGAATAATGTTTGACCTTCATTAACTCTGTTCCTTTCTGATTCAGAAAATAGTTTTTGAGGTTGCAGAGCATTGAATAAATAATTTTAAAAATAAATAATAAGATTCAGCAAATAATTAGCTACATCTGCTTCAACCCGCATAATAGGCCACAATTTGGAGAGATGAGTATTTTGTGTATCAGTGCCATGGTAGTGCAGAAGACAGAGAAAGAAGATAGATGATTAGCTGATGATTTAAAGAGAGACCACTGAAATGCAGCGGTGTAAACCTGAATATTGCAGTGAGAGTGGAGCATGGACATGAAAACCGTGGTATTTATAAGCTTCCAGACCTGGTGCATCTGAATGCTGAAAGCCAAATTAAAGCTGCCCTTAGCAAAGGTACGTAGTTACAAATGTAGTCCTCCCACATAAGTTCTCTCTGCCCTCGCTGCACCATATGGGACAGATGTAATTTAGTTCTAATGTTTTAGTTAATGAAATCACTGCTACAGCCTATGAATAACTGCAGCAAATGTGATCATTGCTAAATAGTACTGCGCTTGCAGGCAAGTATGGCAAATAGATAACCCTTCTACAGTTTTCACTGCCTGTTTTTTTAATATAGAGCTAGCTTCCTGAGGCACGGTGTGCATGTGCAAAATTTAAAAATGAAGAGGTCAAGCCTTAGATAGAAACTAAGTAACTAAGTAAACTAAGTAAATCCATTTACTTCTGAAAAATTTATTCTCATTAATGAAACTGTCAATATTTATTATCCAGACTATGACACTTCAGCTGCTTTTTTTGTTTTACATAATGAAATAAGAAAACACATATTCAAAAATATAGTAATGTGCACATACACCACATATATTGTGCTGGCATCTCTGCCATATAAAGCAAAATTATAGGGTTGGTTGTTTTTGGTTTGTTTTTTTTTTTTTTTTTTCTTCTAGCAACTTAGAGATTCTATCTTTCATCTCCTAAGCTATCTCTTTGAATTTACTAGTGTCTCAACCTCAAAAAATCTGTTTGTATCTTGTTTTTAAAAATCATAGTGATCTATGCCAAGACTTTGGCTCAGTTAAATAATTTTTCCATTCTAATTACATTATTCCTAATTCTGACCATTTGCTCAGTTCCAGAAAAAGGAATTTCAAGCTGATTACAAGAACTACTGGTTTGCACTCTATGTACTAACAAAACTGAGCAATTGTAGCACCAAACCACAGGCAAAAAAAATGCAATTTACCTTTGGAAAACCAAATCATAATTTTCCATAAAAACTCAGTGCCAGCAAAACCTGAAACAGGTGATGTTCTGCATGATATATGCTCCATGAGTTCCCAATATCTCAGATTTTAAACACATAGAAAGATGAAGAGAAACCTAAATTTATACCTATCATGGTTTAACCCCAGTTCACAACTAAGCCCCATGTTTCCATCTACTCATACCCCCACCAGGAGGACTGGGAAGAGAATTGGAAGAGAAGAAGTGAGAAAACTCATGGGTTGAGGTAAGAACAGCTTAACAGAGAGGCAAAAGACACACTCACAAGCAAAGCAAAACAAGCAATTATTTCACTGCTTCCCACAGGCAGGCAGGTGCTTAGCCATCCCCAAGAAAGGAGGACTCCATCAGGTCTAATTATGACTTAGGAACAAAAATGCTGTCACTCCACACATCCTATTTCCCTTCTTCTCCAGTTCTCTTAGTTGAGCCTACCACAGGGAACATGCAATATCCCTTCAGTCAGTTGGGATCAGCTGCCCCAGCTGTGCCCCTCCCACCTACCCACACATCCCCAGACTACTCACTGGCAGGGCACCACAAAAATCAGAAAAGAGTTCAATACTGTGCAAGCGCTCCTCAGCAACAGCAAAACCATCTCAATATTATCAAACCTGGGTTCAGCAGAAATCAAAAACTCAGCCTCATATTAACTGCTCTGCAGAAAATTAACTGTACCCAGGCAAACCTAGAACAGTACCTTTGAAGTCAATATGCATATTTTAACAGCCCTTATCCAGAACAGACCATGGGAAACTGGGCACCTGATGCAACATCTGTACCTATTTGTAACATTTTTGTTCATTTAGCGAATAGCTACATAGCTGGAATTTATGAATAAGAGGGTGGCATACAGCATTTTTATGGGGTATTGATTCTCCAGAATTAAAGGTAATTTTCTATACATTGCTTAAGCTCAATACCACCTCCACCCCCAAACTCCTCAGAAAGCAAGGATTACTTACAAAATTGTTACTATTTTAAGTGCTTTTTTCCCCCCTCAGTGTCTAATACTAATGCTGGCATGAGGAGGAGAAGGACCATAAGTGCAGAAGTGGTGTTCTATTTGTAGTCTCTAAAATCCAAAGGGGCCAGCCTTACCAACTGAATGCTCAGAATAAGTTCATGAGGCTTGACAGAGTTCACCCCAGAGTATTGAAGGAGTCAGTGGATGCAACAGCAGGACCACCTCTGTCATGACCCATGGGTATGGGGCACAATGTTCACCAGGCAGATTGAAGACACCAGACCACATGCCAAGGAACTCTCAGGCTTTTATTGTACAGTCACCATAGTTCTGGCAATAATCACACTATTTAGACTAAAAAGGTGTTGGTTAGCAAGCCCTTACATTTTCACAATATACTTCCACAAAAGGTATTAGCTAGCAAGACATTAATTTTTGTACAGTACACTTCAATAAGTTATCAAGTCCCACAACAAACTCTTCAAAAGGTGCTGGCTTACAACAACACTATTCAAAGGTGCTAGATAATGAGCCACAACACACTTCCACAAGGTCCCCACTCCCACAACAGAGTTTAGTACAGAGTGAGGAGTAGAACATGGCAGTCATGCTTTGCTCAGGCAAAGCAAAGGAAGAAAACAAAGAATATCACCAGTCCAGCAGAGCCTTCGGCTCCTGCTGCTTGGATGATCCAAAGCTTGGAAAACAAAGAAAAGTAAAAGACAAAGGGATTGGGTGAGGTGGGGGAGGAGGGGGGTGGAAAGTGCGGAAGGGGAGAAAGGAGGCACAATCCACTCCCTCTTACAATTAAGAGGTAGACTCCTGGCACACTAAGATTTATGCAACTAAGATTTTCTGTGCGTATTTGTTCAGGCATGCCCAGCCAGCCCATCTCCAGGGACTGAGCTGGGGTGGGGAACTGAACACAAGTCTCAAGGCAGAGGACAAACTTGGCACAACTGTGCTGCCCCACCTCCATGAGACTCTCTCCTCCTGTAGCAATCCTCAGAATACTTGAGACAAAACATCCTTAGGTCTGGTCCTCTATACCAGCTCAAGCATCTACCAAAGGTCTTGGGAGCCTAAAGACCTCTTCACTGATTGAAAGCTAGCATATCTCATTACATTTACAAGAATGGCATGAGGGAAGATCCAAAAAAGCAGATTAGTCTAACCCCTACCTGGAAAAATAATGGAGATCTACTGGTATCCTGTTCAAAGATGTGTCAAGGACAATGAAATTGTCCGGCACCATCAACATGGGTTCACAAAGGGAAAGTCTTGCCTAACAAACCTGATATCCTTTTATGCCAAGGTGTGCTGACTTCAACACCAGCAGGAAATTAAACTCAAAATAAGCCATTCCACTTCCCCTGGCCTTCCTGGTAAAGGAGGGACAAAAAAGCAGAGACTATAGGTTGAGATAACAATTTATGAGAAGCACAATGAATGAAAGCAATGAAATACAATATGTACAATAATAACAGCAATATTAATAGCAGAAGTATATAAAAAGAAAAGGTATTTTACCCACAAAAAGTTGTTCACCACTAGCAACAAAAGATGATAGATATTCCTCACAGATCATATCCTCACAGCTTCTTTCACAGACAAGGGCAATATGATGACCATACTTGCATACAGCCCACATGGTCATCAGGAACAAGAGCAAAGATGGGTTAGGAAGATCCTGTAGCTAATTTTTCCCAACTCTCCATCTGAAATTTAAAAAAAAAGGTGACAAAAGGTGACAAAATAAAGCCTATCATCTGAGTAGGGATCAGCTTTGCTCAGTTCTGTGTGGGTGCCTCTAGCACCGCATTTAATACTCTGCTACATTGTGGGGTCACACCCACTGGTGCTTTCCCGGAGCAGCCTCCCTGCCAGCCCTGGTGATTAAACACTGTGATTGATACTGTTTTTTGTTGCTGTCCCTTTCAGCACTAGGGTCTATAACCATGCTCTGGAGGTAAAAGAGAAGGGAGAACTGGCAGGGAGGCAGAAGGACCAAGACCACTGGTGTTGATGCCCTGGTCCCCCAAAACCACACCCCCCAAGAATGACATGAGTGTTTTTGGATAACAACTATCACACCCACACAGCACTAAACTCCACCCCTTCTCCATAGTCAGAACACAAGTTCACCTTCTAGGTGGATGGAGGCGAGGTGGTAGATGTAGCTTTTCTGGATTTTATTCATTATTTATTTATTTATTCATTATTTATTTATTATTATTTTTTATACTCTCCTTCACTATATCCTTCTGGACAGGTTACGTTGCTGTTCAATGAGCAGATACACAGCCCTCTGTGTGAATTGGTAGCAGGGCTCAAGCAGTCTTCACAAAAGGAGTTGCATCTGGCTGGTGGCCAGTCACCAACAGAATTCCTCAGGACTGAACTCTAGGGCCAGTTCTGTTCAATATTTTTTTCAATTATCTAAATGCAGAACTTACATTAGGAAGTTTGGTGGTGATACTGAAAGGAGATGTGCTGTTGGCTCTCTCGGGAAAACTGGCAGAGGAGTGTGTGTAGAGCAGCCCTGCAGAGAAGGGTCTGGGGGTGCTGGTGGGCAGCAGCTCAGGGTGAGTCAGCAGTGTGTGCCCGGGCAGCCAGGAGGGCAAACCCCATCCCAGGCTGCATCAGACACAGCAGCACCAGCTGTGCTTGGGATCATCCTGCTGGATTCAGCCGTGGTGTGGCCTCACCCTGAGTCCTGTGTGTAGTGCTGGGCCCACAGTTTAATTTAAGAATGGTCCAGAGGAGGGGCAACAAATCTGGGGAAAGGGATAGAAGGTATGTCTTGTGACAAGCAGCTGAAGAACCTGGGTTTGACAGGTTTGAAGAGAAGTAGGCTGAGGAGTAAACTGGTGGTTCTTTACAGCTTCCTCAAGAGAGAAAGAGGAGAGGGAGGTTTTGATCTCTTCTTCTCAGTATTCAGAATGGAATAGACTTCCTGGAGAGGTGGATGGGGCTTATTTCACATGCACCAAAGAGCATATCTGTTCCTCTTCAATTTTTTGTGTGACAAAATTTTGGTATTGGAGATGGGGGTGAAATGGCTACATGGATGGGTGTAGTAGCTTTCTTTATCTCCAGCATAGCTACTGGGTGGCTTCTGTGAGATGCTACAGGTACCAGCCAGCTCCAAAATTGTCAAGTCACTGTCCAAAGCTGGACTCATCAGCTACAAGTAGTGCTTCTTATAGATATTTAAGAATGGGGGGAAAAATATTGCTTTGGAACAAAGTACATAGAGAAGGAGAGAGAAGAAGTAAGAAGAATGCATGAGAGAAACAGCCCTGCAGACTGCAAGGAAGATGGAGGATGTACTCTAGACTCTAGAATAGAGTTTCTCCTGAAGACCATAGTGATCCATGGAGGATCCAGTACTGGAGCAGGTGAGTGCCCAAAGGAAGCTATGACCCATGGGAAATCTGCATTAGAGCAGGCTTTTGGCAGTATAGAGACAGGAGCCCAATATGTAGAACATTTTTGCTGGCATGACATATGAACCCACAGGAGAGCCATGCTGAATTAGTCTGTTCCTGAAGGACTGAACCCCTGCAAGGGATCCACATGGAACAGTTAATGAAGAACTAGCCCATGGGAAAAACTCATTTTGCAGAAGTTTGTGGAGGGCTGTCCCCTGTGGGAAGGACCACACATTGAAATAAGAGAAGAAAGTGAGGAGTCCTCCCCCTGAGGAGGAAGGAGAAGCAGAGATAACGTATGATAAACTGACCACAACATCCATTCCCCATCTTCACCTGGTATAAAATTTCTGGCTCATTAGCTGAAGAAAACAGAAGTGTGAGGTGAATGAGGTAGATATTCTTCACAACAAAAGCAAAAGAAATTCTCTGTGATAAAACATATGCTAAACAAGATGAGTCAGATAAACTGTCCATATGAAGCCACCCATTAAGCAGTCATCATTTTTGCAATATAACACAAGACACTGAAATCTGATTATCTGAAATAATTTTGCTTCTCTCTTCAATGAAATTTATTGAAAGCTTTGCCCATTATGTAATTTCTGTACAAGAACTCAGTACTCTGAAAAAAGTTTTGAATTTGTCCAATTATATCTATAAATAGTAACCTCTTTCTAGCTATATTCTCTAGCTATTTTCTTCAGCTGAAGACAGAATTGTATTGTCACCTTTCAGAGGTGTTGCAAAGTTATAAAAACTGTGAATCATAAGCTATGAGCAACTCATGTCTTCTGATCTCCTCTTTCACTTGCTGTTGCCCCCATTTTCATAGAGAACAATCTCTACACTTGCTGCCAAAAGGGGTTCAACAATGCTTGTTTTCAATGAAGTGCTGTGAAAGGAGTTTCCAGCTCTCACTGTGATAGGTTAGCAGAATCTTTCTGAACAAAAGACTCCTGTGTTGTCTGGTCTTTTTCTGGCTTTCAGACAATTATGACTTTTGAAAATGTTATCACCTCTGTGCCTAAAGCTATGTGTCAGTTTGGTTTTGTTGGTTAAAACAGTGCTGACCATAAACTACTCTACAATGATTTTTTGTGTTCCACAGTATGTTTACTGCTTGATACGTAGTTTTATATTATGCTTGTATTCCCAAAATCAAATTTAAGCTCTACTTTGTGTAAGATTGGTGGGCTTTAGGTGCATCTACATAAGTTTTTCTGCGTGAATCATAAGTAACCTTTTTTTCAGTGTCCTAATAAGAAACAAGTAAACAAGTTAAAAGTACTCTTATGTCCTAGGAAGTCTATTGTCTAAAGTAACAGTAAGATGAATTTAAGATTCAAGCCTTTAAAAGCTGTTGTGCAAATACTAATGATCTGATTAAGAATACTGAACATGAATCTGGTTCCAAAGTTATATTAAGTATGAACTTACATTTAGTTTTGTCTGTTAACAATCATTATTCCTCCAATAGAGTAATTAAATCTACAAATGCTCCAATCATTTATGTAAGTCTGATAGAAATTATCCCTGTTTATCTGGGAATTTATACTATGCTCCTAATAATTAAAACAGCTTGGTTTGCTAGATCTGACTGGTGGATGAAGGGAATGGGAGGAATAAAGAGACTTGCCATTATTCTCACTTCCAGGAAATTTAGGTTCGTTCAAATATGGAATAGAAATAGTTATCATGTCCATCTCTAGCCAAGGCATGATGGGATTCAAAAACGCTACTTTTATCTTTGTGATCCTACAATACTTGTTTGGGATTCCAGAATTTGAACTTCCAGATTTTTAAAACAACTAAGATGGGAAACTAAGATGTTAACAAGGTTAACAATTTCTGCATGTTTCTTAATCCAACAGTAAAAACTCAATGGCAATTTTATGAGAATTTTCTGGGGTGAGAATAGTGAAGGAGTCAAGTCATTGTCCCAACTTCTTTCACCTGGTGAGCAAGAGCCAATCAACACACTGAATCAAGATATTTAATTTAATTAAAGTTTTGCAGAATCAGGTACTGTTGCAGTGTGCATTTTGGGTTTTCTAAAGTTCTGTATGTTTTTGTTATTAAATTCTGTAATGGTTCATCCCTACGAGCCCCCTTTCCCAAATCCCTGTGGTTTTCCCCTTATAATAGCCTACTCCCAGTTCATTGTAATCCTTCCCTGATAAGATCCACTGCCACACGCTAAGGCTCCAGTGCTCTGGCAAAAGCCAGGTGACTGAGCCAGGCTTCAGGTTTCTCCACTCCCATTTTTGCCCCCCAAATAGCCTTGCCATTGCCCCCTAAGTCACTCCCCTTCATTCTTAAAGGTAATGCCCCCTGTACTTAAGGGTATGTAAGCCCCAGAATCTGCACTTGCACCTGTTCTTCGGGCCTGAGTAAAACTTTCCTGATCCCCAACTGTGAGTCTGCTCCTTCTTCCAAGCAGTGAACTCATCTCTGTCTGAGCTTTGGATCTACAAATAACTCGTTTATATGGTTATCTGAAGAGCAGGCTGGCCAGGGAACAGCTCAGAAGTTACCATAAGGTATCAGGTATCTAACACAGTCAGTACACCTTTTAGGAAACAAGCAGTCTTTTATATTAAAAGGATATCAAAGAAGCAACTACACAGGAAAAGGTAATTGTTCACTCACCCTTAAAAAACAAAATTATCACTGTGCATGTGGTAGTCTTGATCCTTTTCATTATATTATCATTTACATGTACAAATTTCCCTGGGGGGTGTTTATAATTATCTAAGGTAACTTGAAATTATATTTTCATTCTATCAGGTATCACTGAGTTATTGTTTAACCTTACACTCTATTACAATATCTGTTTGAGTCTATTCGTTAGCAATAAAATAAGCATTCTGCTCTTGTGGAGTCTTCATTGCATTCTTTTCCTAGGGACTCTTAATTACTTCATTGCTCCTGCATCTTCTTGTCATAATTTCAAGACCAAACTATAGTTGTAGTGAACTATTTTGGGGCTTTTTAATTTAATCCAACAGCAATGTCACCAGCTCATCTTGAAGATTCCACCAAAAAAAAGACATAGAACAGCGTGTCAGAATTTCAGAAGTGTGCTGTTTGGGCTGATTTGTAGATTTGAAATACAATTGACTTCTGTTTTCATATTGTATAATGAACGAAAATTCTGAACTAAGCTGAACAAGAACAAAAGATAAAGTGAGCACAATAATACATAACATTTACTTCCTGCCCTGTGTTTGGAGAAGTGCTTTCACAACCAAGGTTTGCTGCTCTTTTCAGAGTAATGGCAATGTAGATGTTCATCCCAATTCATCTATAAACTTTATATTTTAACAAGGAGAAAGTCACTGAAAAGTATTTATCTACTATGTTCACTTGAGAGAAAAATGAACATGTTGACCTTCAATTCCTTCCCCACTTAGTTTTCTTCTTATCAAAGTATGACAGCATTTAGCACAAGGACAAATGCCTGCATTTTTGTGAAGAATGTAGACAATGCTGTCATGAAACAAATAGCCTCCAGGAGGAAAAAAATGGAAGCTTTTCAAAAGGCTTAATGTGTAAAAGAGGTCGTTTCAGTGAACTCAGCACTCTGTGTCAAATGTCTAAATAAAGAGGAAAAAGGCCTTTGGAGAAATATTTTTCCTACTACCCTGAACTGCAGTGTTTTTACTGGAGAACTAAATACACGTCAATGATAAAATTTTAAAATGCTCTGTTTATTCTTATGCAATACACATTTTGCTACTTAGACTTTTCATACCAGTTATTTTCTTAATTATTATGATATTTAGAGACTGAAAGCAAAAATAAGCTTCCTAAAGAAGCATATAAGCTGAATAGTAGGTATATTTTTTTCCTACACTCTATCTCTGACTAAGGACTTAATTCTTTTTTTGTCCCTACTCCATTAGAATCAAGGTAACATACCCTCTGAAATAACTTTGAAATGTAATAATTCCAAAAGTAATAAAAAATATAATTTTGTACAGTTCTGATGGGGAAAGTATATTTCCCACTTATGTAGTTTGGGAAAGTAATTGCATTGTTAGGAAGCTACAGAAGATATGATGTTATTGCTGTAGCTTCTGTCTGAAAAACTTTTTGTTGATTCTCCCCATTTTTTTTCATTTTATAGGTCCAAATTTTGGAATATATGGTGAAAGAGTTACGGGAAACCGTGGTGTAAATACGCAGACATAGAAAAAATTATTTTTAATCACAAAACTTCCAAATCAAATGTTTGAATTCTTGCACTGGTGTCTAGGTGTTACTTTCTTTGTGGAATAATAGTTACTGCTTTTGCAGCTTCTATCACCATATGTGTACAATAAGTAAATGAACACAATAATGAACACATTAAAAAAGGCTAAACCCACCCAGCTTAAAAAATCCATTCTCCCACCCGCTGTGTACTGGAACATGAACAGAGCATTGTTTGGATCATAAGGATTAGTACAATAACAGTCTTGATGAACAACATGGTCATGTGGATAAAACGATTATTTCTTAAAATCAGTGCATGATAGCTGGGATACCAGTGTTTGTACTTACTTAACGCATTATTCTAATCCGATGATGGTGGGAAGTGTATAATTATTTCAGTTGAACAGATCAACAATTATACACAAAATAAAGTTCAGAATATTTTATATAAATGAATTGTGATCCTCCTTTTTTCCTCTTCTGTTAAAAATGAAATTACTATAATTAAAGTTTTCCTTACAAGCCATTTCTTTTTCAATACCATTTCTTTGTGAGAAATGAAGAGTATAAAATATTTTTTCTTGTAGAACTGGAAATAAGCTGGGATAGTTGTTAGCTGCCCTGTTTATACTGAAGTTGTACAGCATCAAATTTCAGAAGTTATCACAATTACTATTCTGTGATATTTTAATACACAATGGGGTTTTGCGAATTGCATCTATGATGTACAAATTTTCATTACTACATCATTCCTGTGAGTTCTGCTATCTCAGCATGAATTTAAACATACAATTGTAGACTTTATCTATTCCTACTCTTTTCCATCTTTGGAACTGGGGTAGCAATCATTTTTAAGGATTGTGAGGTTAATTAGTGAGACTATTGAAAATGAGGTAGGAATATTTCTACACAAAACATCGCAAGTCTTCAGTTCATAGTCTTTCAAAAAGTCCAAAGTCTTTCTTTCTTACAAAGTGTCTTTTATCATAGAATCATAAAATACTTTGGTTGGAAATGATCTGTAAAGGTCATTTAGTCTGATGAGCAGGGACATTTACAACTAGGTCAGGTTGCTCAGAGCCCTGTCTAACCTGACCTTGAATGTTTACAGGGATGGGATATCCTTCACCTCTCTGGGCAACTTGTGACTCTGTTTTATGATTATCATTGTAATAAACTTCTTCCTTTTATCTAATCTAAACCAGCCCTCTTTTAGTGGAGCCTTGTCCTATTGCCACAGGCCCTGCTAAAATGTTGGTCCCCAACTTTCCTGTAAGCCTCCCTTAAGTACCAAAAGCCTGGAACTCTTAGATATGGTTAATTCACTGTTTCTTAAATTTCAATTTCTTTGAAATTTCTTTGAAATTTTTAAATTTTAAGTTATCTTTGGTCCACATTCAAAAAGCATCTTAGAGGCATACAACAGTTCTTACTCTATGGTGATGCATAAAATTAATAGGAAACAGGCGATGTTTTTGGTCTTTTCTCTACTTTAGGGATACTTAGGTTCAAATTTATTCGGTAATATTCTGTAATATTTCCAGACCATTTTACGTTACAGTCATTAAGAGCCTCCCAACAAAATTTCTTTTGTTATGGCTATTCATTTCACACACACAAAAAAGCATTACACTTTAATAAAAAAAAAAAAAATCAGTGGAGAAGCTTAACACTCTGTAGTGGATGGAAATTCCAATAGCACCCTGGTTTTAATCCTTCAAGTCATAGTATTTGGAAGGGGAAACCCTTCTGTCTTCCACAGAGCAAGATCTGCAGGAGATGTTTGGGAAGAGAAGCAGAATCTTCAGGTATATTTTGCACTCTGTCATGTGAAATGAGTGGGATGCCAAAGATATTCCCAAAAAATTCTTTTTCTTCTCCTCAGAAGTGATAACTTTTTTTGTAAGGAAGAAAGACACAGTATTCCCCTTTTGACAATGAGATATCAGCATGCGGCTCTTGATATCTCTTGTCAATGTTCTTACTTTTCTATCTTCAGCATGACAAAACTATTTGCTCAAGCTTGCTTTGCTGCTGTGACCTCAGTTTCTTTGCCATCGCTATTGCCATTAGGATTAATGTAGGCCCTAAACACATTCTGATACACTGGGCAAGACAGATGCATGCAGATCATCTGTACAGCAGGCAGGGCCATACTTGGATTTAGGAAATGGAGTAAAATAAATGGGCATTTATTCTTACCTGAAGATCCTTTTCAAAGGATTATTGCTTGTGTACACACTGTGTGGACAGAAACCTTTACATACTAGGAAAGGGATGAGTGAACCCACACCTGAAGGATCCTGTAGTAAAAGACTACTAGTCTAAGCTGATACATGTTTCAAGACATATTTAGTTTATATAGGGGGAACCAGCATAACCACAAGACACTGGAAAGCTGTATGTCAGAATTCTGAGATGGTGAGGTTGTGCTTTCAAATGCCTTCTGAAAGGATTCTGTGTATTTCAAATGCCTTGTCTGAGTGAAGAGTCACTGAAAGGATCAATTCTAGACTCAAGTCTAAGAATTCTAAAGGACTTACCTCTCCTTTTTAAAAATTTATTTAAGTTGATTACTTTGAAGCAGTAAAGTCTAAATCAAAAAGTAAAAATATTCATTTTCTTCACACAGTTCCTATTTAATATCCTTTTTTCCCACTATTCCTCTAATCCTACCCTTTAATTATTTCTGTTTCTGACAATGCTTTTAATATCTGCAAACAAAATCATCTAATTTATGCAATCTTTCTGAGATCCTAAGTCACACTTTAATTCAAGTGTATTGAACCAATGTATATTCTGTACCCTTAAAGCCCTGGAAAATAATAGCCAACTTCTCACATATATTATCATTGACCTGAAATTATTTTAATATCACAGCCTTACATCCTGAAATATACAAAAAAGCTCACACACAGTTTTGTCTTTTGTTCAAAATTAATTATGATGAAGCCACCAATGTGAATTCTTACTTTAGCATCGTGTTTAAATTTTAATTCTCACAATGTAAAGGTTACTGAAGGTGCAGTGGCTTCTAAACTATTTGTGTCTAATGGCTAGCACTCAATTTTTCTAATGCGTGGGTAAGATTTGGAGATTATGCCCTAATTTTGCGAAAGCCTTTTAAATCTGACTTAGAATGATACCGGCATTTAAGTCAACAGTTGTTAAATTCATTGTATCAAATACAGTTCTTATGGTTATTTTTTGATTATATTTGAAAATTAGAACTGAACATTGAATTACAGAATTACCAAGGAAACTAGTAACTGTTAATACCACTACTAAACCTGTAAAATTCAATAGTATAGAATCAAATCTTTCACAATTAAAGGTTTTTTTTCTTTTTTTTTTTTTCTTTTTTTTTTTGGTTTTTTGTTTGTTTGTTTGTTTTTTGTTTGTTTGTTTGTTTTTTTGGTTTTTTTTTGCTTTTTTGGGTTTTTTTGGGTTTTTTTGTTTTTGTTTTTTTTTGTTTTTTTTTTTAATAAAACACCACTGGCCGTGACTGAAGAAAGTAAGGTGTCAAAGTCTCAAGGAAAGTTTTGGGTCCTTGTATTTTTGTTTCCAAACTAAGATGGGAATGGCAGACTGTCAAACAAAGAATTGCTGCCCTAAAATTGCACTTCATCAAGGCACTGAGTCACTGTATGTTAAATGTTGGATTATGTGATATGATAACACATTCATCAGAATACCATTTTTTTTGATAGTGCCACACAAGTTTGGTTATTTTGATTCACAGGAAAATAGCTGTATTGATCTTCTAGCCTCCTCCCTTCCCTCCAGTAGTTAAAAATACTTTTAAAATATTTGGAGATGCATCAACAATTTGTGGAAAGCTAAATCTTTTTTTTGTAATTCCTAGCAAAGTACAATTTTAATGTTCTTTTCCAAGTAAAGTGCTATATTCTCAGAATCATTCAAGCTAAAGGACCTCAGGAGACCTGTAGTCCACTATACCCACTAAAAACAGGGTCTGTGTTTGCTTTCAGGAAGGATTATCCAGTGTTTTGTCCAGTTGGGTCCTGACAACAAAGGACAGAAATTTCTCAGTCTGTTTGGGCACACAGTTCCATTGCTTAATTTTGCCCCAGGAAAAAAAATATTTTCTCATCTAAAACTGTAGCCTCTTTTTCTTACCCCAACTGCTTGTTCATCTCTGTGTAGAAGCTGAAAGATTGCTTTCTGGTCTGTTCCTCCTCCAATGTGAACAAGCGTTAGTACCACAACTTCTGCTGGCAGACGAAATACTCCACTTACTGACCATTTGGTTGCCTTCTGCCAAACTTGTTTCAGTTTCTTGACATTTTTCCTGCATTAGGTGGCCCCAAATTTGTTGTTATATTTAGATGTAGTCTAAGAAGTGCTGAGAAGATGGAGATAATCACCAGCCTCAACCTTGTTATGAGGAATACACTGCATTAAATACTTTGTGCTAAAATAAAATATAAATAAAAGTAATAAACAGATACCAATTCTGGGAAACTAGGTTTGCATTCCAGGATGGGTAGCTCCTCCAAAAGGATAATGGGAATCAACACTTGAAAAGAAGGTCCCAGCCCTGGAGATGGGCCATTGGCAATGATTAATCAAGGACACGCCAAATCAGATGGGACTCTGGGCATACCCAATGCAACCTTTCCGGAAAATTCATCAATTCATCAGGCTCTGGCCAGAGAACTATTCAAAGGAAAACTGCCTCTAAAGAAAACTCAAGAATACATCATCCAAGCAAAAGTGGACAAAGAATCTAGCCTTGGGGAAAATAAAGAGTATAAAAACTGGACTCCTGATGATGGGATTCATGAATAGGGAAGGGCAAGTGCAATAGAGACTTGTCCATACGTTCACCCATTGTCAATCCCGGGATTGGGGCTGTCTTTTTATTGTGGCTTTCTCTGTTCGCAGTTATGTGAAAAATAAATTCTGTTTGTTATTTTATTTTTCAAATCTCACTGTCTCATTTATAACAACCTCATGCCACTTTTCATATAGAAAATGCACTGCTGGCCCCTACTCTCCTTGATGCTCCCCACAGTTTGGAGTCCATCTCCACAGGGTTTCTCACTGACTGAACCATCTCCAGCATGTGTCACTAACTGGGACTCTGCCTGTCCAAGGCTCAAGCTGTGTCATTCTTGAATTTAATCAGATTCTGTCTGACCCATTCATATAATCAACCTAGGTGCCTCTGAAGGCCAACCCTGTGTCCAACTGTGTTCATTTCCCCAGGGATGATATTCACCAGCTTGCTGACAGTGCACCTATCTAGGTTTGAATAGACAGGTATCTGCCAAGGAAGATTGAAGCCTCCCTCGGAATGCAAGCACCACCCCACCCCCACCCCCCCCGCCCCCCAGCCTCTTCTTTCCAAATTATTATAAATTTGCAATTAAAAGGCTGTCAGGTAGAGATTTTGGGAATAGGTATAGCAGTTCTTTACTAGAATTATTGTATTAAAAATACAAATGTTATAGTACAAAATGATAAGCAAACAAACAAACATGGAATCTCAGAACAAAAAAACTAACAAAACCTCTGACAGAGTCAGAAAAATACAACCTGATGCCCTGTTAATCAGGGCACTGGAAACAGTCCAAAGTCAGCCCTCCTGGAGTGGCAGATGTGGTCCTGTTGGAAGCAGAGATGATGGTCCTGTGGAGCCAGGGGTCCTGAAATGGGTCAGGTCTTCCTTTGAGGGTCCCGTAGGAAACACCAGGCACTCTGGTGTTTCCTAGGTGCCTGTGGCTCCTTTTTATCTAGCTGGAAATGGTTGCTCTTCTGCTCTCTAGTAGAGCATCTCCCAATGGGGTGATGAAATGTGTCATGCCATTGGTGAGCTTTGATGGTGCGTTAACAAAAGATATTCCCATGGGGATAGTAAAAGACTGAGCAGAGATAAGAGATAATACCCCACCCGGTTTTTAACAGCTGGCTTGTTATCAGGGAAGGCAGTTACCCCCTCCCTTTGGGAGCTACAACAGATAAGAAAAACAACCTTCGACTTTGTTTGGTCAAGTACCCTTAAATATCCAATATTCAGTCTCCTTGGTAACTCATGGGGAAAAAATTCTTTAAAGTAAAAAAGGAGCAAACCTAACCCCCAACAGCACCCTGCTGGCCCCAGGACAGAATCCTGCAGTAGTCCACTTGAAGCCAGATTCCATGTAGACATCAAATTGTTAATTACTACTTTTTGAGCCCAACATTGCAGTCAGTTTTCCAGTCATCTACTTGGCCTTCCATATGGACCCCAACATTTCAATATGTAATTAAGGATGTTGAGGTGACTGTGCTGAAAGCCTTCCTGCAGGTGAAGTGGATTGCATTTACTTCTCCCACCATTTGAAAATACAGTAATTTCATTACTGAAGGAAATGAGATGTTCAGACATGATTTACACCTGGTACCTTCAGGTTGACTTCCCAGACATCCTCTTCTCCATGTACTCACAAATGGCCTCCAGATGGGCTCCCATGATTTTCTCAGAGACTGAAGCAAGACTGACAAGCCTGGACTTCTTTGGGTCATTCTTTTACTATGTTTCAAGGACGAATACAATATTTGTCTTTCTCTAGGTGTCACAAAATTTCCCCCATTTCCATGACATTTCAACAATAGGAATAAGTTTTGAAAGAACATTAGACAACTCTGTCATCCTCTTTAAATTTCTAGTCACATACGGGACACGTAGGTGATCTGAGATAGCCAGCATGGCTGTACTAAAGACAAATTGTGCCTGACCAATCTAATGGCTTTCTGTAGTGGAGTGATGACAAGAGTCAACAAGGGAATACTGACCAATGTCATCTACCTAGAGTTCTGTAAGGCCTTCAACATGGTCCCACATGTCATCATCTTCTCCAAATTGGAGAGATATGTATTTGAAGGGTGGAAATTTTGGTGAGTAAGGAATTGGATGGCTGGATGCAGCCACAGGGTTGTGGTCTGCCTCTGTGTCCAGGTGGAGGCTGGTGACAAGTGGTGTCTCTCAGGGAATTTCGGAACCAGCACCCTTTAATATCTTCATCAATAGCATAGGCAGAGATCGAGTGTTGGATCAGCAAGATTGCAAATGACACAAGGCTGACACAAAAGAAGAATGGGATGTCATTCAAGACAGCAGACAAAATAAGAAAGTGAGCCCATGAGAACTTCATGGAGTTTAATAAAGCCAAGTGCACCTCAGTCAGAGCAATCCCATACATGAGCATAGACTTAGAGATGAAGCTTGTTCAGAATAGCCATGTGACAATGACTCAGGGGTTCTAGTGGAAGAAAAGCTGGACATGAGCAGGCAATGTACACTTGCAGGCCAGAAAGCCAAGCACATCCTGGTCTGCATCAACAGCACAGTGGCCAGCACACTGGGCTAGGGAGGTGATTTGTCCCCTTTAATCTGCTTTCAGAATGCCCCACCTGGAATGCTACATGTACCTCTGGGATCCTCAGCACAAGAAAGATGCTGACCTGATGGAGCAGGACCAGAGAAGAGCCATAAAAACAATCTGGGTGCTGGAGAACTTCTCCTATGAAGATAGCCTGAGAGAGTTGGAGCTTTTCAGCCTGGAGAAGAGAAGGCTTCAGCAAGACTTTATTGCAGCCTTTCAGTACTTAAAGGTGTCTTGTAAAAAGGTGGGAGAGGGACTTTTTACATGGTCAGATAGTGATAGAGTAAGGGAAAATAATTTTAAACTGAGAGAGAAGAGATTTAAATTAGATGTGAGGAAGGAGTTCCTTACTCAGTGAATAATGAGACACTGGAATTAGTTAGGTAGAGAAAAGATAGATGCCCCATCCCTGTAAGCATTCAATACCACGATGGATACAGCCCTGAGCAACCTGATTCGGTAGATGGTATCCCTGCACATGGCAGGGGAGGTTAGAACTAAATGGATCTGTAAAATCCCTTCCAATCTGAAACATTCTATGTTTCTATGAAACCTATTTCCTTGGACTATATTTTGGACTTGCTTTTCACTAAGTGTTGACAGCTCTTCTCCTGCATGAACTCTGTCTTTAGGTACAAAGACCAGAAACATTGCTGGTAAAGACTAAGGCAAAAATATTGAGTACTTCTACCTTGTCTGCAGCCATTTCCTCTGGATGAAATCAGTCTTCCTATTCAGCACTGTATCCACATTTTCATAGTGTATTATTTCACTGCTAGTGCAGGGATAGAAGTTTTCATGTTGAGACTCAAAGGGAGCCTAGTGTTTCCTAAAAGTAATCCTCCATACATGGTAAAAAGTTCTACAATCTGCCTTTGTAGCCTGTTCCCACTTACAACTCATTTTTTACAACTCCTATTTGATACTTTACCTCAGTTATGTGTTCTACCTTTAGCCAAGCCAGTGTTCCAAGTCATCTTCATATTTCCTGAGGATCATGATTGATACATTGACTGTACCATCCTCAGCTGGTTCTTCCTTCTTTGTAAGTATTAGGTCCAGTAGACCTTCTGCCATTTCCTAATTAATCCAGCTTCAACAGCAAACATGCAGTTTTTCTCAGAGCTCTTTAACACTCTCATCCCCACTATTACTTGTGTCTCAGTGAGTTGCCCTTGCAGCAGATGCCAGGAAGGTTAAGATCTCCTGTAAACCAGGGAATAATGACGAAGATACTTCCTTAGGGTGGCTGTAACAAACTCTCACCTCAAAGCTAGCCTTCCTTTTCTTTCTTATAATCCTAATGCTCATAGCCTTAGTCAGCCTATTTCTCATTCCATGACTTAGCTCAGAATGTGCAAGATGCCTATTCACATGAAGAGAGAACCTTCTTCCAACCATTCCCTTCCTGAGAAGTTTGTATCCATCCCTTATAGAGCTATGGCCTTACAATGTGTCAAACCACCTCACAGTTAGAACAATTATGTTAAATTATGTTATGTTATGGCTCTGCATCATATGAAGGTCTCACAGTATCTGTTTTTTCCCAAAATGCTTTCTGCCATCTGAATTGTGTAATAACAAGAATTTTGCCTTCTTTTTTTTTTTTTTTTTTTAATTCCAGAGACTTTGTGTTCAGTCATAATAAGATTTTGTGTTCTGAGCACACAATTACAGCTAACACTGTGCAGATCTGTCTTCACATTTTTTATTAGCATATTCCAAAAAACCCCTTGAAAAGAATACAGGTTTATG
Organism: Zosterops lateralis; assembly: GCF_965231275.1. Classification (NCBI taxonomy): domain Eukaryota; kingdom Metazoa; phylum Chordata; class Aves; order Passeriformes; family Zosteropidae; genus Zosterops; species Zosterops lateralis. The sequence continues at coordinate 36,335,058 of NC_139800.1, read as the reverse complement.
CTAAACTCTGATGAATACAGACCAATATTTCTAATATTTTTAAGGATTCTACTGCAAATAGTTCTGTTATCAGTGCAAGACATATGGAATTAATTCTAGTCATGCACTGAAATTGTGATTGCACTGGGAAGGTTCAAGGCTCTGAATTTTAAGACAGACCTTTACAGACTGGGGTCTTGGCTTAAGACAATTTAAAGGGTAGACACTACAAAATGAATTATCTCCCTTACAAGTTTTAACTACTTCCTTTTAATTCAACAAAGAGAGATGAATGTAAACAGATACAAATGAAAAAAAAAACAACAACAACAAAACAACAACAAAAGACAAAACCAATTTACTAAAAATCAAAACAGCAACAGGCAAAAAACAGCAGTGAGAATAACTAGTTACAAATTTGCTACATCTCAGACCTCCAGAGAGTCTGTCAGACATAGAGGAAAAAAATGGAAGAGAAGCCCCTCCCCAAGATGGCGCCCTGCACAGAGGAGCTCAGGGCCTGGGTGGCAAAGGCAAGAACACAGCAGATGAGCCCCGTTCTGCTCAGCCTTCCTCCACAGGAGTTTATGGAGCAGTTCTGGTGGCAGAGGAGGGTGCTGGCGTTGCCTGGGAGCTGCAGACCTGCAGAGTCACACACCATCCCTCGTGGGTGCATGGGGCGAGCGCTGCCGCTGGCCGCCCTCCTGCTCGCCTGCTGGGCTCTGCTGGGCAGTGGTGCTGGCTCGGGTCACTGTGCCGGGCAGGAATGCTGAAAACATTCTCACTGACCACCAAAGAATGTTGGCCTACCCCCGACCAGCTCTGGCTCTGCTCTCTGGACTGGGATTGTGGAGTGCAGCTTCTTGGGTTGCTGCTGTTGTTGCTACTTGGAGATCTGCCTGAAGCAACCTCCTCAGGAGCCCCAGGAGGAACAAAAGAAGGCTTCTGCCTTGCACTATGTCACTTTTCCCTCCAAGAACAAAAAGGCAAGAGTGAGACACTTCTATCTGAGTGCCCCCAACCTTAAAAAGGGACCTGGAGCCAACCTACTCCACCATTGCATTTCCATCCACTGGTTCTTACAGAGATAACTAACAGTTTTTGGCATATGAAAATAGCACAAATAGATATGGAATACAGTAACATTTTGAGTGAAAAAACAGAGAAAAATACTTTATGGTCAAAGATTGAGTATGTACAGTTACAACAGGAAAGATGTTGATTATTCCTAAATGAACAGTGGTAGAGCATATTAATTATCTTGTCAGTTATTTCCTGAGCTTAGTTTTCTGTATGTCACAGGAAAACTCATTTCAAGTTCATCGGGATTGAGGTGATTATCTACACATCCATCAATCTGATTGCCAGGGAAGCAGCAAAGTTGTTTCCCTCTGAATTCAGAGAGAAATCTTCTAAACTGGTTAAAATAGGCAACTAGGAGTTGTTAACATGTCCCTCCTGATATTCAAGTAATTTTAAAAGAAATTGTAGCTCTGAAAGGATAGAGCTGTCCTAAAATGGGTAAGTGACCTGCTGAATCATCTTTCAGGCAGGATTCTGGCAGGTTCTCTACACAGAGCTTTGAACAGCCTCTGAGAAGCTGATCTGCATGTATTTGACAGGTGTTTCTAGATGTGCAGGAGAATTGAAATAGCCTACACCCACTTTTAGGGTGAAAACATTTGAAAATTTCTTCATGTAAGAGCAATCCACTCTGTCTTTGATGAAATAAATTATTTTTAAGGCAACACAGTTGCTGTGAGAAGTGTAAACAATATTTACATTAGCTAATTTTTCCTCCTTCTCAGTATGCATATAAAAGTATATGCTTATAAAAACATATGCTTTTTTTTCCTAAGAAGAAGAGAATGAGATGCATTCTTTATCCTTTTTTTACATCACAATTATCTGAGAAGCAAACAAACCCTCCCACTTCTTGCAAACCCCAGCCTGAAAGCTCTTTTTTGCTCATTTTATACAACATCCCCATAATGGTCTCATGCTACAGAAGGTTCCCGCTTGAAAGAAGTCAATGTCACTCTTTAATCAATTGCAAGGATCAGTGCTAAGTCACCTAAGACTTGATTCTCTTGTCTCTACAATTGCTTGAGCTAAATATTCTGTTTTCAAATACTGCTAGCTCTCACTGCCTCAAGGACTGAGGGAGACTGGAGCAGAGACATCAAAATAATGTCTCTGATGTGTCATTGCACAGCATATTACCATTAGGACATCAAGCCAGCATGATTTATAAGCAATTTTAATTAATTTTCTGAGTCATTTCCTAAGGGCTTAATTCTGTAATCTTATTACCATGAGCCTAACATGCTATAGTAAGACTATGCTTTCTAATCTTTCTTTTGTTGTTAAGTACAATCTCTACTTTCATTATGAAACTCTTGAAATAAAGCAGGTTTCTCTTTTGTATGGTGAAATTTGTCTGTGTTCATTAGAAATTAGTACTAGAAATTATGTAGTGGAGTATATTAGTTCCTAATACAGAACTCATCACCTACTCCTCTCCTTTATTTTTTTACTATGAAATCATGCTAGAAGTGATTGAGGTTTCTACTTTAAAGAAAGTAGAAAAATATCATATATCTAGAATTTTAGATATGGAATAATCTCAGTTGTCCCCCCCCCCCTTTTTTTTTTTTTTTTTTTTTGGTACACAGAACCAAATCTTAATCCCATTTAATTCAGTGAAATCTGGATTTTTTTTACCCGTTATAAGCAAATAAACTGTGCTCATGAAGATATGTACAGATTATGAAGTGCAGAATAGAGTGGTTTTACTGTTTGCTTTTTAGCCTTTGCTTTAAAAATAGGAAAATGGTTAGTAGATGATTTGCTAAATACCTTTGATTATTAGCATTTTTCCCAAGAATACACACATTGGGTGTGTATGCATTAATGATCTGGGAGTTAAGTTATATTTATGGCATCCCACTGTCCATAAGCAGTTTTTAGCTACTTTAAATTTACATTATTCTGAAGGATCCTGGTCTAACAGAATCAAAATTTTAAGTTACAAGGGTATTTTTTCTGATATAAGTTTTTACAAAATCATTTTTAATCACAAACATGTGATATCGTTATTTGATTTGACTTTGAATATTCTAATTATTCCCTTAATATAATTTAATATGTTACTTAAAATATTAATACCCACAGCATTGTCAAGTACAGGCATAATTTCTGTTATAGAAATTAGAGGATGAAATTTTACATAGAGGAAATAAACACATTTTTAACACAGAAGACTGGGAGAGCCAAGTCAAGGCTTACAACACTTAGAAAGTAGGTAGGTCTCTTACTCATGGAGGAACACAGAGGTATGCCCTTATAAGAGCCCAGGGCAGTAGAAAAGAAATATAAAATTGTTATATAAAATGATCAGTAACATTCCCATACTCTCCAGAGTGCCCTAAAAATAAAGAATGAGTAGAGAATGAAGAAAGATGGTTTGTCTGCCCTATGAGCTTTACATCAGTTGTGGGATAAGAAGAAATTCAGCTGTCATGTATGTCTTTGAGTCTTTCTGCCACCATTTATCACATTTTCCCCAACATTATTCTGTTCCTACATGCAGAAAAACTAGTTGACCATAAACCAGAAATCATTATAGACTGAAATATGTAAAATTTGGGTATGAAAATAAGTTGAGTTAGGACATTGAGTTTTAATGTGGAAGGTTTTAATTCTTTTTGTTTTGTTTTGTTACTGACAGTGTTACTACAATTAAAATTGGCTGTAATATTTTAAAGCGATTGATTGCCCCATTTGCAAAAGCCATAGTTACACCTTCTTCCCTTTCAAAGGTGTTTGGATTATTCACAACATGCATACACAGGTGTAGTGTTTTTATGAATATCAAAAATGTATTAAGCATGCTAATGTAAAAAGAGAGCACTTTGATAGTATACAAATTGTTGCAAGGGTTCTAGCAGTACCAGTTGAAGAAAACATTTTAAATGATTTAAGTCATCTCATTATTATAAGGAAGGGAACACCTAATCTGTTTCTGTTCTCAAAAGATGAAAAGTACAGAAATGAACATTAAAAATTTCTTTCATACTGTCATACTACATCAACAGAAAATGGACATAATTATCTGAAAGAGAATTGTACTAAAAGCCTGTGATACTGTTTTGCATCATGTGCGGCTTTAGCAGCCACAAGTGCTACCTTCTTATTTTTTGGAAGTCTGACCTCACCAATAGCAAAACACAAAGTGAGCTCAGTCCAGCTCAGGTGAAATGACTGACTACCTTCCCCTTCTCATCAAAATCACAATACAAAAGTGAGAAATGAGAGAGGTACTGAAGAGTCCCAAAAGAATCTTTAAGTCCTAAAGGAGATGACATTGAGGACAAGAAAAAAAAAAAGAGAATTAATATAGATGTAGATTAAAAATTACATTAAATTCCACTCAAAAATCAGCAAATAATTGTATATTTGAAAGGGATGTCTGAATGGATGTATACATCTTACCAAGGGTGAGAAAAGGTATTAAACCTTTTCCTAAACTAATTCCTCAGTAGCCACACAACTGCAATATTTTTTGCCTAGGCAGATTCCCTAAAACTCAGATTTCCTCTCACATTTCTAATTTCTAGCATCCACAACACCTTTTTTCCCCTGATCTATGTATTTCCTATGGATTAAATGGTGAAATGGCTACAAATAAAGCATAGGAGAATGATTAACAGTGACTTCACTGTATTTAAAAGCAAATATTTTTAAAAGAGACGGACCATTGCAAAAGGCTTAACAGCTAACATTTTGCATCTGACCCTACACTCCCTCCAATGACCTCTGAAAATCAGTTTCTATTTTGTTCTGTGGAGTTCTAAAACACAGTAGAGTGTCATAGGCTTTTCTGTGGAAACAAGTAATTGTACCTTGTTCTTTAAGGTGGATTTGGCTCTTCCTTACACTGACATTAGAGATGAAAATCTCTGTGGAAATTAGTAGAATCACATTGGTGCACAAGTGCCATGAACGGAAGAAAAGCTGGGCCATATTTTGTGTTTTGCATAGTGATCTGACATTTGAGAGTTGATATTTCTCCTTGAAATACCTTCAGAAATTTTTCTTGGTGGTTTTCATTATCACAATAAAGAGCAGAGCTGATCTGCAGGGCAGTGAAGTACAGTTAAAGAGAACTATAAACAAGTGCAAAGAGATCAGTTTTCTGGACTCCAGGGAAAGCACACTGCAAAAAGACCCTCTAAAAGCAGTGTGGAAATTATACTTTCTCTTTTGTAAAGGAGAATTTGTTTGAAGAAAAGACAGTTATTGATTGTTTATTCTCTTGATACATAGAAATCAAAAACATTAGCAGCAGACCCTGTTTAATGGAAAAATTGATATTTGTTCTTTTTCAGAAAGAAAAAAATCCAAGCAGCTGAGTACAGTAATTTCAAGTATTGCTCTTTTACAGAAAGGAAGAAGGGAGAAGCTGTTCCTGGGAAATGGCTGTCTGAATTCAATTAATGACTCTATACTACCAGCCACAGTTTACTTCATTAACTAGTAGTAACATTTCCCATGCCTTCAATTAACAGTGGTTTTACTTAATCTAATATTAGTTAAGACACGATATGATCAGAAAACATCATTGCCAGCCAAGTGTTCCTCAAACACAACTGATTTATCTCTTTGGCACCTCATTAAAATGCAAACTATATTGAAATTGATTTTCAGCACTTTCAGGCAGGAATGTTTGTAATAATGTTAATTTGCAAATATCCTCTTTTTTGTATGTATTCTGTATGCTGTGGTTGCTATGTTCAGCCCAAGGCTATTTGTATTGTGCAGACAGAAAATGAAGAGTGAACATTTATTTCTCGTATCTTTGTGAGGAACCTGAGGCGTGTGAAGATATTTGTGCTGTAACAGGCACAGTCTATCTCCTTCACTCCCTTTAGTCACTATATATCAACAGCAAACTCCCAGCTAGTCTTGCAGCAATTAACCTACCAGGGCTTTCTGCTGTCAGACTCAGTAATAATAAACTACCCCCAGTGAGAGATAGAGCTATAGATTCTCGCCCTGCAACTTCCACAGTGGGTGAATTATTCAGAATCAGCATGATTAAAGAGATGACATGGTATTAGTTAAAAACACATACTTTTTTTTCTCCCTGACTGAGATTTAAACCTATTAAGGATTAACAGTGGAAGAAAATGGGCCTTACCATCCATCCACAGGTCTCAGAAAAGGGGTTTCTAGAAAAGTTGTTTATAATGCCTATAATTTTGAAAGTATAAGGATAAAAATGTAAATAACAAAAGGGATACTGTAGTTAAATCATAAAGCATTTTTAAATCCAAGAACAAAATAAAGAAGCTTTAGAGACACAGAAACAAAGATATTATTTGTAAAAAAATTGTAATGTAGAATCTCCTTTTTTAAAGTAAAAGATGGCCTCACTATTGTTAATTTTAATTAAAGATTATTATAAGAGCCTTCTAAAAATATTTATTGAGAAATATTAATGGTGTCCCTTATTTATAATTTTCCTTTAAAAAAATAAAAAAAAAAAGGGGGGGAGGGGGGGAAGGAAGGTAGCCTTGTTATAAATACTGTAATATTTTACCAGCAAATCAATTTTTTACATTTCCTGGTGCCAGGGCAGCACTGTAATGTTACATATGCATTGCAATTGAGTTTACTAAAACAAAGCCAAGGAAAAATGAACTTATCTTACACACTTCTAATCCCATTAAAATCATAATTCATTTGTCAATCTCAGTTTACTCAGCCACCTGATAACACAGTCTTAACTAATGTGCCTAGTGATTCTCTGGAGAATAATGTCTCTTAAATGTAGGAGTGGGCCTATGTACTAGAAGTAGTGCTAAATCTAGTCTAATCCATATTCTGTGACTACTAGACCAGTGTGAATTATATTATTTGTCACACTCATCTATATGAAGTGGAACTAATCTAATGGAACTAAGAACAGAGATAAATAAGAACCACTTTTTTTGTTGTTTATCCAGACCTTCAATACAAGTAGGAATGAATTAAGCATGCATTCCATACTAATGCATTTTTTCTAAAAGTTGACAAAGTTAATGGTTAAAGAATGCAGGTGGGCAAACTACATACAGGCAAAACTAATACCCTGCAGTATGCTGGTCAAAGGTAATATAGCTTTATAAATCTCAGAAATTGATATACTTGTTTAAATAAAATAAAATCCTTGAAAATAGAGGAGGAAGTGTTGATTTACCTCTCTTAAGAATAATTTAACTTCTACTTATAGAAACAAATGAATTGCCATTTTCCATAGAAAGAATGAATTTCATAGTATAGGACTCTGTACTGTACTGATTGTACAAACTGATGTTCTAAAATTTGTGTTCTCTCTTTGCATATGTGATCATTTATGAAACTTGTCTAAATCAGCCTTCTAAAGTATGGAAGTCTACATAGAGAATTCAAATTGGTTTATAAGTTGTATTTTGAGTCTACAAATGGATGAAAGAGACCATCATAAATGGTCTTCATATAACAGCTTCAAATACAAAATATATTTTTACCTATTATTCTAAATTTTCCCTTGTGCCAAATATTTGGGAGAAATTAAAGAGATCTCAAAATCTTAACTCCCAGGCACCTCATATTACTACTGAAAATACTCACAGGTTTGTTTGGGGTTTTTTTTGTTAGGGGCAATTTGGATTTCTCTGTTTTGCTAAAGTAGCCTATGCTGTAATTTTGAAGTGTTATATTTCCCAGAGTTGAGGTATTACAAATATTGAGATGTCATGTGTCAAAGTGGATCAAAGACTTGGATGGATTACATTTCAAGAAAATGATTGTCACCAAATGTTAGAAACTGAACACCAAAATCTAGACATCTGAAAATTGAAAACATAAAAACACCATTTTAAAAAAAGACCACATTTTATCACCATATTTTGCATGACCAGATGACAATAATTATATTTATCTTTATTTTAGTGGATTTTCTTGTGGGCTTTTTTTCTCAATTAGTGGTGAGAAAACAAAAAGAACAAAGGCTTTTCAATTTCTACATCTGAAATCCATATTTGGGAATCTAAAAAAAGTCAAAGTTTCTAAATTTGCTGCTCTTGCCACTGCTTCCAGTGAAATTGCTTAACTCTGCTGAAAAGCAGAGTATGACTGAAAGCCAGGCTATATGTGTGTAAGTGCTGAGTTGAGAATGCAGGATATCATCACTTCTTAGAATGCATATTGAGTAAGAACAAAAAGCCTTTTATTTGGCTGACTGGTAATATGTTCGCAATTTTTGAAGGGCCTCTGCAGACTTTATTGCAGTAGTCTGTTTGAATAAAAATGTGAGAACACAACATTTTTGTGCTTCTCTGTCTTTTGCCCATACTGATATCCTTTACAAATATCATCTGTCCACCTTTTCCTTCAAGTGTTTCTATTTTTTGTAGTTTGATCTGCAGAAAATCAAAACCAAAGTTAGTGTGCAGACTATAATTCTCAAGTTTTTACTACTGTGTTCAAAGTGACAACCATAATCTAGACCCATTTGTTTTGTTCATGTTAGTATGATACACACTAATAGCATAATTTTTTTTTTACAAATATGTTTAGCACCCTTTAAAAATAGCTTAATGCATATTTTCAAGTCCATGGTTAAGCAAATTTCCTTTTGCTTATTCCCTAAGGTTTGTCTGGATTTGTTAGACAAAGACAGGAATTTTCAAGAGCATAATTTTTCCTACCTGCATAAGTTTTAACATGGAATGAGTTATTTCTGGTTTGCCACAAAATGTTTCTTTCCAATTGCCTATAAAAGATGCTTAGGTAACTAGCACAGACAAGATATTTAGGTTTAGAGTGCAATATCTTATGTTACACAATGTAAGAGTACATATTTTCTGTGAGTTTCAAGTTTATCCATCTTGAGAAGGAGCTTGGCACAGAGGAGCTCCAGAGGCTCTGTCCCATCTAATTGGTTTCTGTGATTTTATGTTTGTTGCTAAGTAATTTCAATTATATTAACAATCTTTATTGAGCTTAATGTTTTATAAGTCTATTATATGAATTACATCAATAAATTTAACTATTTATTGATGAGAAACTGGATCCTTTCATTCTTTTTGGATTTTTTCTGTGTGTTTGATGAAAAAAAATTGAATTTATTTTCTTAATTATTAGAATTATTGTCCTTCTCTTTCTCTCCATAAATTCAATTTTTTTTTTCTTTTCTGTCTTTTTCTATTTCAGAGATTTATTCATGCACCAATAAAATAGTAGCTTGAGGGCAACAGTGCCATCCAAAGGGCAGCCAAATAATCATTTAACACAGTAAAAAAAACATGAGTTTTTAAACTCATTTTAAAATTTAATTTTCTTTGCTCAGCAAAGAAAACACATGTATGAAAAACACACATAATTACAAAAATATGATGTTCTTCATTCCCACACACTTCAAACTCTTATCTCATAAACTGAGATGGATGTCCAAATTTTCATACTTCTCACAGATGAAAAAGTAATTATGTAACACACATGGCAAATATTATCATGTTTTATGCAGAATTTTGTATAGCTCATTAAAACTGTGTCAAAAAAAAACAAAAACAAAAACAAAAACAAACAGAACAAACAAACAAAAAAAACCCACCAAAAAACCCCAACCAACCAACCAAACCCCACAACACAACCCCCCCCCCTCCACACCCCCCCCCTCCCCCCCCAACTTCTTTTCTGACTCAGCCAAAAAAATTCAGTTAGTTTAAAATTCTCAGTGTGCCAGGTAGTGCCAGAGTGCTCACACTCTGGAAGAAATTGATTTTGACTTCCTGTAAAAATTTGTTTACTATAAAGAAAGTGTCAAAGTCTATCCAGAGCTATCTGGCTTGTGCTGTGTGACAGGTGAATGTTTCATTTCATTCTGTGACACTGATTAGATTCTGAGATTTTTCATCTATCCAAGCTGCAAGTTGGAATTTTTTCTTCACAATTAATAAAATATTCAATGTAGTTTTGGACCTACTAGCATGTTCCCTTTGGAAATGCAGAACAGTGGTAGTCATATATTATGATATCTTTAAGCTCTTTCTGGAAAACCTATCTCAAAATTAGAAGTCAAAATTGATGCTTGGTATTACTTTACTGAAAAGGGATAGATAGCAATACGTCTTGAGCTGAGGACTATGGAAATAAAATGTACTGCTTTTCTGTAAACAAAGTATTGGATAACCTCCTGACCTCAGGAGAAATTACATTAACAGTTATGTCCTTTGTTTTCTTGAGGGATGAAAGACATTTTCTTTATATTTAAATGTCTCGAGAGTAGGGTAATAAAGGTTCTCTAATTCTTAATGCAATTAGTACTGCTATTATTTGGAAGTTTTTTTATTTTAGAGTTCTTCATTCTTTCCTTTAACATATACTGCAAGCTTACTGACATCAATTTCACAAATGCTGTTCTCTTAATGTATTTACAATTTGCCATTATGTATATTGTTTGGGTTTGGTTTTTTTTTAAGTAGCTTTGAATTTATTTAGCAGATGCAGTCCTCACACTACTTTCAGGCATATTATCATCACACCTCTTTCTGTTCAATATTATCAACATCATCCCACTCATCACAATCTTGCCTGAATCAAAGGCAACTTGTTTCTTGTTGGTGGAAGCTTTGAATGAATAATTCATCTGGAAAAGCTTTCTATGTTGTAAATTTCCAGAAGACAGAGCAATTCTCTTGTCAATCACCATGGCTCTGTCAGTACTAAGTTCCATACAGTATGTGCTCCAAATGTACAGAGGATGACAAGCAGCTGAAATTACCAACTGTGTTAGTCCTGGCTGTCCTTTTAGCTTTTCTTTGACAGAACATTCAAATTCAAGTCTCACTCTAACACTGCATTGAGAAATCAGTGTCAAAATTTCTTCTCTGTTCTCACCAATACAGTTTGGTTGAAAGCTCTGACATATATTGCAACCAAACTGGTCACAAGCCCACAATTATCTCCAGATAGTTAAATTTCATTTTGGCTGAGTTTTCTTATGCCTAGACAAGTCAGGCTCAGGCTGGCTAAGTATGAAGGCAAAGCTTCAACTGATAGTGCAGAAATATTCATACATGAAGACCTTGTCTTCAAGGCTGCAATGCAAGATGTAACCAGAAGTAAGTATTCTATCACCATCTGTTGAAATCAGGTGGAGCAATGTCTCTTCACCAGTGAGGGCGGAGTGGGATATCCTTTGTTAGTGGGCCAGCTGTAAAAAGCAGATGGGGCAATATTCTTTATCTCTTCCATGACCCATCCTCTGTCCAGGGAGATGTCTTCTGTTAATGGGCCATTGAGTCTCACTGTGTGACTGATAAAATTACATCATCCCATTGTGAGATGCTCCACCCAGGGGGAGGATCCAAGCATTCCTACCTGGATAAAAATCTGGGATTTGGAACACTACAGCAGCCTTTTCTACTGGATTCCCAGAGGAAGATTGGACCCATCTACACCACCACTGGACCTTCAGAGGAAAACTACACCCTTCTACAGGATCATCGCTTCAACAGGATCATTGCTTCAACAGAGCCACATCTGTCACTCCAGGAGGACTGCAGCCACCATTTAATTGGGCTGCTACCAACAACCTGACCAACAGGGTGTCAGGTTGTCTTCTGACTCTGTCAGTGTTTTTGTAATAGTGCATTTTATTTTTAGCTTTCCTAGTAAAGAACTGTTATTCCTATTTCCATATCTTTGCCTAAAAAGCCCCTAATTTCAAAATTATAAAAATTCAGAAGGAGGGGATTTACATTTTCCATTCCTGCCTTCCTTAGCAGACACCAGTCTTTTCAATCCATGACAGACCTCTATGCCTAAACATATCCTTATTGATGCAGGTTGCATTCTAGTCTCTTGGAGGATGGACTCCTTGTCATTTCTGAAGGTTAATCTTCAGAAGACTAGTATGACTATTTGATTATAGTAAAACCAGAAGCATAAAAGAATAGGAAGAGAAGTTATACTGTAAGAATCTTTTGCTTGAAAACAAACACAAACATTGGGAGAGATACAATGTTCCACTTCAAAGATGGAGATATTAACATATTGTTTAAATATGAAAATAGAGATTTTGAAAGTACGTGCTTTTTGTTTTAAAATCTTTTCACTTTCTTCCTAAACTGATCTTTGTCAATATGACAGCTAAAACACCAACAAAAATTTGAGTGACGGGCATTAACTAGATATGACTCTTCCCATCCAATGGAAGAATTTGAGAGTAAGTCTCTATCTACACTAGCAAGTAATGCAGCATTAAAACAGCAGCTCTCTATAATATGGATCTAATATTTGGACCATAGATGTTTTACAAGGAATTGTTTCAGATTAGCTATAGTCTTATTCTGTGAGATGTGCAGTCAATAGCACTTGCATCATTTTTGACATGCTTCTGATTTGGCTTTGTAGAAAAGTAACACAGTTCATGTATTCCAAGACTGAAAGAAAATCAATGGAAAGATTAGGAGATCTATTTTAAAACCATGCTCATGTTCTGAGCTAAAATGCTAATGTGCAATACAAAGCTACTATTTCTGAGAATACGAGAATTAAAAGAATATGCAGGGGGAGAACAGACCTCTAAAGATTCATGACAATGGATACACTGCCAGACCTTTTATTTATCATATCATTTGTGAATTTGCAAAATTCTATGAATAGATATGGAATTGTTGTTTACCACCGTGCAAGATAATGTCATCCTTCAGGAAGAAATAAAGCCTCCAAATAAATAATTATTTCAATTTGTGCATATGTAATAACAGTGACTAATTCCATTTCTTAAAGCAATGACATTTCTAGCATGTATTCTTACCATTGAAGTATCTCTCAGATAGACTGAACAGCTTTCCCCTTTAGAACATGGATTAGAAACAGCTTATTATAAGAAACTTTTCTGACACAGGTAGTATAAGTTCTTGTAGTCAGCCTGATATGCAGGAAAATGCTCTGCTAGGTATTTTGTTTGTAAATGGCAAAAAAAAAAAAAAGGAGGGGGGGGGGAAGTTGAAATGGTGACTGGTGACTTGGTCACAGTGACCATGAAGTAGCTGAGATTCAAATTGTTGGCAGTAGGAGAAAAACTGCCAGCAAACTTCAGCCCTGGACATGGGGACAGCTAGAAGACATTAAGGTTCCATGGGAATCTGTTTGGAAGTATTGGGGCCCATAAATGCTGGTCATTTTTTAAAACTCATCCCTTTAAAGCATAGAAGCAGACAATCTGAAAGTGTCAGAAGTAAAGCATGTGGGGCAGGATGCCTTAGCTGAGTAGAAATCTTTTGCTAGAACTCAGGCAGGAAAGGAAAGTGTATGGAACAAGCACAGGTAACATGGGAAGGCTAAAGAGATGCTCTTCACTGCTGTAGGGAGAAAATTTGTGCAGCCAAAACTCTACTGTTTGAGCTGACCAGCACTGGGAAGAACAATTAAAAGGGTTATTTTTTAAATATGCTAACAGAAAAAGAAGGGACAGAGGTTACTCAATGAGGTTGGTCACCTCACACATGGGACACTTCATGTCCTCTTGACTCTGTCTTTAACACCTTCAGTCTCTGGAGCCCTGTGTAGAAGACTGATTAGAGAAATAATAAACTCCCAGCTGACTCTGAACTTTCTGCTCTAGCTAGATGATCATTAATCTTTGGGTCTTGATGGGATTAGTTTCAGTGTACTGAAAGATCTTCAAAATATCTTCACAGAATCTCAACATATGTCGGTTGGTCTGAGGATTCCAGAGAGGTTTGAGTGAACTGGAAGGTGGTAAATGTCTCAGATTCCATGAAGAGAATGAAGGAAGACCCTGGGAATTACAGGCCTGTCAGTCTCACTTCAGTTCATGGTAAAAAACTCCATGAAAGTTTTTCTGGGAGTTACTGAGAAAACACTTGATAAACAACATTTTCTTTAGTCATAGCCAGCAAGAGTTCACAAGGGGAAAGTCACAGAATTACAGGATCACGGAATAGGTAAGATTGGAAGGGACCACAGGGGGCCATCTGGTCCAACATCCCTACTCAAAACCAGGGTCATCCTAGAGTATGTGGCCAAGAATTACATCCAGAAAGTTATTGAATACCCCCAGTATGGGAGACTCCTCTCTGGAAAGCCAGTTTCAGTGTTCAGTCACCTACACAGCAAAGTTCTTCCATATATTCAGATGGAACTTCATGTGCATCAGTTTCTGTCAAATATCACTTGTCATATTACTTGGCACCACTGAGAGGAGCCTGGATCCATCCTCAACACCTTCCCTTCAAATATTTGTAAACATTGATGAGGTCCGCTCTCTTTCTTCTCTTCCCAAGGGTGAAAAGGCCCAGCTCCTTTAACCAAGTGGCCTGACCCTGCTTCCATCTCATGTGTGTTTTCTGCTTACACTTGAGGAATGACAATTCTTAATTCATCCACAGACGTTTCTTGCCCCTTTGATTCAATTTCTTTCTCATCAGACTACACTGCTCTTGAGCCTGGAGGAAGTGACCCTGGAATATCAACCCTTCTTCCCTGCAATGCCTGTCCCCAGGGGATTTTTTCAAGATAATTCCCTAAACACAGCCTTCAAGTTCTCCCTCCTGAAGTCCACGGTTACAATCTTATTTGCCGCCCTGCTTCTTCCCTGTCCAATACAGAACTCCACAATCTCATGATCACTACCCAGCCAAGGCTACCCATAAGCCCTTCCCTGCTTGTTGGTGTGAGGCCAAGGAGCACAACATTACTTGTGGGATTGTCCACTGTCCATGGCAAGAAGCTGTGATCAGTGCTTTTCAGGAACCTGCTGGGCTGTTCATGTTTCACATGATGACTCTGCAGCAGATGTCAGAGTAGTTAAAGTCTCCCAGCTGAACCAGTGTCTGTGACTTAGAGGCTGCTTCAAGCTGCCTGTAGAAGGCATCATCCATAAGTTTGCTACTTTTATCCCAAACTAGAGAGAAGGCCTGTGGAAAAGCAAACTAAATATTTTGAAACTTAATCTTGAGAAATTGTTGGCTTAAATAGTGGCATATATGTTCTCATTTTCTAATTCTCCATACCAGCTGATTCCCTCCAAAAGTATCTTGTTTCTTTATTACTCAAAAAGCTAATTTCCCTACACACAAGCCTCTTCATCTATCAGGAAGAGAGGAGGCAGCAGAACATTTCTCTCTCTATAGCACTAAATATCTGCCCTGTGGTATGTATCTTTTTATAGATGTTATTTTAGAGATAAAGTAAATTTGAAGATGCCCTTATTGTTACCATGCTTTTCCTTAATGGGCTTGTTTAGGTACAGCTATATCTAAATGGAGAGGGAGTCAGAACACCTGTCTCATCATAGTGGTTTTACTACTGCTGAGTTGCTACATAGCCTTGGATCAGTCTTTAAACTTCCATTAATTTTATTCTCATTTCTTAAGAAGAACCATAGAAAAGATCTTTAAGATCAGATACTACAATGATTGATGGTAAAGAGAGAAGATAGCTGTAGAACGATTATGTTTGAACTTCTAAGTGACAGTTAATTGATGTGTTATTATCCATCAAGACATAATTATTTAAATAACTGCTTTATTCACTTTTGTCCCAAGTCCACAGCCCAGAAAGTAATAGAAAAATCAATGCTTTTTAGCCACAAATGCAACAACCTATCAACAAATTAATTGTTAATTTGGAAACCTTTCTCCTAATGTTCAAACCAAGAGAGCTTTTTTGAAAGTTCCTTTTCTTAACTGAGCGTACAAGATATTTAAAAAGAAAATGTGCCACAGGAAATATTTCTGTTCAAAAGCAAGCCTTGTATGCTGGATTTTAAAGAAATATACTTTAAATATTAAGAGGCAAATTAGTTTTTCATTTTATTCAAAATCAACTCCCCTTTATGTGGAGCTCAGACTTGCAATTTTTTTACATGATCATGTAATTCTGCTATTAATTTTTTGTTAAAATCATCCAGAATGAAGGATTAGTATTCTATTTTTTACTAGAGTTTGACAAAACATCAGAAACTTCACTCCTTTAATTTTGTATGCGGTGCTTTTATTTCTAGTACATTTGTATGGAGAAGCTCATCATTTTGGAATGATGATTTGTTCCTAGAGAATAGGGATGCCAACTCATTGCCTTTTTATAGTTACCTCCAAATCATTAGAAAACAGTGTTTGAAAGGGAGGAAGAAAAATTTTAAATTTATTAAAGGTTCATGATGATGTAGAAGTTAGTGAGCAACTTTAACCATGCATTGTTCTATGTATTTTTCATACATATTTCATAATAATTAGACGTTTTTAATGTCTTTATGTCATAAAGTAGCTTTAAAAGATGCTTACATTGAGATAAATGACCCTTCAAGTTACTGGTGCATAGATGGCTTTCTCCACATTCATTATGACAGGTGATATGTTAAGAGACTAGAGAAAGAATCTTCTTAGTTATCTGTAGTATGGATTTTATGTCAGCATTGTAAATTTATAATTTTTTGCAGTTTTTTCTACTGTTCATTTTGTTCTGAGACCTATAACAATAAATCGATGCCTTTAATATGTACAGTAATTAAAGTTCACTAACTGACATATCCAGAAGAACCATTTAGAGGCCAGTGGACATACAGCTTGACTGTTTCAAAGTCTAGTTAACATCAGACACTCTTTACATGGCCAACACTAAACTACTTCAAGTATGGACTTTTTCACTAAATTATCACTAAAATTATAAAACACAGTTTCTAAGCAAAATAAGTGATACCCCGCAAAAAAGGAGAGTCTGGAAATATGTCCTGCTGAAACCATAATGTGTGCACACAGACATAAGACACTTTCCCAAGAGTACAAAAAAGTTTTACCTTCCTCCTCTGGAGATAACACCTGTCTCTCCAAGCAAGCTTTCAATTTTTTGAGAGTTTCCCTAGCATAATAAATTTTCCACATGTCTTTCAGCTAGTAGAGTATTAGTAAGACATGGGCTTACTCTGTTCTCTTCTGTCTTGTGTTCAATGGCTAAGGTCACGTTCTCTCTGAAAGCAGTATACTGTAAATTTGTTGTTTCTATTTCTGTCTGCAATTCATATTTATCTGTTGCAATAGCAGTAACAAGCCTAACCACAACTGCCACAAAGCTTATTTAATTTAGAATAATTTTGAATGGCAATGTTTTTTTCTCACATATTAGAATTAAATCATTTTCCTGTGTGCCCTGAGACACGACAGACCTCCAATAGGAGAACTAAAGATGCTTTGAAGAGACACCAGTAAGTCAGATTATTCAACTTAGAAAGAACCAAGCCAAAACCCAATGCTATCTCGCATCTCAGAAAAGTCAGTGAACTTTACTAGGAGGTGTGAGAAGCTGAAATTCAGAGCCAGCTGTTCACCCCTGTTTTAAAACTCACTGTTGGCAATAAATTGGCTTTTTATTAGCATCAGGCAAAATTTGTCTTCCATGTCAGCCTTTTGGCCGTGCTGTTCCAGTCTGGCCAACACTGGAAGGAAAGTCAGAGAAGTTTTAGGGGCAATAAATTAAAAATTAACTAAGCCAATAATGAAAACGTAAATTGAATCAATGAAATTTAATCAGCCATTTGTTGTTGATGTTTGAAAGACACTGTCATGAACTCATTCTATTCCTAAGGTGTATATTTGGCTTATCTTTCTCCCTTATAGAACTCTTACAGAACTTCATACAGAGAGAAAAAGACATGTTCAATGAAACATATGTTCTCTCTGTGACCTGAACACAGCCTCACCATGATGTCAAATGATCTCAAGTGGCACTAGGGGAAGTTCAGATTGGATGTAAAGATATTGGAACTTGTCAAGCACTGGAATAGACTGCTCAGGAAAGTGATAGAATCATCATCCCTGCAAGTGTTCAAAAGGCATGGGGATATTTAGTCATTTACATGGCAATGCTGGGTGAACAGTGGAACCTGATGATTTTAGAGCTCTCTTCTAACTTAAAGGATTCTATGTATGATTCTATGATTCTTAAACTATATTAATTTTCAAAACAACAAAAGAAGATAAACGCATTTAACGGACTTTTTTCTGTTTTGAGAGTTACTTCAAACCATTATAAGATAATTTTAGGGTGGATAACTCATTTCAGTGTCCTTCAAGATTTGGACAATACAATATTTTATTTTTAGAGCAAATATTGGTTTTTTTCAAAATACAACAATAATCTGAGATCAAATGTTGTCCAGAATTAAATATAAGGTCTTCTGTTCCATGCAGCACCAGTATTCTTGTGATTAGAAGAAGATCACAAAAGTTTCTGAAGACATACACTGCAATTCATGCTAAGCTAACTGGTCTGTAATTTCCTTTTGTAGCTCAAGGTTCTTTCCTCAGTAATTGGATTATGCTGGCCACTCTTCAGCCTTCCAAGATTTCTCCTGAGCTAAGTGAGTTGGAACAAAATATGATAAAACTTTTCCAATTCCTTTGCTTATTCCTTTTTAGCACTTCTTGAAGACTGTATGGCCTATATTAATTTGCAGTATTAACCTCATCAAATTCTTTACCGGAACAATGATCTTTATTATCTATATAAGTAATCTGACTTACGATGACTGCTACCACCCCAAAATATAATACAAAACATGCTTTGTTTTCTTTTTGTAGACCGATGAAGAACCAGATAGAAAGTCTGTGAAATAAAAACCTGAATAGAAAATAGTCTGTAGATTTCCTTCTATCTCTAGAAAGAGGAAATAGTCTGTAGAAGATTCAGCTGGGATGTCTGCACCTGCTGCCACAGGGAAGACTGAAAACTGCACCCAAATGATGCTGCTAACGAGGCTACAGTGCAGACTTCAGCCTGAAGGAAGTGCCTAGACCTTTTTCCTGGGTCAGGGACATGCAGCAGAGCTGCCTAGGGAAGATGTGCCCAGATGGAGAATCTCCTATAGAAGGTGGCTGAGTGGCAGGAAGCGGTGAGAAGGTGCCTAGCATCAGAAAGACTGAAAGGACTGAGCTTGTTCCAAACAAAACCCACAGGGAATTCACAGCACACAGCCAAACAAAAGCTCTTCCAACAGCAAACCAGAAGGGAGAGAGAGGAATAATGCAAGAGAATGTAAGCTTGCCATGGCAAGGACATGCAGGAGGAAGACACTTCTGCCAAAACATGAGATGCCCTTGCAGAACCAATTTCTTGCTCTGCAGACTGAAGAAGCTCTGGATGTTGACTATCCAGACTTCTGTAAAGCATTTGACACAATCTCCTGCATCATTCTCCTGTAGCAACTGGCTGCACATGGCTTGGACAAGGATATTCCTTTTTGGACAAAAAACTGGTTGGATGACTGGACCCAGAGAGTGATGATGAAAGGATTTATATCCATCTGGCAACTGGCCACTAGAGGTGTTTCCCAGAGGTCAGTGTTAGGGCTAGCCCCGTTTAAAGTCCTTATTGATGATGTGCAGTGGGGATTGAGTCCATCCTCAGTAAGTTTGCAGACAACACCAAGTTAGGTGAGAGATCTTGACAGACTGACTTGAGCTAAGGACAACCACATGGGGTTCAACAAGGTGAAGTCTCCAGGTCTCTCCTTGGGTCACAACAACCCCATGCAGCACTACAGACTTGGGGAAGAGTTCTTTAAAACTTTGCATCAGAAAAAGGCTTGAGGGCGTTGGTCAAAAGCCAGCAGTGTGTCTGGGTTGTCAAGAAGGCCAATGGCAACTTGGCCTTTATCAAGACTATTATGGTCAGCAGGACTGGGGAAATGATCATTCTGTTGCACTTGGAACTGGTGAGGCCATCCCTCAAAGCCCGTATTCAGTTTTGGGGCCCTCACTTCCAAAAGGACATTGAGATTCTGGAGTGCTCCCAAAAAGAGCAATAGAGCTGGTAAACGGTCTGGAGCACATGAGAAACATCTGAGGGAACTGGGATTGTTTTACATGAAAGAGACTCAGGGAAGACATCATTTTGTTGTGTCTCAAGTGAAAGTATGAGAGGAAACAACCTTAAGCTGTGTCAGAGGAGGTACAGATTAGATACTAGAAAAAAATCTCCTCTGAATGAGTAGTTACACATTGGAATAAAGTTGCCCAGGAAGGTTGCAGAGTCACTGTCTCTGGAAGTGTTAAAGAATCATCTGGATGTGGCACTTGGGGATATGGTTTTGGGGTGGTTACAGACTTGATGGTCTTGAAGGTCTCTTCAAACCTTGATAATTCTGTGATTCAGTATTACCTCTTCGAGGTACAATACAGAAGGACACAAGCAATCCAGGAGGTTCCTGGATAACATTTATGATAGTTTCCTTTTTCAAGCAACAGAGAAGTCAATAAGGAGAGGTGTTATGCTGCACCTTGTTCTCCCCAAAAAGGAAAGCCTGGTGACAAATGAGAAATTCAAGGGCAGCCATGTCTGCAGTGGTTATGAAATGCTGGTTTTAGGGCAGCAAGGAGAGCACATAGCAAGGTAACTACTCTGGAATTCAGGACAGCAGATTTTAGTTTGTCCTTTGCAAGAAATTTGAGTAATACCAAAGGAATCTCAATAGTTTATGGATTTTATCCTTCACAGACTTACGGATATTAACTGAAGTTAATGTTTTCACTCTAGTGATATTATTTGTTCCCTGGAGATTAACTTATAACCACGGATGCTGATTTCACTGATTTCTATTGAATCACTCTGTAGCAGCGAAAGCAGAGCCAAAGCTAGATATTGCTATATCTATTAAGCATATCAAGCAAATTATTATTTATTGTAGCTTGGATATTCAGAATATTAGACTTAGAATACTAAAATGGAATGTCTATCCCATTCTTATGTAATTTTAAATAAAATTATGGCTATTAAAACAATGTCTATTCTGGTTTTATCCGTGTCATTTTATGCTACTGGATTTTCTAGGTGATTAGACTTTTGTTTGATGTTAAAAGTACAATGCAAGGGTATTTGTCTCTAGACTTTTACTAGAATTCCATGGCATGTTTAAATGGAAGGCCTCTGGTAGGTCCTGTGATACCAAGTACATTATGGTTTTTTACCCACAGACCTCTTTCACCTTTTCCTTCTCCCTTGGATTATGAATTAATAATCCATGCATTCATATTTTCCACTTGTCAAACTCAGGCAACAGTGAAAATAAGCAGCACAAATTGGCAGATAATGCACCCTATTTCCATGTAGAAGCAGGTGCATTTTCTTCAGCATAAGCGGCAAGATGACGCTGATCCACTTTGACAGGCAGGCAGATCTAAAATTACTCAGCACACTTTGCCACTGGTTCAGGAAAAGTCTCCCATGAGCTTATTCTGCAATTCTTTAGTCCCCAGAGTGTTAATTAAAATTTACTGGATAATATTTGCAAGGCTCAATGGTTACAGCAATTATCAGTTACTAAATGTTAGTGGCAGAGTTGACACCTGATGCTTGGATGCTTTTTTCAAGATATTCAAGAGGATTTCTCCTCGCCTTCTTTTTTTTTAATTCTTTAGTTCTTGAAATAGCTGGATCAGTTAAGTGTCTCAATCAACCTTTAGACTAAAAATTACTTGGATAGGACTTTAATTATCTATTTATCCTTGAGTTTCTTTTCAGATGACAGTAAAATTCTTGCAAAAGAGGAATAGAATTGTTACAAAAGCCTTTAAAAATGCAGGGGTCAGCTCAGGACAGTGAAAGGAGGAGAGTACCTTCTAAATATACTTGCTGCTCAGTTCAGATTTGCTCAACAAAATTTTAGACTGGAGACTTGCTAATCACACATGCAACAAACAATTGCCCCTTTCAAATTATTGAAGTCCAGCTTGCAATAAAATTTATTGTCTAGATGTTTACCAATGACTTCTTTCTCTCTCCCCTTAAAGTTTCATCAATATATTGAAACCCATTCACTCTAAAAGAAATATTTTTACCTTTTTTTGTTACTAACAGTAGAAAGTTTGCTTATCATTTGATACATTTTTATTTAGATACTTAATACTTTAGCTACTTTTCCTTCATATCATTTTATATGTTTGTTCAGTTTCTTGCAACTGTGCAGCATTCCTACTTACTAAGGGCCTGCTCTTCTCAGTCTCTCTAATGTAATGAGACCATGTCCTTTTTTATTCCCAAGACTGACCAACTCCATAAATGAGGGTACACTGAACTGGCTAAGTATTTGCAAGCTCTGTAGACAGTTTTCAACTGCAGTCATATTGTCTCTGCCACTCATGACTCTGCAATAATCACAGAAGAAGCACAAAGTTAGTAGACTTTGTGTCTGACTAGACACTTCCATAACCTACCCGAGGGCCAGAAAATTCACTGCAATATTTGTCAGAGATAGGCAACACAAAAAAAGTCAGCATCTGAAACAGTGGAAAAAGCACAACAAAACTGGAAAACTTACGAACCCCTGCCAGGTGTTATATCCCAGGGTATGGTTTTCTTCATTTAACTGAAAAGGTTTCTTCTGGGCAAGGGAAAAAAAAAAAAAATACCAGGGAGGACAAGGCTGTGGGACTTAACACAAATCACACACTATTTAAAGTTTGACTTGAAAGTCGTATCACATAACAAAGTATGGCTTAATGTTGTGAGAGGCAATGGGTTAGCTCTAGGTTCATTAGGCAAGTTCAGTTGACGACTGAACCAACACCTGTGTGTCCTTTGACCTTCCAAACAGCTAAAGAATAACATTTCAGATGATTCTATGGGAAGAACCCTGTTCTGTGTAGCAAAACAATATGACTGCAGTAGTCAGAAGACAAGATAAAGGCAAAAAAGAAAGCCAAAAAGAAAATTAAAATCATGAAAGAGAACAAAAAGAAAAAAAAATCAAAGCATGGAAAGAAAGGGATTGGGAGAGAGAAAGATTTGAAATCATATGGGTAAAATATGTTCACAGAGAAAAAAAAAAGGGAAAAAATAATAGATGTAAGTGTCTTACCTAATTTCAAATCTTAAAAACAATTTTAAAAACCCTTAATTCCTAATATTCTATTAAATTCCATGATGGACATGTTTTGTATCTATATGCATTATGTAAATTACTGAATATGGTATTTGACAAATACTCTAGGTACACAGATGGTTTGTTTGCTTCTTCAGTTCACAAAAATAGCATATTCTTCTCATAACACACTTATGTGCCTACCTCTGGCAGCATAGGAATAAACTTCAACATTGGAGTCTTATTAAACACAAGAGGAAGTGCAGCTACTCAGGATTACTTTAACCAACCGATCTTCTGAAACATAAGCAGATGTACATTGAAATCTGCATTTATTCCTGGGAGCATATTAGTGTCTGTAACATTTTGGTCCATAAAAGTTTCTTTGATGCTAGAATTCTGATGAAGAAGAGAGACCGGACACAGGTCTGGAATTAAACAGCAACTAGATATTAAAAAAAAAAAAAAAAAGAAGTGATTAATTGAATAATTGATTAATTTAGGAAAACTGTTTTACATTTTACTTCCCTTAATTCTTAACAAGTGGTAAGATGCCTTTTAGTATTAGAGAAATTGTTTTAAGTAGAGACTAGGAGAAACAAGCTCAGGGAAAGAAAGAGCAGTAAGTTTAGCTGTAGGTGACTGGGGACCAAGGGGTTTATCTCCATCCAATTCAGCAGGACAAGGTTTCAAGGTCACTCTCTCTTACTTCTCTTTAAGTCTGTAGTGAGGATTCTAACCTAGGGAAAAATAATCGCTTACCTATGTTCTTAAATCATGAAGCAAGAAATTCTTTCGTCACTCAATTTTCCTTGAGGGAAAAAAAAAAAAAAAATCACCAAGCCTAAGGCAACACAACAGGTTGGAGCAATGGGCAAACAGGAACCAGTCAAAGTTCAGCAAAGGGAAGTGCACAGTTCTGCACTTAGGAAGACACAGTCCCCTGCAGCAGTACATCATGAAAATGAACAGATAGGAAGAAGCCTTGAAGCCTTGCAGAAAAATATCCAAAGATCTGAAGAGAGAGATGAAGAATCAACACTATTCTCTTGTGGTAAAGACAGCCAGCAGTGTACTGGGCTGCCTAATGACAAGTGTTACCTGCAGGCTGAGGTTTGTGATCCTTCATTGCTCCTCAGCATTGGTGAGGCCACCACTGGTGTATTGTGCCCACTTCTGGACTCTCCAATACAAGACATTGGTGAATATATTTGGAGAGCATCTAGACAGGAACTAAGACGATGAAGAGGCTAGAGCAACAAACATAGGAGGAACTTCAGACAGCTCAGGTTATTAAGCCTGGAAGAGACTCAGGGAAAAATTCATCAGGGTTCCTGGATACCTGAAGGGAGGGTGTAAAGATGGCAGATTCAGTATCTGGGAAGTGGTGCCCAGTAACAGAATGAAAACAATAGGCACAAGCTGAAACATGACAGGTTCCTCCTCAACACAAGGAGATATCCTTTTACTTGGAGGATGATTGAGCCTAGCAACAAGTTGCCCTGAAGGAGCTTGTGGACTCTGTCCTTGGAGACCTTCAAAGCCATCTGGACAAGGTCTTGGACAACCTGGTCTATGTGAACATAACTGAGCAGAGACATGGCTACCCCTGGATGTCCCTTTTAGCTGCAACATTTCTATCATCTCCAGGAGGTCCTTCTTCCCTGAGAAGAGTCTTGGAGAAGCTGAGCAATTGTGCTCCCTCCACTGGCTCATAGGAGCTCACCAGGGGCTTCCTGTTTCTGAGAAATTGTGTTTGAGGCACCAAGCCCTCATCACAGGACCCTGAGGTCCAAATCCGTTCACAAGGCCACATGAAGGCAGCACCTGTACCCAATGCAGGGAATGCTTTCCAATGCTGTGTGGCAGTGAGCTGCCCAGGACTGTAAACTGCATGCATTGCAAGTGGAGAGCAACCATCAGGAATATGGAGGGTGCTCTTCTGCCTGCCTGTCACCTATATATACATATATATATATATGTATGTATATATGTATGTATATATGTATATATGTGTGTGTATAAATATATCACACTAGTGTGAGAGAATAGTGTCCAACTTGTCCTTGGTGATTTGATTCTTAAACGCTGTCTGGACAAAGTTCTGGGCAACCCTCTCTATAGTGTTGGACCTGATAACCCTCAGACACCCCTTCTGACCTGTGATTCTGTGGTCTGAAACTCAGCAAGTAGAAGCACAGTTTTTGTTCCTTGCCCAAAATGTCAACCAAGCTCTTGTACAGAGGTATTATTGCAGATGCTTCCCCTTTCAATTTTCCTCTTATATCATAAATACTTGGCTAGAATTTGCCACAAACATTTTAACTTCATCCTATCCGAAGTACTAGAGATTTCTAAAATATTATAGTCAGTTAGTATAGAATAAAGAGATATCATTCTGAAAAATGTGCCAACATTACCTAGTTGTGCTGTTTAGTTCTAATTTTTTGTTATGTGTGCCATGTTGCTTTTTAAAATATGGCTTGAAATAGTCATAAGAATTCTGGAGAATTTGTGAGGAAACATTAGTCCTGTTTTTGACACTGATGGTACTTGGCAGTACTGTGACTAGGTTCCAAAAATATTGACTAGATGGTTGAGCTGGTGTCTGGATAGCTCTTCAAACTGAATTTGGACCAGTCTGCAAAGTGTGTTGAGTAGGCATTTTATCTAAAAGCATATTTCTTTCTTGCTGTGTGAATGGTTTCTGACTATGTGTGTAGTTGCCAAAATAAATTCCTCTGGAAAGAGGAAGATCATCCTTCCTATGCAGAAGTACAGTTAACATTTGGTTGGCAATATGAAGTGAAGGGTTTACTAATGCCAGGAAAGAGTGTTGAGTGAAATACAGGAAATTTTACAGTATATCCACTTATTTGGCAATACAAAGATCTTGTCAGAGGTTTTTGGTCTAGCTTAGAGGTTTTTGGGTGTGTTTTCTTGTTTGCTGAACTACTTAGGAGGGTCTTTTCTTAGAGACTTTTTAATTTGTTGGGCCTTGATCTGTGACACTTCACTGCCTTCCAAAGAAGCATTTCATTAATCTTTTATTGATCTTCACCATCTTAAACCAGACTCAATATCAAACACTTTTTGAAAGGAACACATTTAGAGATAATCAACTCTGTGACTACAACACAGAAGGTTTATGCACACATTCCTTTCTTTTCCCTTTTTTTTTACATGCTTTTACCAAGACACATTTATAATTTAAAAGCCATCCATTCTTAATCTTTTCCATAATAAATTTGGGCCTTGACATTGGTTAAAAATATGTTCGTATATTTCATATGTTTTAAAATAACAACAACTCAATACTCATTTCTGAAAATTTGAGGGAAAAAATGGGTGCATAGAAGTCCTGTTAATACTAGAAATAACTTTTTTTTCATTAACCTATATATGCTATGAGCTGAGTATACCTTCACTTGCCAAGTGGCTTCCGAAGTTGTGTAACTCAAGCCACCACATGTTTATGCTACAGCTCATGTGAGATTAAGGTCATCATTTACCATTTAGGAAATTTGGCTTTGGAGCATTCAAATAAACTGGAATATATTACAGATTTGGTTTGGGGTGCAGCTAGTCCAAGGAGCAAGAAAAAGATTTCTATACATCTTTTCCTTACTTACTGTTCTTCTGGAATGTTGATGGTATTGCCAGTCCTTGGTAATGCCTGTTATTTTGTTTTGTGAAAATGCAATAGCTAGTAATGTCTTCCACAACCACTCAAACCTTTTTTGCCTTCTCTACGCTAAGCTACACTGCAATGAAAACTTACTTTCATCCAGATAAATGTATTAGCACTTATAATTATTCCACATTTTAAAGGTTTCTTCAGAGAAAATATTCCTTCTTCACTTTTTATTTGTTTGAGTTTTCAAAACAATTTTTTTCAATCAATATTTTCCATAAAAAGGTTCTAACTATTAACCTCTATCAACAATTCTAAAAGCAACAATAAAGTAATGTAAATGTTTCCTCCTAATATGAGCAAAATGTGACACCAGTTAAAAAAATCACAGACCAGTGTCCAGGACATGAAGTCACACCAGCAGTCAGCACTGAGGCCTGGACTCTGGGTGGAGAAAAATATTTCTTCAGATCTTCAGCTGCACAAAAGCAGCTTTTAGCAGTACTTAAATATCCAGACACACCCACTTTTTAGTTCCATTAGTTCCATCTCTTCATGTTAAAGATAAACAATTTCCAAAAGAAAGTAGTGTACACATTCTTCATAATGTGGGAACAAATCAAGTCAGGCAATTTCAACATTCTTCACTTCTGAGAATTACAGATTTTAGGAGGCACGTTCCTATTTCTCACATTCTGACTCTAGATATGAAACATACCAAAACTACACCAAAGAGACTGCAATTTGTATTCATGATACAGGAGTATATATACTTTTCACTCATGAGTGGTGTATTCATATGTAGTGGCTAATGAGAGAACCTCTACTGAGAGCAGATAAATTTCAAACCTTCTGGATAATTATGGCATTTTTTTTATTTATAAACCTCCCTCATTTGAAACTGTCCCTTCATTTTTAAAGCTGTCTTAGTTTTGTAAGCACTAATAATGGTGTCAAGCAATTGGCTGACACCATTATTAGTGGCTACAAAGTTATTATACATTTATATTTATATTTATCATATTATTATCAGCAAAGACTGATGAACTGTCTGTGTAGGGACTTCTCTTCCTGGTACTGAATGCCAGAGAAATCACAGTGAAAAATTAAAAACAGAACTGTAGGGGAAAAGAAAGGACAGAGATGGATGAAAGGTGACTTAGAAGGAATGAGGGAAGGAACATCTGTACTGCACTTTACTGATGATAATCTTTGCACAGTTTATGACACAGAGGCAGTGGGAACAGTGAGGTAATCATTTGACTTGCCTGTCAACTGCAGAGAGTATTTCAACTTGCAGGGTGAAATTCTGGCTCCATTGAAGTGAGAGACAAAGCTCCTGTTGATTTAAATGAAGGCCAGGATTTCTATGGATTCCCAGAGAGGGGCAGATGAGCAGAGTGGCAGCTGTGCCATCTACATAACTGCGTCAGTCTTCATCAGGATTTTAAAAGCTTTTTTTCAGCTCAGTTTCCAGAAATCTATGAGACATTGGATAACATAGATCCTTTCTCAAACAAGCTAAATTTAAAAAGTACAACCTTAGAGAATCTAACCCTAGTTTGGAAAGTCTGTGCACAATCAAAAGCATCCTTACAAGCTAATGCATAGGTCTGTATATATTTTAATTAATATTTCTGAATTCTTTCCTTTTCTCTTTCCCTTAGCTTTGATCTATACGAAAACGGCCTCAAAGCATGTAACAGATGGAAAAATATCTTTAGTTAGAGTTGTCAAACTAGAGATTGTCCTCCTATTATGACTGCAAGAAATTTACATCTCAGAGACAAAAAGAATGTGGCAAAATGTCTGAGGGTGTACAGGTATGAATTTCTCTGAACAAGCTTTTCTCCTGATTAACAAGTAATACATGGACATGCAGGGTGAGGAGGATAGACCTGATAGGCTGCAGTGCAACACATTTAGAGAAGCAAGCTTTTTTCAGGGGATTTTAATAAATGGGGGATCATGGTAAGTGAAAAATTACATCCAAAAGAGGAAAGTGCCTAATTATGGAATTGGATGTGCAGTAAGAAAGGGAATCTGGAAGAACAAGAGGGACTAGTTATGAAACTGGAAAAATGAAAACCAAAAGTTAGTGTTCCTATAAGCCCCTGTTGTATTGTAGGGGGGTATTTATTCACGGATTAAATACTAAACTGGTGATAACACAGAGGAGTGATCATTCTGGATGCTAATTGAGTCACCCAATGAGAATCACTGATAAAAAGCTGCTGGTATGATTTCCTTATCACCTTCAAAATGTGAAGAGCTCCCTATTTAGGGACATTGACAGCCTACCCTGTACACACCTCTTGCACTACTGTGAAGTAGTAGGGAGAGATGGCATGGCAAGAAAATAATTTCAAGTAGATTATAATATTTTTTCTGTGTATACTGTTGTATATTTAACCCTATACACATAATTATCTGTATATGTACTTGTATAGGTGTATATAAAAGATTCTATTACTACTTAAGTCAGAAGTGACTTCAGTGTGTCCACAATATATAAATATACTAACACCCACCTCTGTAGACACATACACACCATATACACACATGCCAGGGTATCTGGAGCGTATGGCAGCTATGTCAAAAGTTGTTTTGGTTGAAGTCCATCAAAAAATGTGGAAGAAGCTGATAATGCCCAATTTTGCTCAATAGAGAAAATAGAAATCAGATAAAATCTGGAGTTAAATATTACTTAGTCTAACTGAATTAATTATTCATAAATGAATCAACAAAAAAGAAAAAACAGATCAAGATACATATGGGCTTGTATTTATTTATGTTTTGAAGAGATAGTAGCAATATATGGGTGAGAGATAAGTTTAAGTGAATCAAAAACCTGTAAACAGGTAATCTAAGATTCTGCATGATACAAAATATGCCATGATAAAATTTTACACATTTATA
Source organism: Zosterops lateralis (assembly GCF_965231275.1). NCBI lineage: Eukaryota > Metazoa > Chordata > Aves > Passeriformes > Zosteropidae > Zosterops > Zosterops lateralis. Next base: position 36,305,614 of record NC_139800.1, on the reverse strand, counting down.
TTTCATAATCTGTAGAAAATGGAAAAATCCTTCTGAAGAAATTAAATTTGAATAACAACAAATTATTTTCATGGTTTTAGATCAGTATTATTACCTGACTTATCTTCTTGTTTTCGAGGCTTACCTTCTGTGGAATTGGGGTGTGATTTGTAACTTCTTAAATTCAGACAGTCCCTATTTATACTCATGGACAGCATTCTTTGCCTTGGATGTTTGTGCTTCATGTATGATCATTCTGGTTTTTGGGGAAAGGAGATAATTGCTTAAGGGAAGGAAGTCTTTTAAATGGAATGAATATTCATACACAAATTATTCTCTTAGATAGTCTTCTATGGGCAAGGTTAAAATATTCCTCCTTTGTGCCAAATATTTATTTGTTCTTATCAGCACAGCTCCATGTAATGACTGCCTAACTATTATTCTGATTTAACCCCAGTGGGCAGCTAAGACCCAGGCAGCCCCTCCCTCACCCCCCACCCAGTGGGACGGTGGAGAAATCAGTGTGTTGAAAAAAATACACTTTAGTGTAGGTAAAGCAAAAGCTGTGCACACAGACAAAGCAAAACATGACATTTAGTCAGTGCTTCCAATGGGCAGAGAGGCAACCAGCCGTCCCCAGGAAAGCAGGGCTCCATCAGGCACAGCAGTTACCTTGTCCTGAACGTGAGCTCATTACCTGGAGAGCAGCACCAACTCGCACACGGAGCAGAGGAATTTCTATTACACAATATAGAGAGGTAGGTGGGAGCCAAAAAAAGGCAGACTCACCGATCATCAAAACTTTATGATATTTCTATATTTTCACAAACAAACATATCAGCATTAACTGAATACAAATTACAGAGCTTTTTTAATAATTAGTACTCAAATCTCTATTTGCTAGTTACATTTCTTGCTTCTTATTCTAATTAGTCCACATGTGCAGTCCTTGTCTCCATTTAAGATTGAAGTCTATTTTGAGTATGTGGTCAATCAGTCAATGGTCACAATCACCCACTGTCAGAATTACCTCAACCCCAGATATTGCTCCATTCTGCTGATTTCACTCCTGGTGGCTTTT
>NC_139800.1:36069554-36299554 GCF_965231275.1 Zosterops lateralis | reverse complement strand
AACCAAAGTTAATTTTTATTCCACTTTATTTTCATTTCACTTGGTAGTTTACAAAAACAGATAATTCAATGCATACAGCTAGTCATAAGAAAACATGTACTATAAAAGCCTCAAAAAAAACCCCAAAAAGTGAAGCTGAGAAAAAGGAAAGATTTCTCCCACATTTAGCTGACACTGCACCATACTGCTTAACAGTTTGAGAACTTACAATGTCAGAACATATTTGCTAAGGGATAGAACCTACCTGAGGACGAGCATTTGATGGTCTGTGTTTTTTTAATATTTCCCTCTGCCTGTAGTCAAAATCAAGTCATTTCTCCATATGTACTCAGGAACATGTTCATATTTTTAAAAAAAGAGAATAAATAATACCGCCATTTTTATTTTCAAGTACTTCTCAGACTGCGACTGATTTTTCTTGTTTTAATCTAAGCATAATCTTCATCATCATCATCATCATGACCATCATCACTAAGAGAGATGAGAGGAAGGAACTCCTTAAATATAAAAAACTATTAGAACATGCGCATCAGCATATTAATCATCATAACTAACTGTATAAAGCAATTCCCATGTTTCTCTCTCTATAATGATATATTATTATGTAAATACAAGGTGACATGATGACAAGAGCTTCTTCTGGAGTTTTGAAAATATTCCCCATATCCCAAGCATTTTCTTCATTTGAAACAGTTAAAAACAAAATTTATGTTCTCCATTCTGCAATTAGAACTTCAGAAAAATGTGGCAAACTGTAAGGACACAGACTGTAGCTGTCCACTGCCATTAACAAGAGAAAAGTGTATTGTAGCCAGACCCTTTCATTAAAAGTTTCTCCATCTCTCTATGTGTGCAGAGGTTAGTGCTCTTCTGCAGCACTTATTGGCAATGAAATGGCTCTTTGGAATATGGATTTGAAACACTCTTGTCTTCCTAAAAGACAGCAGTTCAGTGGAAGGCTCTGGTCTTCTTCATCAGCTTCCTAAATGCATTTGGGGTCAGCTAAGTGTCAGTTATGATTCATCTTGTAAAGCTTTATCAGTTTACACTTGGAACAACAAAACCGTGCACCTGATCACAGTGACACACTAAGCTTAGTGACATCTTTCAGTCAGGTTTTTGTAAAAGTGATGAACAAATTAAAAGTTTTGCCCTATCCTCTTCTTTTCTCATTTTGAAGTTCTTCTGGTCACTGTGAGAAATTATTTCTGCACCTTGTTTGCACTGCAGCTCTAGGACATTTTTCAATGCCGTTTGTGGGGCCCTAATCATTTAACAGGAAATTTGCCTCTAATGACATAACTAAGCACAGAGACATATTTCATCTTCCTTACAGTTCAATGAACGTTGAGGCTTCTTTTTTCTTTATGTTTTATCTTTATTTCTTTTGTGAAAGCAATTGTGTGAAGAAGTAATAAAGCAAAACAACAGCACTAAAAGGTATACAGTTTGTGGGAGAGATGAAACAAAGCTTACAGCTACATTAGACAAAATGTATATAATCTGCAAAAAAATCTCAAAAAAACCCCTTTTGATAAAATGTTTTCATCACATAAGTTACTACCTTCAATAAAATACTTCTGTTCCTGAAAATCGGGGTAATATAATCATCTTTAATGTAATCACCTATTGCTTATATATTTCATTTCAGTCTCTCAGATATTCTGATGTTTTACCTTGCTTAAATTTCATCTCTGTTTAGCCAAAGCATATGCCTTATTATTTGTTTTTCCTGTACCTATAAAATAGTTCACATCTGCTAAAAATTTTGGGTCTATTTTGGGGAAGTTTATAATTAATCAATTAATTATTGTATCAACTGTAAAAAATAGCCACACTAAGAAAATTGTGTCTTTAAAAGGAATGGATTAGGCAAGCTTAATATTCACCTCACATAAATGACATCACTATAATTCCACGGGAATTGCAGAAATTAACGGATAAAAATATTTCTATGAAAAAAGTACTAACAGCCAAGGTACAGTCATAATTTTGAACAAGTAATTTGTATTATAGGTAGACAAACAGGTAGATACAGCAAGGTCTCAGAGCAATTAGGTTTAGTGTGCAAATCTACTTCATGCACAATATTCTGGAAAATATCCCTATTTCTTTAAGCTATACTGATCTATCATAACAGTAATTGTATAATTCAGTTGGGAAACTTACTGCTCCTCTTGTCCACAGTCATCATGTATCCATGACACTTCAGCTTTAGTTCAGGTTATTTAGTCTTCCCACTGAAGTATTTAGTAAGTAAAATGGGTTTAAATTATGAGAAAAAAAGCACTGAAAATAGTGTTTCTGAGATAGAAACACAAACTGTAAAGAAGTCAAAATTAAATAAGAAGTCCAAATTCAAACTCCCAACCCTAGATATGCAGCACTTCTTTTCCTTTAGGCTTAATGGGCTACCAACCCTCTACAATGACTTTAAAACACAAAGGTAGGGTTTTGCCCCACCAGAGGGAGCCCATAATATTTCATGAATGAAAAAGGAACACAATGACAAATGCATAGAAAAAAAAATTAATTTTATAGGTACATTAAATGAATATAGACGTGTGTATATTTACATATTTGCTATGTATTGCCTGGGATCATAATGCTGAAGACAGACCATCAGGAATATTAGTTGGACAGGAAGCACATTTCCATGAAACAACACCAGGGACAGAGGTGAACAACTAACCTTTAGAATCACAGAATCATAGAATATTCCAGGTTGGAAGGGATTCACAGGGATCACAGAAACAGATCTGTTGGACCTGCAAAGAACCACCCCAAGAAACACACAATGTGTCTTCATCTTTAGAGAAAGACTAGAGAACAGTGTTATGTTAAAGAGAATAAAGACCAATTTGTCTTCTATTTAATATCAATGTAGCCTACGAATAAATTTTGTACATATTAGAAGTTACTGAAAGAAAAGAAGAGCTAATTTTGACTTTGACCTTTCCATAAAGGTGTTAGGGTCTCAGCTAAATTCCAGATTAGTTTGTTTTCTGAAAAAGTGCTACATTAATCACGTATCTGTTGCTCACTTTTTCTTTCACACGAAAGACAGACAGTCAATCTACTATAATAAATCAGGAAAAACTAGAACTGAGACTTGTATGTGCATGTGCAGTATCTAGTGGAAATGTGTCCTCCTTACAGACAAGGTGAAGCAAGAGTTTCAGTTACTTCTTACCACCCACATAATGTTGCAACCAAAGGTGTGAGTCAGGAGCACAGCCAAGAAATGCTCATTGTGACACAGTGAGAAATACTGAGTGAGTAATCTTATTCTAATGAGGTGCTCCTAATAATGTCACCATCAAAACCTATCCTTCCTCCCGAAACATTTTCTTGTCCTTGTCTGTGTCTAATACTATCCTTACCAATATTTTTGTATGCAGAGTAGGCCAAGCAGAATTTACTCACATAAACTGGGACTAGTTTTGGATTTCTGCTTTCAGACATGTAGAGTAAAAACTCTGCAATTAGTGTGATTTAACTATTTCCAAGAACAACATTTATTTTTATGTAATAAGAAAGTAAGATAAAAATGTTCTAGGCCTTTGATTACTTCTCAAACAGAAATTCCAACAGTTTTAATGCCCAGCAATTTTTTATAAACAGACCACCAGCACTTTGTAAAACTGACACTACTAAATTTTCTAAAAAAGATAGATTAAGCACTGTATTAATCAAAGGTTCTGATCACTGTGAAACACAGTCTTCTTTTCAAACAATTAGAGGTTACTATCAAATAAACATTCAGAAGATGTATTCTACAACATTTCACCATAAGATTTAAATAATACTTATTATTCTCATTACCACATTTTGTGATAATGGTTTATTATGGTAACAAATTTCAGGCTTCTCATAATGTCAACACTGCTTCTAGGAAGCATTAAATATTGTGCATTAGATATTGTGTTAGTTGTCAAGCCTAGTATTAAACAAAGATGAAGCACATGTGTCTTTCAACTTGTAAAACCTTCAAATCCAGACCCATTTACAAAGTCTCCCTGTAGCTGTACTCAATTCCAACCTGTTTATCATTAAATCACTCATTTAATTTAGTAAAGCTTTATTTTAAAAGTATCATGTATCCCCTTCTTGGACTGTAAACAATTGCCCATGTTTAATATTTCTTAGTGAATATATCTTGCCCTTTGTATATTAAAAGGATGTCAAGATGTTTTGTACCCAAAAGAGATTAATGTTTTTAAAGGCATAAATAATGAGAAATGTTTAGATAGCAGAAAACAAACAGATACTTTTTTTCTCTCTGTCAGACTGGTGACTCAGAAACCAAAATTAAGAATGGAAACTTGACATTTTGAAGATAGGTGGCAAAAACTGTCTTACATGCTGCAGTGCTGAGCATCACAAAATTTCCTGTGAGGTGAATGGCTCCCAGACTGGATCTAATCTAATTGACTCACATGTAGACATGCCAGTTTGGTAGCTTACTGACCTTATTATAGGGATCTCTGCTTATCATGGCAATAGGACATGCCTGGAGAGTGCTCACACAGAGACCTGATAGGAGCCATGCAGAGAAATAACTATTTCTCAGTAATTAATTCATTTAGGTTGTTCAGTCTGTCAACAGAAGTGCAGCTCTGGATATCTAGAAAATGTATTTTTCAACACATTTTTCTAGGTATGTGGGTTATTTCTACAGAGGAAGGAAGTTTTTGAAACAAAATCTGTTCATCTGAAAGAGCACATGCAAGACCATAATTTGTCCATAAGCATCAAGTTCTATTGAAGCACAGGCTTAAATATTTACTTTTATGTTGCTCAGTTTTTTCTTTCTTTCAGGTAGGAGGGAGTTTGACATACACACTAAAGAAAGACCAGTTTGGGTTTTAGCAATTCACTTAACAATGCAAGTTCTTGCCCCACAAATAGTCCTGTAAAGTTTTACCTAGACCAAAATATACATTTTACATACAGTTTTGTTCCTGAGAAAGTCTTATATACTACTTATTCTCCTTTTCTGAAATCAAATTCATTATTTGTGTATATGTTTAGAATCATTATCCCAAAGAGATTACCTCCCTTTCTAGGGCCACAATATGACTAATTCTTGAAACTTCTGGAAGGGAAATACTCACTGGACACCAACATTTATGCCTGGGGAATATTCTTTGAAATTCTGCTTACCTTCACATCTGCTCCCAACAAAAGGCTAGTCCACAGCAGGACCAGACTGCTTTTGTAAAGGTCCTGGATAGGGAGCAGGACAAAGATTCCCTGCTCTTGTGTAAAACCCTTAATCTGGAGGGAGGTTTGAAAGGATCAAGATAGCTTGTTAGTATGAGACATTTTATAAACTATAGTAAATATTGCAGCCCATTTCTGGCAGTATTGTGCAAGTGGACTAGTGATCTTGGCAAACGGATGTTTTCATCTAAAGAGCTAATTTTCTTGACAGTGTCATTTGTTATCAAAGCAAGAGAAACTGCACAATAATTCTTTTTGTTTAGTTGGGGTTTTTTGCATGCAAAGTGAAAAAATCAGAATTACTATATTGCTAGAACAAGATGCCAAGATGTTACTCATGGATATTTCACAGGTCTGCTTATAAAGCTTCACAGTTTCATCTTTGCTCAGGTACTGTACATCATACATAATAGCAGCACTTTGTGGATTTAGAACTCGTAAATATTTTATATATTGCAGAGAGATATACTTGCTGTAGGTGGTGGGGCACGACACTAAGACGGTGAAGCAGTAGCTTTGCAAAAACTCCAGGCAGCCTCATAAGAAGTAGAACCATCTCTTCGGGTCACCTCAGCCGAAACTACAATTTGGGAACAAAAAGCAAAATGCATCTTGAACCCTGTTAAATTATTCCATCCCTGGAAAGTTAGTCTTTTTCTAGTCTTGAGTACCTTCTCTTTTTTTGTAGCAGCAGGAATAGGCAGAGACAATTCAAGCACTCTTTGAGCGCTTGCAAGAGTGGCAAAGGGTGTCTTGTTTATATATTACATTTGTAATTCCAGAAACCTCCTGTCAAGTCTTTTTGCAAAAGCTGCTAAAAAACCAAGCTTTTAGACCACATGGACCACAAGGGATGGTCCTTCAAAGAATATATGACTGCTTAAATGCTATTAAAAAAGAGTAATAAAGATTCAACACTCAGTATAGAGGACTACCATGAAAGTCTATCACAGAGATTTTTCCTAGGACCCATGTTCATAAATGATTAGGAAATAATAATTTGAAAAATGAATTGATAATGATGTACAGCAGATGATGTGAGGAAATGTAAAATTACTAAGGTTTGCATAAGAATTTCCTAATAAAAAGTGACAGAGGAAACCAGATTAAATTAAGTGGTGCTAAATATAAAATAAAGAACAGAGAGAAAATGTGTGGTCTAAATTAAAAGTTACTGGAAGCAAAATGGATTTCAGACCTAACATGGACAACTCTCTCAGAAATAAAAAAAAATAAAACCAGAATGCAAATAACTGATAGCAAAAAAATAGCAATTAAAAAAAATATATAAAAGCCTATAACAACAGTTTAAGTTGTGATACCTCATCTTAAAAGATATGAAACAGAACTGTAATACACAGGAAGATCACTGAAGAAGGAGGAATAAGAAGTGTTGAAGTTGTGGGAGCAGAGAACCCAGTGTAGCCTATGGGAAAGAGAGGGGTGGGGAAGATATTTCCCTGCACCCCATTGAGGACCTCATGGCAGAGCAGGGAACAAAGTAAGGAGGAAGGAGTGGCAGATGTGAACTCTTAAGAACTGACTGCAACGCTCCTTAACCCATCCCATATTTTACTGCTAGGGCTGTGGAGTCAAAAAGGAAAGGGGCCCTAACTCCTAATGAACAGAGTGAAGTTGAGACTGGAAATAAGGGTGAGAAAGGAGTTTCAGGTCTTATCTGTTTCTCACTATCTATCTCTATTTCAATTAGTAGTTGTTGTGGTTTGAAAGCAAAACGAGTGAGAGGCTCCAAGTCAGAAATACAATTTAATAAGAGGAAAGGTAAAAAGGTAAAAATAAAATAAAATAAATGCAATAACACAAAGAACCACTGACAGAGTCAGAATACAACCTGAGCAGGATGGTGGAAGCAGTCCAGATGAGGTGGTCTTCCTGAAGCAGTGATCCTGTAGAAAGGTCTGGTAGCTCTGGTCCTCTAGGAATCCAGTGGGTAAGGGCTGCTTGCACTGTCCCACATACCAGCTTATATCCAGGTGGGAATGCTTGGCTCCTCCCCCTGGGCGGAGCATCTCCCAATGGGATGATGAGTTGTGAAGTGGGTCCTTGATGGCCCATTAAACAGAGATAACTCCTGAAGGGAGTTACCTGTGAGTCATGGCATTAATGGGCCATTAGCAGAAGACAGCCCAAAGGCAGGGGGCCTGGGAAAACACTGCCCCACTTGGTTTCAACAGTTCATGAAGATGATAGAATAAATACTTTGTGTACATCCTACACTGCAACCCAGGACAGTAGTAAATTAGAATACTTTTTCCCATGTTTGAGGCTGTTTTGTCCATGACAGTGGTTGGTAAGTAATCTGCCTGTCTTTATCCTACTTGGCGTTATTTTCTTCTACTCCTCCACCTGGTTGAGGAGGGATAGAGAGTGAGGGAGTGGCTAGATTGGTGCCCTGTGGCTGGCCAAAGTCAACCAACCAAAAGGATCTGTCAAGGTCTACTAAAAAATGCAGACCACATGCAATATTCAGCTCAAAAAGTGTCCACAGATTGCAGATTTCCAGCAAGTGGAAAGGTTAGAAGAATTAATATCTTAAAGATTCAGAGTAATCTGTGTTTCTCTGGTTCTTCTCCTTTATCTGTAAGCAGTAAGCTTTTGTCTTGTGAGTGAGGAATGGGAAAATGGGCTAACTGAACCCCAGGCGTGACTCAGTGAGAAAATTATTAGGCAAAGACCTCGTACCTTAGCCTCACATCACAAATGTAAAATTTACCATGCTATTTTATGTAATGCAGTCAAATAGCTGTCAGAATTGCTGGAATTTGAGAGAGGTTCAGAAACATAGGCAAATAGTATAATAGATGAGTGCAGGCAATATGTTTGGAAGTGACTCCCTGTGATGGACACTAAGTGATAGAAGGTGAAAGTCACACAACATACTGATGAAGGAGCATATTAAATCCTCACGAGTCTTTCTAAAGGAAAAAATACCCTGACTCAGGGCTGGGTTTTTAGAGTATTTCCCTTCAAATACCTATTTTACTGCATAGCATGAACTGATAAAGCACTACACAAGGCGGCATGATATTGCCAAAGAGAGCTTGTCCACAGACATAACATGGATCTGAGATTTCAGAGAGTGCAGCCAGGGGACTGGCAAGCAAATCATCATGGCAAAGTGCGTAGATATTTTATCCCCACTCACAGTAAAATGTGTAAGAATTACTTCACCCTATAGTCATATATAATTCTTCCATAACTCAAATTCATGTACTCCCAAAGAAAGGAGAAAATAAATCAGTAAGGAAAGATATTTCAATGTCAAGCGTTAAGGGGATAATTATAAACAATAGAAAGGATTTTTTTAATTATGAAAAATACCATGACAGGATGCTTTTAAATTATATATAATGGAAAACAAGGTGAGTCACATAATCATACTCCTTTTGACACATAACAATCTTCATCAGTGATCTTCATCCTGCCCCCATGTCAAGCCTGTATAAAGGGGGCAGGCTCCCTGAAATATGTGAACATGCATCTAATCTGGCACATTGAAAATGGTCTTGCACTCACAAGAATTGCATCTTTTGAAACCACTCACCTTACTGTAGAACAACTACTTTTGTTAAGATATAAAATATTCATTGATTATCTCTTAATTAAAAAAAAAAAAAAGCATACAAGATTGAAGACATCACAGATAGAATATTTATTATATAACCTAAAATCCCTGCAGAATTTGCCAAATATAAGAGAGAACTGATGTTCAGCACAGTGGTGTTCTGATTAGTTTTATACTTCGTAAAGGAAGACAAAATAGGAAGACCACTAAGGTTGAAGCCAAAATATTAACTTAAGGTTTAGCAATATTTTTTGTTGTTGTTTGTCTGTTTTATTATTAACAGTAATAAATATTATATATATATATATATATTACTGTTTATACATATATATTAACAGTAATATATATAGTAATATATATATATTATACTTACAGTACAAATTCCCTAAGACTTCCCATAACTAAGCCTGTAATAAAGGAGTGGACTTGGTATCTTTTTTCTTTTTTCTTTTTCTTTTTTTTTTAAGTTTTCTTTAGTTTTTAGATTTTCCTGATAAAGCTATGGCATACACTAATATCTCAAACCTAGAAATGGAATTCAGTGAAAAACACTACTTCAAAGCAAGCATATATAAAATAAATGACCACTACCTCCTTTCAAGATGCACAGGAGCCTTGTAGAATATAACAGAAGAACAAATGGAAATAGGTCACTTTATATTTCTCAGAAACATTATTTATCATATAAAATAAGCATTGTAACAACATTTTATCAGGCTACAACCCAGCTGTCACTATTTTCTTTTCCTGACACCTAAGAATTACATGACTTATATTTTTGTAGATGAATGTCCCATGAAAAAGTGACCAATTCCATTTTCTTACCACCATTCCACCTGAGGAACTGAAAAGAATTAGAAAAACTCTTATTTGCTCTTTAAAGCTTCTGTTCAGTAATTTTGCCTATTTAGGATAAGACTTCATGTTGTAGCTACATAAAGGCAGAACTTGTGAGGAGCACAGGTGCCATGGAGAAAACCTTACTTCACTGCATGCTTAAAATTTCTGTTATCGTATGCCTTAATGGAGAGACAGATTAAATTAATGATTAACAACATGAAGGGAATTTTTATTATTTTCCTTTTTTTCCAGTAGCGTTCCATGCTTTCTGAATTACTTGTGATTTAATTAGATTGCTAAAATTTGTTCAGAAATGTAAAATATATCATATAGGATAATGTTTGCTGCTGATAAAGGAATCATGTTTAGAAAACTGGATGGGCCCAGAAAATTACAGGGATTTCATGAAAGATTCACATGATCAGTGATATAAGCAGCAGAAAGCAGTTTCTCCACAAATGAGGAAAAAATCTGTCAGAGGAAAAATATGACCTGTCTCCATGATGTATAACTTTTGGATCTTGAAAAACTGAATTTAAAGAAGTATTTTCCTAGAAAGGTCATATATCTGTCAGTACCTTTTTTAAAAAATGTTAAATTCTATTCAAGATTTTTTATCCTTTTTTTTTCTGGGAGTCTGTTTTACAAACATTGTCCTCACCTTCCCTCTTCATTCTTCCCCCACCAGCTCTAACTATGGTGGAATTTAAAACACAGCCATCAAACTCCCAGATGAGTCAGATTTGCTTATTGCATTGTACTCACACACGTAAAAGAAATTATGTCATCTCTGTTCTTATTAATTATTAATGTTAAGGAGTCCTACTTATAATTCTGCTTTTTACTCTTTTTCTCTGACTGTCAGAGAGGGCTTTGAGGGTTTTTGTTTTTTCTTTTTGTTTTTCTCCCACTAAATATTCTAAGCACCAAGAGGTAATGATTTCTTACCCTGTAGCTTTTTAGAGAAAACATTCTGTCTTTGTACTTTAGCACTTCTGTTTCCCTTTTTGTTAAGAAAAAATAAAGCTATTTTCTAACCACAAACAATTCTCAGAATTACCAGGTGATAATTCTAGGGTGAAACCATGATGTCTAATATTGGAAACAAATTATTCATATGCCTTTGTGTCAATTTTACTATTATTATAATTTTAAATATTAAATCAACATAACTTTTACAGCATCTAAATAGCTTCAGCTCATAAATCTTACTTTCACAATTATTTTGAGGATAGTCTTACCAAGAGATTTAAGCATTGCAACAGTGATTTAGTTCAGTGTATTTCTATTAATACAAAAAATCACAAAAGATACATGTACATTTCATTTTCTTAACTGAGATATACACAAACTTATGAAAAATTGTATGGATATTCAGGGGGTAGAATTAATAATGTGAAATCTAAAAGACTATGCTTGATTTCAATGGATATAGTGTGCTGAAATCTGTTCCACTTTCAAAACATTAAGTTCTAGAAGTTTCAAAGAGAGGAGAATGGTACATTTTGGCAGATATGGAATGATTTGTATTAATATCTATCCCAATCTTTGCAGCTAGGTGTATTTTTATGCCCTGCATAACACAGTTCTAATACCTCCCAAAATGTTTGGCTGCAATGATAATTAGAATTCTAAGCATTATATTGTTCTATAACTTGTTGTAGATATGTGGATGGAATTGTTGAAGACCAGGTTGGATGGAGAGGTGAACAACATGGTTAGGCAGGTGGAATCCCTGCCCATAGTGGAGAGACTGGAACTGGGGAATCTCTAAGGTGCTTTCCAACCTAATCCATTTTATGATTCTGTGAGGTTCCAAGCCATTCGAAGAGCTACATAAAATTATTGACTGGAAGGATGTTGTGTGGGATGCTGCATTCACAAATATGCATTGATGTTTCTAACTGGCAGTTTTTTTCTCTTTTTGAAAGATCTCTTGTTCTTGAGCTTTGCAATAGGGAAAAAGGATGTTCTTTGCTATTTCTTCCCTAACATTTACTATTTTTTTCAATTTTATCCTGTTTCTTCTTCTTCATTTCCTTTCTAAGATTAAAAAATCCTTTTTCAGTCTCTCTAAAGTGTTTTTCGACTCCCTTAACAGACTTCTCTTCATAATAATTTCCTTCATCTTTCACTGAACAATTTCAAGTTCTTCAATATCCTTTTCAAGATAGGGAGACTTATATTGCCAGAAAATTGAAAATTTTAGTTGAGGGCCCTACTGCTATTTTCTTTAGAGTGATAACATACTATCTGTATCATTACCTTTAAGGGATTTAAAAGTTTTTAAAGACAAAAGACGAGTAACAAGATAAGTTTTTCCTTCCTAATGGCTGGGTTTACTTAGAACAATCAGATAGCTTTAAAGTTTCTCACAGACCCTTGAAACACATAAGTAACTCCTATGGCTTGATACAGTGCTATTTCATTAATCATGTTGTTTTGTCTGTATATGTGCTTAAAACGTTTTATAGGACCTCAATATGGAATCCCAACAGGCTCTGCTACCAACCCTTACAGTGAATTTAACCTCACTCTTTGCTTGCTTTCTTTTATCTGGGATTTATCCATGATATTATACATTTTTGTCTCATTGTATATATTAAACTTCTATAACGACCCACAAAGATGGCCTTTCTCAAATATTTTCACAAATCTCACTAAATAATACCTAGTCATGCATCACCTTCCAACATTTTAAGGAAATGCTCAAAGAATTGTGTTAAGGGACATACATGAAAAGTAACAGGCACAAAAATCCCCATCAGAGAATAATTTTCACTATTTCAAAATATTTTCACTATTAAGTTTGTCATACAGGAATAAAAAATATGAGATTGAGGGTAGGGGAGTGTCACAAAATGGGATTTCTCAAACAAACAGCACAGATTTTAACTCCTTGACTGCATCGTAGCTGACAGAAAGGGCTTTGGAGAAAGCAGTTAAAAATCTCACCCTACCATCTCTCATGCTCCATTCCAGCAGGCTTTCACAGCACTAAATCCTCCTCCAAATTTAAACACCTGAAATCCCAGTTTTCAAGGGTTAAGAATGGCCAAATCTCTCTTAAAAGATCTGGACAAAGAAAAATTCTTTCTACTCTCTTGCTTATTATTGACCAGATCAGGGAAGGTGAGGTCTGGGGAAACCCTCCAGTGGCACATGCTTGAATGAGCAAAAGGAGGACCTACCTACCAGACCCTAGTCACATAATAAAGGTGACCCAGTACACTTCTGCTACACTCAGACAACAGCCTTGAACAGCACGTAAACTACAATTCAAGTTAAGAGGTTCTGTGCTCTTTGATGTCCAGTCTGGAGGAAACAGCTTAACAACAGTAGGAAATTCCCTACGCACCACAGAACCAAACTGAGGCCATCATGTTATCTTACTGTTAGTATCCCCCCCAGTACATTAAATGCTTTAATAATTTGTCTTTTATGAATGGAAGAATGTGACTGTTTCACTCTGACTAGTTTCAGAAAATTCTTGTGGCTTAGAAACTAAGACTTTTCTTTTTTCCTATTTCACGTCTTTTTTTTTTTTTTTTTTTTTTTTTTTTTTTTTTTTTTTTCTTTTTTTTTTCTTTTTCTTTTTCTTTTTCCAGACCTTTCAGCTTTTCTTGATTATATATAAGCAGTGTTGTTCTGGAGCAAGGGGAGGGATATGACCAAAAGATGTTCAGAGAGGACTCCAGGGAGTCATTCTACTTTGTGAATCAAAGAGTTAGAATCATTAGGGTTGTAAAAGACCTCTAAAATCACCCAATACAGCCAAAAACCTAGCAGCATCATCCTGTTTACCACTAAACCAAGCACTATATCCAAGGTTTTTTTTTTACATGCCCAGGGATGGTGACTCCACCATATCTTTCAGCAACATGTTCCAGTGCTTGATAACCCTTGCTGTGACATGTCCAGGAGAAAAAGCAGAAAAAATCCACCATGTTATACCATGATTTTCTTGCAGTACTACCTTTTCCCTTACTATGCATAGTTAATACAAATACTACTTCAGGATCTGAAAGCAGATGAGGCTGTGCACAGGTATCCCAAGCACACAGGTATTCCAGAGTCATTTTACTATGTGAATAATGAGGATGATAATAATTAATAATTATTCTGTTCCATTGGAGATTTCCATTAAGTGGTAATCTCCTGTTTTGAAAGTCCTAATATTTTGTTTCTGCATGCTGCTAACTACCAAGAAGGATGCTAATGGAAAGGTGGATGACCGATACTTTAATAATCATAATTGTAATCACATAAACTCTTATAAAGCTAACCTTTAATTACATTAGTTGATGCAGAAAACTGCTTGCAGTCAAAAATATAAATTACAGTGGGATTTAATTTTCAGTTTAAAACCTGAGCTTTCAACATTTTGAAAGGGATGGGTATAAGAGGTTTTATCTTGAATAAGTATTAAAATCATTGGGATTTTGAGAAGGATGGTGTTATATTAATGTAAGGTGTAAGGCTAATAGTGGATAAGCAACAGAGGAAGAAAATTACTATATTTAGAGAAGTAAAGAGTTCAGTAATCAAGTAAAAAGTTTGTCTTATTGATTAAATAGCAATAGTTAAATCAAATAGATGCTTCCAAATATTTTTCTGAAGAAATTTAATAAGTCAAGAATTGGAATATTAAAAAGCAAAAGTACCAGTGACCTTACAATTGAAATTCGGACCATAAGATAAAACTGACTAGACAGGTGGATGAAAATATTGCAAAGAGTGGCATCTCCACAAAGGAGCAATTTGTATAAGTCACTAAAAGACATGTGTGAGGTTTTAATGTTCTTGCTCTCCTCACTCATAGTGTCACATTTTGAGGCAGCTCTTCACTTTTACTCTCAAGATCATGCTGGAATAAACTGCCAAACATCTCTTACACCTCCATGCCATCTAATTATAGCCTGTAACACTCGAGAATGCTGACAGTGCTGAGCTATTGACTCTTGACACTCTCTAAAGTACTTAATTATCTTTTCACACAAGCCCCTTTGAGACCTGTCAACTTCTTTGTATTGTTTATAAAAAAGTTGCATATTAAGATTTCAGGATTGCGCACCTGAAGTCAAACTTGCACATACACATGGGCTATTAAAAGGAGAACTTAATAAATGACAGGAGGAGAAATGAATTTGACTTGGTAAGACTTCTCAATTAAGTAAAAGAAGAAAAAATTAGCCCTTTACAAAAATTCCTGGAAACAAATGGGAAGTATTTGAAGATTTGGATTCATTTTACCAAAGACTAAAGGAAAGCCTTTACACTAACAATAAATACTATTTACACCAATATGTAAATAGTTTTTTATTATTTATTCTTGTTCCATGACAGAATTGAGAGTCAAAACTTAGTCTCTTTCCAATGAAAAATGCATTTAAGCACTCCAGGCAAAAAAGAAAAAACGAAGCTAAGTTTTTCAAGATCTCCCATGTTCCCTAGAACTCTATGAAATACTATTAAAATGTAAAGAAAATTTTCTTTGTTGAATGCAATCCTGCAGTTAGCATAATCTGAATTATAAAAGTGATTTTTAAGCATTTTGGAAGTTTTTCAATGTAAAGCTGTTGAGTTTATCTCAACAATATCTTAAATATTGGAAAATAAGATGTCATTCATGATGTCTAAACTCGTGAAACAGTAGCTGTCCCCATAAATTTGGGTTAATGAGTATTACACCCTTCAGCTACAGCAGCTTGATGACTGGATGCATGGAACACAGGTTTTATCACACTTAGGATTTCCTTTTAAAATTGAAGGTTTTAACTCTTTTATGTAATTTGGCACAATTCTTTCTACATAACATAAAGTTTGTATTGCCTTTGTATAATATGTAATATTGAAAATAGTTAAAACCATTGTCACATATACTCACCAGGATAGTGATTTAGTTAATCTAGTAATGACAGAATTTTGAGTCTGAACATGAAATATATCTACCACGAGCCTTAACTATCACTTTTTGTCTTATACTAAGGTAATTTAAAATAGTCAGCATACTTGTAAAAAACTAATTAGTTCCCAAGCATTTTCCAAATGACAAAATCAACAACCTTCCTAAACAACCTGATTTTTAAACACATTGAGCTCTTTTGGAACATAAGCATTAATAATGAATAAAAATCCTATACTTTTAAGTATAAAAAGAAGAATCCTTCTTTTCAACATATAAATATTTTCTTTGTATAAACACAGAATCAACCTACTGGAAATAGAACAAATTTGAGACCATATTATACCATGCACATATCAGCTTCCTTTCTTTATCACAAGATTTAATAATCATGCCAATTATGTATGTGTGAAATATTGTATTATGCCTTAATTTGGAGCACTTAAAAGTTGGCATTGTGCTGATTAACAGAAACACCAGCTGCATACATTATATTTAGGAGGTGTCAGGGCAGCTAGGTTATCCTGTGGCAGCAAAGTGACTAAATGTCTGTACAGACAACCAAGTGATCAAGTTCATTAAGATTTTTGCTACATTGCAAAAAATAGTGCATTCTAAAGAAGAAGAGGTGGAGAACCTTAGATAAAAAGATTCTGTTTCGGTTTTTTACACCAACTTAAATTTTGTACGTGTCAAGCAATCCTTTCTACTGAACTGGAAACCAAGCTACATGAAAACAAATTGAGTTCTTTACTTCAAATTACTATTTCCAGGACAGGCAAAAAATTATCAACTTGAAATTTCAGTACACTTATTTCTAAGCCAAATTCTTCTCTGTGTGTTTCATACTTCTTAATCTATTTGCACTAAATAAGAGTGAAAAAGACAGTTAAGAAGCAGTTTTATTAGTACATTCTAATTATAAAACAAAATAGAATATGGCACCAATAGCAACATCAGTAGTTATAATATTTCCTTTTAAACTATTTCCGTGGTGGTTTGATGTCACGACTTAATGGAATCACAGATCTGACATAAAATTTGGTCCATCTCTACATCTCAGATGCTTAATTCTAGATTATGAGCTGTCACAGAAGATTTAAATCTTTCCAATCTACTTTACCCTTGCACTTTCCGCAATCACTCTTAAACTGCTTTGGTGAGTGGTAGGGCTGCTCCTCTTACTGCTCTAATGATTGCTCTTTTGCACTGTTTAAGAAATTTACTTTACTGCTCCAATGATTTCTTTTTCTACTTAGCATCACTACTGTGACTTTACATTTAGCTCCACCAGCAGCAATTGCCTGAAATGTGCAGTAGAACACTTCTGAACTATGTATTTTGCTTCATGTGTCTTGTCACACAGTGAGTGATATGCTGTCATTCAGAGGACCTCAATTTCTGGATATTCCATGTTATAGCAAGCAGCACCCTATAAAGAGCAAAGATGTGCGTATTATGTGGAATGTACATGCTAATTGCTTTCTTCAGACCTTTATCTTACCCACCTGAACCTTATTCCTTCCAAAGTAGACATAGAATTAAGAGGAAGAGAAAGGCTTGGGTAGGTCTCAGACAGGGTACCAGGAGAGATTTTTCTTTTCAAAAGTTTCACTGTAGTACAATTATACAGTTCCTGGAGTTCCTTATATTTAAATAACAAGATGTCTTCTACTTTTTGTCAAGCTAGGGGTGGAAAAAAAGAAAATGTTTTATGGTTCTTCAAACATTGACTAGTCTTTATTCGATAATTCAGTTATAAGCAAGAACCATGGAACTGCATATCGCAGATATTTATTTTAGAAGGTTATACGTTCTGCATAAATATTTGCTGTGGGTCAGCTTCAAACAGTCTGTTTAATTATTTTTCTTCAGTAATTGCCACTTAAACTCATCCTGAATGTGAGCACTAGGGGGGAAAAAAAGAAGATGGTTACCTCTCTTCCTGTACTTGGAAAAGATATTTAAGATATCTTCTTCCATAATTAAATTATCCATATTAACTTTTCCATACTCTGTAAGTCCTAATCCTATTCATGGAGCAGGCTGAAAGAACACTTAATGACAATGTTCTTCCTCCTTGAGAGAGAAGCATATCGCATTTGAATTTATTCTGGTTTTCAGTAGCCCAAACTGGACTTCTCATTTTCTTTTAAAAAAGCAAAAATCTCCTTCTAACAGAATTTCACGTGAAACTTATTTAGTGAGTTCTTGTGGTCACTTGGAAACAAAAGCTAAGAATGCACTATGTGCTATCCAAGCCTGAAAGGCTAGCTACTACATTACAGCTATCAGAGTAAGATTCTTACTATGCATTTGCTAAAATGAAGACAGAAGACAAAAATTCTCATCAGTATTTCTAATGTTAATTCATAAAGAGAAGTACATCCTAAGGGACATAAATTCTATCCTGTGTTGAATTGCATAAATTAGGCAGAAGAGAAAGAATAAGGAAAGAAAATTGTGTACACTCTGTGTAACATAAATGTAAAGGCATAATCATATTAGAGCAGCAAAGCCAAATCAGATTTATCCAGTTTTTCTTAAACTTGAAACACTACCTCATATTCCTTTCTTGAAGTAGTTAGTCTCAACTTTATAGTCCAAATAAATAGAAAGAAGGAGGACATCTTTTTCTTATATTCAAGTGAGATTTAACTAAAGCCATAGCAAGGAAACACCTGTCTCCTACCATGGTCTACCTCTAACAGGCACTCTATCCTACACCATGCTTATTTTTCTGCTTTCTCAGCCTTCCCAACTGCAACCTGTGTGGTGTAGAACAAGAAATACTGCATTCATGTCAATCTTAAAGCCTCAATTTTGTCTGCATCTCAGGAGATATTTAGCTTCATTGTATATTTGCAGACTATCCTGGGTTTACTGTCTGCTGTCCTCTGGTAACATACTGAGCAGTTCATGATTAAAAACGAAACAGCGCCCCATCCCCCCGCCCCCTCCATGCCTCAAAAACAAAACAATTTTTTTAAAAACCAAACAAACACAAACAAACAAACAAAAGACAAATAAAAACAATTTTTCTTGGCAAGCTGGAAACAATTAAAAGAAATACCAGAAGGAAATGAATCCTACAGTAGCTGTCTAGCAGCAAAAGAAGCTCAATTAACCTCAGTTCAATCCAAGCTGAAGTTACAATTCAACTCTGAGTAATCAATGAGATAAAGAAAAGAAACATAAGTGTCGAAGGAATAGTAGGAAATGATAATTGGGAGCTGAGAGTACTAGAGAGATATAATTTCTATAGTGGAAGTAATCAAACAGCAGAACATTTCACAATATTTGTCAGCTAATATCTTTATGTTAACTCTTGATGCCTCTTCTAAAAGCCATGCTCTAGTCCAACAGGAAACTACAAATTTGAAACGGAAACTAATTGAGAAAATTTTGCATTTTGTCACTGTAACATCTGGCCCGGAAATCTATTATTTGCCGTTAATTTTCCTTAGCTATATTTTGTTCTATTCTTGGGTTGGCTGAACAATACATGTTAGGAAAACGCAATATTAACAGTTTATCACATGCATTACACATAGTTTCATATAACCACAGGGAAAATTGCTTTCCTCATAGACTTGTGAAAATCTTGAACACATACCTCATAGAGCATAAACAAGGTGCTCTCAGGTGTATACTGGTGTGTGTGCAGTCTGAGTGCACAGGGAATGTTAGGAGTAATGACAGAAGACATATCTAGAGATGCTCAAGATCTGTATTTAGACCACCCAGTACTCTGCATAGCTAGCACACGACCTTCTGCAGTTTCTGCAATACCTCCATCCCCCAGATAAAAAGCAAATAAAAAGCATGAGACACTTCAGATTTCCAAAACTAGTCTTTGACCACTGACAATGAGGACATATTTTCACAAAAATTATAAAAAAGAAAATACAAATCCTTTAATATCCCTGCATGAAAAGTAACTCTATATGTCTCTTCAACACATTTATAGCATTTCTCTTCCTCATACATTTTTTCTTTGATTCACTTAAGCACTCAAAACAGCCCAAGAAAAAAAAATAAAAATAAATAAATGAAAGGAGATGAAGAGAAGCCTTTAAACATAGGTTTGGTTTACACTTTAATGACCTCATGAGGAGAATAATTATCTATTTCATCGGGGGCCTGCTGCTTTTGTGTTATATTGAATTAATTACATATAGAAATATGGGTACTTTCCTAAAACAAAGCTTAATAGAAACACAAGTTTTATTAATATAGACATGTGGTCAATTATTTTTCACCATTTTTGATTATTTTTACTCAAAATATTTGCACAGAAATAAAACATAATTCAGTTTTGAAAGGAAAAGATTCTGAAGGGAGATTATTTGAATGCTAAATTTTAAAAAAAATTAATTCACTCATATACTATATCAAAACATGCAGAAGAGATACAATGTCATTGAAATTTTTGTTTGCTTGAACAAATGAATGTTAACACTGTTTTGTGCTTTATATGACAGGGTTTTTATTATTATTCCTAAAAAAATGTATTTTGTCTAAACTTTTAATAATTAGTAGTCACATTTGTTGGTACAGTTACACCACTAAAGAAACAATTATAATATTGTGATGAGAAAATAAAAAACATCATCATAATAAAAACAATTAAATGTGTCATGGACAATGAAAACCAGAATTTGTGAGGGAGATTCCTATCCCATTTATAACAAGAAAAGTTTGCATACACTCACTTTCTCTCTCTGATCTTGATTTTTCTTTAATAAAAATGTCTATAAAATACTTAACATTTTACCTATTTTTATTCCTCAATTTACAAGATACAGAATTAGATTTTTAAAAAAGGGAAAAAAAAGGGGGGGATAGTTTTTCCAGTAAAAACAAAATGCAGGTTCCTACATGCATCATGTGGTCTATTTAATCCAAAATTTTATGGCTGTGGTCTTTGAAAATTAGGTGCAGAGTGATATAAACTAACAGCATCGTCATCCTTCTGAATATGATAAAAGAATAAGCAAAAATTTTCCCTGTTCTTCAGTCAGTTTCTAGTTCTAGAACTGATATAATTCAAGGTGAAATATCTGGAGAGTGTTAATAACTTTTAATGCCAGTTTGTGTTAATTCAGTGAAAAATCATACTTCAAATGGTATTTTTGAAAATAGGGAATGTTAGAATTGTTAGAATTTTTTTTATTATTGTTTTCTTTCTTGAGAACAAGGGCATTGTCTCTATATGCTCCAGGAAAGACCTGTCCTGACAAGAATTTCTTCTGTGTACAAGGTGCTATCACTTCACTTAAACTTCAACTAAGCCTTAAAAACAGACTACATGCACAGAGAATGACTGAGACCTGATTTGTGCAAGCAGGTCAAGTTCTTAAGCCCGTGTGTGTGCCATGGTTTAGGAATGGTATTCCTCAATTTAGTACTTCCCCTGATACTGTCTAAACCACACTGCCACTCGCTCCCCCCTTCACTTCCAAAGCCCCCAATACCTCCCCTTCCTCCTGCAAGTGGCTGGAGAAGAGAATTGGAGGCATAGACAGTGAAGATGATGGGCTGAGAGAAGAACAATTTACTGGAAAAAATGAGATGAGAAAACCAACTATGGCAGCAACAATACTAAGAACAAAAGTGTACAAAAGAGAGTGATCTACATGGAAAAATGCCCTCACCACAGAAGTCAACCTGACCCCCACTGTAGCCATGCTACCCCAACTGCTCCCTCTGGCTGGGAATTGGCATTACCCTGCTGCTCCCTCCACCATGCTTGCTTAATCAGCAGAAATCACTTTTGCACTAAAAAGACTCCCTTATGTCACCCCAGGAAAGACGTGATGGGTATAGAATAGCCTCTAGGTCCTGGACATGCCCCTCCTGTATGGAAAAACGACGGTGTGAACATGTATGGCTCTATAAAGCTTTTGTTCTCCTCAATTTTTGTCTAATAAATCTCCTTTGTTTTGAGGGGAATTCGTATAAGGAGTGGCTGAGGTATTCATAGACAACTGTTTTATTCAAAATGTACATAGTGGAATTATGATGAAATACATCCAACATAAAATGAATTTTTTTCTGAGCAATGTTCTTTTAATTACATATATTGGAGGAGTACTCAATAATTTACAACACTAGAAGAATTTGTTTCATGCTTTCCTAATTGGATAATTATACATGCAAGTGCTATGGAATAAAATGGGAGAACATTATTAAATGAAAAAGTTTGCCACAAATTAGTATTACCTTTAAGAAAGCATGATTCTTATTTCTGGTATTAGTAATTAATTAGTCTTTCACAATTTCACATTAAAACGTATACATACAAAACCAATGTAAGCAAGCCTCTCCAGGAAATTCGACATTGCTATAATTTCACTGTCCTGAATTAGTTACATAATATTTAGCATCACTTGCAGACCCATCCTTTTTCAAAATGTGAAACTGAAATATTGCACATTTCACTTTACAATCTTGCATGCTAAGATGATAAAGACTTTCCTGCTTTTTATTACATAATGGCTATCCACAGCTAACACTAATTTTGACTTATACATTTACAAGCATGTAATTGCTGTGTCAGCATTTGATTACACCTATGGTCAACCAAGCACCCTTTTTAAAAAAGACTTGCCTTATAACTTGATGACTGTTTTACTCAATTGTGCATCCTATTATCTCTGAAAGCCATGTCCTCTCCAATTTCTATGAACCTGTTGCATTTAAAGGACAAATAAAAGGACACAAAAGGTCCTGGCACTCTTACTTCTTCATATAAGATCAGTGGATAAATACTATTAGTATGAAAAATTTTCTGCCTTATTTCAAAGTATATGCAATATTCAAAGACATGCAATATGAAATAAACAGTTCTTGAAAATTCTGATTCATAAACACAACAATACAATAGGCTGAATTTTGATAAATAATTTATGCCAAATAATCTTATTCTAAATGATCTTTGCAACTCAATCATTCAACTACTTGCGAATTGAAGATATTATGTAAATAAGATATTTTATATGATGCTGGTATATATGGACTCAACTGGAAAACAGTGGATTAAATAAAAAGAACAGGTACAAATTTCATCACTTCTATTGGCCATTAATCTTTTTGATCATAACTTTTTGCAAGGGAAATTTATAAATTACAGAAAACAGTTTCACGCCCTGCCCATTAACCCAATATTTTAGAAATTGAAACCTATCAACATATATATACTAAGATCTGTACAGCAATGTTCTCATGTGAGTGTGAACTAACCATGAGTGTGTGTGTCATGACAGAATATACCTTTAATTTGTATGTCTTTAAAGCAATTATTATTTTTCATTATAAATCAAAATTCAATAAAATGTGTCAGAAAGAAGCAGAGGGTTACCCTATAAAACAGATCATTAATTGATTCTACTTTGATCTTTGACAGAAAATAAAAAGAAAAAAAAAAAGAGAAAAGACCTCTTCAGAAATCTTGTATCTGTGAGTGACAAAAGTGTTTTCCTCTATAAAGTCACGCATAGTATCATCTAAAGTGTTTTACTATACAAAATCACATATTGAATAATGTAACTAGAAGGAAAAGTTTGAAAGGCATCCACCTACACAGAATTCTTTGGAATTCTTTGAGGAAGAAGCCATGGATATATTTAATAATTTAAAAAATCACAAAAGGCAGAGAAAAAAATAACAAAGAAGGAAATCTCAAGGAAAAGAGCTCTCTGGAGATTTGATTTCTTCTTTGCAAGACTTGCTCTTTTTGAGTGAGTACAGGAAAGGAAATGTATCCTGTTTTCTCTAGAGAAATTCAGAATGGTTTTGTAGCAAGAACAAGTTACTGTCTTAATTTTCTTTGGCAGGTGATACGTGGTTTACTGTACCTGGAAAAAAGATCCACTTCTTCCAGGACTTAAAAAAAAAAAGTAAATATGTAATAGATTGCATTAAATTAATACTTAAGCTAATTCTACTTTAAAAATAGTTTGTCACCAAACATTTTTGCCAAATAATGACAATGAAAAACTGTGAGAAAAAAATTATTTTCCAATGCAACTCTTCCACAAAATAATTATAAAGGAAATGAAATTTCTGGAGGCTTCTCAGACTTTTGTCATATTGAACAAGGCATATGTATTATATTCTTTAAAAAATACAGAAGTGTTCAGGAAAAATTCTAGATTGCTCCAGTAGAAAGTTAGAAAAAGAAAACCTCACTGCTATAGATCCAATTTTATTTGGTAAATATGAGAAAATATTTTCAGTGGAAAGATGTCCAAATGGCTCTACAATAAATGTAGTCACTGTATCTTTGCTTAAACCATGCAGATATGCCTAATAAATGGCATGGACTTAGCAGAGTATTTAGTTTATTCCTGTACAGTCAGAGGCACATTCTCATGATCCCACATTTAGTTTTGATTAAAAGAAAATCATATCTGAAAAATCAAAAACAAAACCAGCTTTGCTTCTAAACTCCTCAAATTTGATGCTTCCTTATTTGACCAGGAGAAAACAAGTGTTTAGGATTGATCAATCACTGAAGTTGAAAGGTATTTTGAGAAAATTGCCTGAGAAGTGAACTTGCTGGCACTTATTTCCTATCCATCATAGAAATTTGGTACATATTATTTTTTCAGTTTTGTAGCTATATGCAGTGGTTCGGCCTTTCCAATGGGTGCAGCTCCGGCCAGCCCTGCCGCCACTACAACCAGGGGCCACTTTGCCAGAGGCGTGGGCAAACCCGACCACGGTGCGGATAGTGCGCAGAATAGAAAGGCGGGACTCTCAGGATGTGCAACCAAGGGGTGCGTGGTCCCCAAGGCAGCGCTCCGAGGAGAGACGCTGACCTCGGAATGCCACGGCTCTTTATTGGGTGGGTTACAGGGGTGGGATTGCGTGGGACCAATCACAACCTTTTGCCAACGTATAATGAGGGAATGCACAACTTTTGAACCAATAATAAGTAACTTGGGGAGGAGGAATACATGATGAGGGGGTGGGGAAGTTATATAACTTAAAGATTGACACTTAACAGAAAAGTGGTAAACAACTATTATGGGATAGGGTTACCAGGACAACCAAGGTTTTGGCGGGAAAGTCTGGGGGAAGGAGAGAAGGGGAGAAGGAGAGGGAAGGAGAGAAGGAGAGGGAAGGAGAGGCCATCTTAAACAATAGTAATAATTACAAAATTATAAAACACAACTTATAAAACCAAACTGGAGCAGTGAAAACCCAATTGGAATTGAATTTAAGCACCACCACAGCTATAGCTAAATATCTGGTCATCTTGCAGTGCATGAAAAACAAACGGTGAGATTAGCTGCAAAAGGGTAAAGTTCCCTGATCATTTTTTTCCTACTTGAGCTGGTCTGAGAAATTATAAGAGCTGTCTTAGTAAAATAAAATGTGGAATAGCAGTGATTATGCAGACCTGTGTGGAAGCAGTTCTGTGTGACCTATCCTACACAGAAAGCAGATTCTGGTTTAGAGAGAAATCAATAGAGCTGAGTTAGTTCAAACTGCAGAATGAAGTTTTTTACAGAACAAACTATATAGGGGCGATAACTTTCAGAGCAGCTTATGCTGATCATATATCTTATTCTTTTTTGCTGTGATCTCATGGCCAACTCCTAATTTATCATCAAGTGCTTTGGTTTGAAAAGCCAAGTAGAAGTAGTGAGTTGGGACTACCATGAGGTGATCACTTGAGAATATCATATATAAGGAACAATCAGTTCCCAAGGAACAGAATGACAGCATGGGTGTTGTTTTTATGTCATTAAGAAAGAACTTTTGCTAAATGCATGGATCTAGGTTGTGACATTATAGGTAAGAGGAAAACAGGTATTTTCAAATGCTTATTCAATTAAACAGTTTAATCTTTCAAGTGTGAGAGCCTCTGAAAGACCACTGATGAATTCTGGCAATAGACAGAGTGAGAAAAAGAAAAAAACAAAACAGCTTTAATTAAGCCTTAGATCAGCTTGAAACTGAGTCATGTTTAAAGACTTTCTTCCTTTTTTAGTATTTTATCATTGTTTAAATAGATAAATAATATTATATTATATCATAAATACATACAGCATAAATTATATCATTAACTATGTATGAGAGCCTGCTTACCAAGATCTTCCCATCTCTCACAACTTTCTTTATGAGGCTTTTTATTGAAACATTTGCTAAAACAAAATTTCAGCAAAATATTTACAAATGCCTTTCTTGCAATCATAGTCTTGAGATTTCTTTTAAAAACAAGCAGGAATAGATATTTCTGACTCATAAATTTTCACAAGGATCCTTCCTTAACAAACCTTCCACAATTTTCCATAATTCAGTTGAAGGCTTTCAATATTCATGCATGCCACCCACAACCAAACAACAGCGCACCAGAGGTTATAAAGAGTAATTTGATAGTTGTAAAGAGTAACTTGATTTGGAGGTGCAGTTAACAATGTCACACTTCCACATATATCCAGCCAGACAGTAGTTTTCCAAGAACCAGCAGGCAAATTCAGCATGACCATCTGCCCTCCAGGTCCATTGCGCTTGAAGTTTCTCAAGAGCTACTGTTAAATTAATGTATCATCCATCAGCCATTTGTTCAGTTGAGAAAGTGGATCTACATTCAAGGGATGAAAGGAAGTAAATTAATGCATTTGTTATTATTATTATTTGTTGTATTAATTATTATTAATTATTTGTTAGTTTTTGTTGTGTGAATAAATGCCACAGCTATTTTCTGTTAATCCACCTTTCATCATTAAGTGCTTTTATACTTGTGTGTCTCTTCTTAATTCCAAAGCCAAATCATTCCTGTGATATACTGCCCTGCAGAGGAAGACAATTAAAAGACAAGTAAACATTAAAAAAACCCCAACAAACTAAATGTTTTGGTGGAGCAATTAACGATAGAAAAACTGAAAATATATTCCATATTGACTATATATAGATGCAAGAAAACTCTTCTAATTTATACCAGCTCAAAGATCACTTCTAACTGATGTTTCAAAATAGCATTGTCTCCATAGTTGTCTTGATTTTACTATGAAGACTGACAAAAGAAAAATTCATGTGGCCTCAACAGAATTTATCTTGAAGAAGAACTGTGTGTTCTAATTTTTTTCACACAATTCACTAAACTGTATGGAAATCTGCAGCAATGACTATATGAAGATCATAGTCGAAGCTTAGAGATAAGGCTAAAACTCTTCTTTAATAAAAAAATTATTCTCAGAAAATATCATTTATTCCAATGACTTGTGACTTAACCTCTAATAATCTACTTTGATGCATTCACTAATTCTTAGATAAGTTCAAAATAATGTAAGATATGGCAGTACATAGGAAAACAGATGAGAAGATAGAAAATGAAAGTCTTTATCTTGTTTCAGATTTCTAAACTAAAAACTGATCTCTGAAAAACTGAAGCAAGTGTGATTAAATACTGCTTAGTTATGGAACCACAGTGCTCAGAGACAGCTAAGACATGCTTAAAAACTAGGGAGAAGTCTAAATTCAGACAATGTATATTCACTTAACTGATTCTGAATAAATTAGAACTCTGAAGCTGATACATAAAGTAATAAATTTCAAAGACTAAAAAAGAGGTGGAGAAGGAAAGAAGTCTTCCTAAGTCGTGAAATGAAGACAAAACTATGTGGTTCTTCTCTTACCACATTGACCACCCTATGAGTAGACCGCATAGAGGTAGAAATAAGCAATGAGAGCCCTTTTGTCAAGAGATAAATGATTCTGCATTTTCAGGCCTGAACAGAACCTCAATTTCAAATACTACGTAACATTTTTGTGAGTAACTTGGGAAAAAATTATACTCCTCTATGGATTTCTATGCGTCTCTGTTCTGTCATTGATATATCTGTGTATGGAGATGTGTCATCTCTGCAAGGAAGAGTTCATTAATTGCTTCCTAAAAACATTTTCTGTATGTCAGGTTGGCATGAAATTAGTTAATATATTGTGTTCTGAAGATGTCTTTCTTAATCCACTATCTTTGATTTGATTCTAGACTTTGTTGTTTTACACAGTAAAACACAAAATCTCAAAGAAAGTATGATCAGCGATGGCATGTGACAAACCAGAGCTGGTTTAAGTGCCTGAAGGAATTTTTCACTTTCTTCAGGGAAGATACTATGTGCAGAGTGCTTGAGTGAGACCTACAGACACATATACTTGGATTGACTAAAATACTGGCTGAGATTTAACTTGGTAGTCAGTTTAGAATTCCAAAGCCCCCATTATGATTCTTAACACAAATGTGTGCAAAATAATCTCAGCTTCAGAGCATGATGAGTGAATTTCAAGGTGCTTATTTAACTACTTTTAATGTTTTGATTTATTGATTTGATTTTTAATTGTGTCTTTTCACTTTGTAGATTCATCATATATGTGTTTAATGTCTACTTGCTCTTTACTAGATTCCTGGAAAACACATGCACCTTCTTACTTCACTGAATTGCAAGCTCTGAAAGCACAAGTTCACTCAGGTATTTGTATTCTTTTAGGCCCTGTTTCCAAATCAATTCTGATGTGCAAGTGTAACTAATTCAAGAACTCAAGGGAAAGTGCTGCCAAATGAACTGGAAAGTCATCGTCACATTTTCCTTCCTTAACAAGTAGAAAGAGCTGTTAAATTTTTCAGACAGTCATACCAGCACCAGGCAACCTGAGATGACTCGTCATGCTAGAGAAAGACACGTGTGATTAGATTCACTCTTGGAGACCTTAAGCCTACTCTTACAGTACTACAACGAATCTTTTCACAGGTCTGACAGCTGAACTTGACATAGTCTTGTGAAAAGGCACTAGGTCAGGTTTGCTTTGAGGTTTAGTTATCTCTACAGACCACTGGGCTTTCAAGAGGAAGGTGGGAGAAAGAGATGGGCTCATTCAGTTTACTCATCTGAGAGTATCAGCTGACTTAGATGTTGAAAAAAAGTACTCACAAACCTTTAGAAATACTTAGAAATTCCTATATCACCCAAGACAGTCACAGTAGTTCTCAACCCTACACTTCTCTTCCTAAAGCTACTGCTGCCCAGCTATTTGTGTTGCAGATGAAAGCAGTTATGCTGAGTCTCACCAGCAGCTGCTGCCTGTGACAAATACAAGACTGGGGTGTCAAAAGCCTTTGACACTCTCTCAGGGCCAGCCCAGCACCCTCCCTTGTGTCTGGACAGTACTGCTGGAGAGAGCTCTTTGATTTTAAAACCCATCACCAAATGTTGTCTCTAGCACATTTTGATTCCAAGCAATTGGATTACTGAAAAAGGCCCAGCTATAGCCTTTACTGCCATGCCATTTATTTAAACAGATTGGACTTGTCATAGGAGGCTATGAGAGAACTTTACAGAAATTCATGTCATTGTAAGCTATTTCTTCCCTCCCTTCTTCCTGTTATTCATAGAGTCAACAACACACACAGACACAAAAATCAAACTTCCAAATTCAAGATAAGATAAAATTTAAACAAATCAGATTCTGTTCATCAAAGATAAAGGGAACAGCAGAATTCTGGAGCACTCCAGTAAGTTCTGGTACTGGGGTAGAGTAAAAGACCTACATGTGACCAAACTACAGAATGGCTGGAAATTGATGTAGGTAGTAAAATATTTGTCTTTTTCCCTTGGTCCAATGTGCCCAGCCCAAGGCTGGCTGGTCTTCAGCTGCACTAGGAAGGAAGGTAATGTTGCAAAGTTCTTCCTATGGAATATTCTGCAAAATAGCAGTCACCCCTGCTAAGTCAAGTCCAGCAATATCCTCACTGAAGGCAAGTCTGAGTCAGGAGGTGTGAAGCATTTCTGATCATGGTGGACTTCTAGACAATCTGCCTTTTGGCTTAAGTTTATTTTTTTTAACGTTTCTTTGTCCATTTTGAAAGCTGATTTAAAACTGTTGAAGGACGGGGAAGTATATGAAGAAGTGCTGATGTGGAACCTGCTGTCACTCAACTCGAAATGGTACTGCAAATGAGATAGTCTATGTCTTGTTTATCTAAAATCATTAAGAGAAATCAAAATCTGTCACAATTATTACCACTACCTATAACTTCTGCCTTTTCAGATGATCTGCAAGGAACATCTAGTCAAGTAAAAAGCTGAATATGGTGTACAAAATGGGAAAGTAAGAAAGAAAATCATAAATTAAAGGTGTACGATACTGTAATTTTGTACTTTAACATATCTGGGATCAAATGTTGAAATTATAAGGCAGTGCCTATCCTCAGGATGCCCTTTAGAGTAGAGAAAACAAGACATTTAGGATGTCTTTTAATTTTATTTAAGTAATATTGTGAAATATATGGGAAATTCTGCCTGACTTTTAAGATTTCAACCACTCTTCACTTGAAACAAGTAAAAGGTTTCTGTCAAAGTTTTCACTTGGAAACATATTGAAGGGTTGGGAAGGGGGCATTTCTGAACTGGAAAAGTTCCTATGGACCAAAGCATTTAGATTAATTATACTAAGTATTTACTGAAAGAAGTACCCATGAAGTTTCATCTTTCCAGACCTAGACATATCTTTAAGAAGTTATCTGTCTTCTACTTGTGAATGTTTCAGTTTGTAGATTTTCCTGTGTTTTTTCCCAAACTTACCCCTATTTAAAAATAAGCACTTAAACATCGTAACATTAAGGGGTTTCTACATTTATTAAAGTAGATCTCTAACAATTCATTAATATCTCTCAAGATAAAGGAATCAAGTATTTAAATGAAATTCCTGGGTTGTTTTTCATTTTTTACTTTTCAATATATTATTTATGTTAATTTTTATGGTTGAATATCATGAGATCAAGCTATGATATGATTAAACTAGGAAGATTTCCAAAAAAAGTTATAGTGCTCTTATGTACCCAGCTATGACTTTTGAGGAAGACTGTGATATAAATCTTCTAACAGCAATTCTGAGTTTATTCTGTAAATATTCTTGTTCTCATTACTGTCCAAAAAAGATATTTCATAACTTTTGTCAATGTCCTGGGTTGCACTGTAGGATGTACACAAAGTATTCTATCACCATTTTCATGAACTGCAGTGGTCGGCTTCCAATGGGTGCGGCTCCGGCCAGCCCTGCCGCCACCACAACCCGGGGGTTCCCTTTGCCAGAGGAGTGGCAAACCCCAGACCCTAGCGCAGGTGTAGCAAGCAAGAGACGGGACTCTCGGGAGGTACCAACAACTGATGCGTACGCTCAGAGGTGGGCTCCAGAGAGACCCCGAACCTCTTTGTGCACGGCTTTTTATTTGGGGGTGGGTTGCAAGGGGTAGGAACAACTTGGACCAATGACAATCAACTGGGGAGTGGCATAACAGCTTTCAATCATAACTACAACCAGTAACATTCAACTTGGGGAGGAGAGATGCATAACAGGGAGGAGGGGAAATTACATAACCAAAGATTGACAGGTAACGGAAACTTGTAAACAACTATTATGGGGTGTATGTTTCCAGGACAACAGGGGTTTAGGCGGGAAAGTCTGAGGGGAAGGGAAGCCATCTTGAACAATAAAATTATTCAACTTCAAAATAACTTTAGCCATAAACTTAACCGGAATTGCAATATACGCGCCACCACATCGAACTATTGAAACCAGGTGGGGCAGTGTTTTCCCAAGCCCCTGCCTTTGGGGTGTCTTCTGCTAACGGCCCATTAATGCCATGACTCACAGGTAACCCCCTCCAGGAGTTATCTCTGTTTAATGGGCCATCAAGGACCCACTTCACAACTCATCATCCCATTGTGAGATGCTCCGCCCAGGAGGAGGAGCCAAGCATTCTCACCTGGATATAAGCTGTTATGTGGGACAGTGCAAGCAGCACTTACCCACTGGATTCCCAGAGGACCAGAGCTACCAGACCTTTCTACAGGATCACTGCTTCAGGAAGATCACCTCATCTGGACTGCTTCCACCATCCTGCTCAGGTTGTACTCTGACTCTGTCAGTGGTCCTTTGTGTTATTGCATTTATTTTATTTTATTTTATTTTTACCTTTTTACCTTTCCTCTTATTAAATTGTATTTCTGACTTGGAGCCCCTCACTCGTTTTGCTTTCAAACCACAACAGTCAATTTCTAGATCTATTTCTGTATTTTAACATTCACAATTATCCTTTAAAGAAAATTATTCCGTCATGTATTTTTCTATTCATGCATCATCACATACAGAACAACCAGGGGATCATACTCAGCAGCATGGGTTAGTGAAAGGCAGGTCCTGCTTCACCAACCTGATCTGTATCTGTGACAAGGTGATCCACTCATTGGATGAGGGAAAAGGCTGTGGATCTTGTCTGTCTGGACTTTGGTAAAGGCTTTGACACTGTTACCCACAGAATTCTCCTGGACAAACTGGCTGCTTGTGGTATGGACAGGTACAGTGCTGGCTGTGTGTGTGACTGGCTGGACAGTCAGGCCCAGGGAGTGCTGATGAATGGGGTGACACTCAACTGGTGTCCAGTCACTCATGGCCTTCCCCAGGGCTCTGTCAGAGCCAGTTCTGCTCCATGGCCTAGATGAGAGAATCACAAGTGCATCAACAGTCGGTTTGCAGCAGATTCTAAAAGCTGGATGAGTGTGATCTCTTGGCGATTAGGAAGGCTCTAGAGAATGGTCTGGACTGGACCAATGGCTGGATCAATGGTCCAAGCCCAGCTGTGTGAAGTTCAAGAAGGTGAAGTGCCAGGTCCTACTCCTGCGTCACAACAGCCCCATTCACTGCTATAGGCTGTGGACAGAGTGACTGGAAAGCTGCCTGGGGGAACAAGACCTGGGGAAGATGGTTAAAAGCAGCTGAACACGAGCCAGCATATGCCCAGGTGGCCAAAAAGGCCAAAGGCATCCTGGCTATTAGAAACAGTGTGGCCAGCTGGACCAGGGAAGGGATCATCCCCTTGTACTTGGCCCTGTGAGGCCTCACTGTGAATCCTGTGTTCAGTTCTGGGCTCCTCACAACAGGAAAGACATTGAGGTGCTGGATGGTGTCTAGAAAGGGCAGTGGAGCTGGCAAAAATGTCTATAGCATAAATCTATTAGGAGAAGCTGAGGAAGCTGGGCATTTTTAGCCAGCAGAAAAGGACATTAGGGGAGATTTATCACTCTCTACATTTACCTGAAAGGACAGATAATGAAGACATCGTTGGAGTAAGGTGGAGGATGGTCTCTTCTCACAAGCAATAAGCAATATTGATATCAAAATTGCTTGAAAAACT
This sequence comes from Zosterops lateralis, assembly GCF_965231275.1. NCBI lineage: Eukaryota > Metazoa > Chordata > Aves > Passeriformes > Zosteropidae > Zosterops > Zosterops lateralis. The sequence goes on along the minus strand of NC_139800.1, from coordinate 36,266,794 downwards.
TTCTAATAGAGTTTTGAGTATTAGAGAGCAGGCATTCCTTATTGCAGTTCACTGACCACTTGGAGGATCCTGCCTCTAATTGAGTATACCAAGCATCAGGTGAACACCACTTTATCATGCATGTATTACATAATACATGATTATATATTCATTAGCTATCCCTGCTTACTTGATATTATTACTGAAAAAGGAATAATATTTCTTTTATTTTTCAGATAAAAATAACAGAATAAAAGTATATACATGTATTCCTTTATTTTGCATAGTTTCACCTCTTACTGAAAATTGTTACATGGTCTTTTAGGGGTCTTCTTCAGTGGTCTTCAGCATCCACTGTTGTAATATTTTAGGTGATCATTCCTTGACCCCAGCTCCTGAGTAAGCACAATACTGTTTTTTTGCATGACTCCTGCTTTGTCAACCTTGCAGACCATAGATGGCCTCCTGCTTGCCTAGGTTCCATCCCTAATCTACTTCTCTCAAGATGTTTTCTTCTGCTGTTCTCTTCTACTATCTTCACCAATAGAAAAACAGGAAACATCATCTAGGTGTCCCAGAGAATATTTAGATTTTATATCAGGAAAAATCTCTTCTATGAGAAAGGGTTGTCAAGCACTGGAAGAGGCAGCCCAGGGACATGATTAAAACACCGTCCCTAGCAGTATTTAAAAGATAGGCAGGCTTGGTGCTTACAGACATTGTTTGGTGGTGGACTTGGCAGTACTGGGTTTTCAACTGGATCTTAACTGTCTTTAGGTCTTAATAAGGTCTTAAATGAAAAAGATTCATATTCTATTTATTCAATTTGGTTTTGCCTTATATTTTCAAAATTCTCTTCTCGCATGAAAAGGTTACTACATTCTTTGCTATGTAATTACCTAGACTGTTAACATAAAGTTTGGGATGTGTTCATAATTCAAAGCAATGCAAAAATCCAAGCATTAAAAAATGTTTTCTCTTTAGGGAAGTATTAAAAGCCCTGTCCAGTCAGTCTTGCACAACAATTACAACAAAACTGTTTCAAGTGAACTGGTGGGTCTAATAAATTCTAAAGAATAATGATACATTAGCATCTGAATTTGCAGTAAATCTCTCTTGTTCTCTTTCTTAATTACATGAATTTTTTTTCTCAATTTTTTCCACAATTTTTGTGCATGAATTAATATACACGGATTATTCTTTCTATGGCAATGCAAACCTAAACCAAAGAAGATAGACAGAAAAGATTACAGGGTCAGAGTTTCTAGATAAGAACTTTTGGATCAAAGCTCCACCTAGCCTATAATCCCATCAGTTGTCAAGCAGGAGCTGTCACAGAGGGGAAAAATAAAACTGTGGGGGTGCTGGAATTGTTTCATAGGTTTTTTAGTTGTAAGTTTGAGGTGATTTGGACTTTAACCCTAGCCAGGTAAAGCTCCTGTTTTGGAATGTTCTTATCAGAAGTTGATAAGAGTTTCCAAGACAACCTAATCCTCTGCCTGGAGTTTCGGTCATCCCATTGTCTTTCTCCCGCATCTCAATGCATCTCCCCTCCCCGCCCATCATCTCCCAGGCCCGAAACCTGAAACCTTCGGAGAGGTGTTGGATAGTGGGTGGATCTCCCAGGACCCCACCCCAATTAACCTGATTTGTTAATGTTGTGTATTGCATTTGGCATTAGCCACCTTGCTTTGTTTCATTGGTCTTGTAACTTGTGCCCACCCCTGAGATTTCTGGTGAACAAAAACCCCCTGCAAACCAGGCCCTGGGTCACTCTCCAGAGGCACAGGCCTGGGACCAGGGACTGCCCCTGTGATCCCCGAATAAAACCTTCTTCCTGAGCCTTGAGAGTGTCCCCTCTTTCGAACCACGGCCGTGACAGCCAAGGCAAAGGTACTGCGGAGCCAAGACCCACGCAAAGGTACTGTTGGGGTGTATCAGAGCTAGCAGGGTGGTCCAGCCGACCGCTGGGCTGGCCTGAGAGACAGATACGCGAAGCAACATAAAACAAATTAAACAATAGCTTCATAATTTCTAGTGATGATAGTTGAGACTTTGACAGTTCCTGTGGTTAATGCCTGTCTTGGACTTACACTCTATCAATTTCTCTGATCTTTTTTGGTATGTATGTACATTCTTAGTCACTAACAGTATCTGGAGCATTGAATTCCACAGAATATTCATTTTCTCCATGATTTTAGTAATTATTTAACTAAAATTTTCCAAGTTGTATTTTACAGAACTTTTATTTATAAGTCAAAGTGGATAAAAATATTTTACATGTGTTCTTTTATGTTATTACCTTGCCATAAAACTGGTCTTCAAATACTACTCCTTCTTCCCATACGTTCATTATTTCATTGTACATATTTCTGGGGCAAAGTTAAGAACAGACACAATATTTGGGTGGAGACACCAGTACTGAGTTTTCTTTTTTAACAATGTCAGGACTTTTTCTTGGACCTATCTTAACTGTCCCTTTCCTTAGTTTATTACTGCAAAATAATGTCATTCCCAGTACTGGACTGCTATCTTGTTCTAGAAGAGACTTGTATCCACAGTTACACAGAGACATTGCAACTACTAATCTGTTGCCATTATTTTCTCTCAACCAAAAGGTAGGGTCATCACAGCATTTCAAGAACTTCAAGCAATCTATAGTATCTACTGCTTGAACTGAGATTGCAGGAAGATTAATTGAACATTTAACCATGAGACAAATGGGGTTTCTGGCCTCATTTGAAACTCCCTTAAACTTCAAATATACATTTAGTGATGTATATGAGACATAATTAAGATTTTTTGAAGGGACAAAAGAGAAAGACTATTCCAAATAGTGTATTTAATAAAATTTTATCTCTTTCTTTTATGAATTATGAACAGCTACCAAATGAATGAAGTTTCAGAGACATTAATTTGCCTGGAAACTTTCCAAGAAATGTAAGAAGAAACCCCATACCTTTAGAACCACAGAAATAAGATGTCTAAAAACATGTTATTATAACTTTTGAGCAGTATCTCCACAGACTTTTCAGACTGCTGAATAATTAATTGTATAGGCACTGCAAAGAATCCATTTTATTATTTTTCCAAATGTCCATAACAATTCTTACTTAGACATTTCAGCTTATTGGGTCAAGGCTTGTACTGAGAGACTTTAGCTTATGGATCATTGATTTGGCTGACTGTAATAGCTTCAGCCTGACAGGTCAAGGTCAATGTATCACACCTTTTTATATCCACCTCCAGGAAAAAAAATTAAAGATCCCAACAAAACACCACTATGCCCAAAAAGAGAAACATTGATTTTATCTGTGTCTTTCAAGTATTGAAGCCATATCCCAGGCTGAAATTATATATTTTAATTCATATAGGACATGGGTCACCAGTAAGGTGTCATATAAAAGGAAAAGTCAAATATAGAATTGCAGTCCCATTCTATGTACTTGCAGTAGCCAATACAAGGGGAATGACCTATTTATAGAAACTAAGCTAAACAAATACATTGTCTTTAAAATAATAGATACAAGTCTCTGCTTACTTAAAGTCACACAAATTTTCTTGTTTATTTCATTACTTACTGATGCAAGCAATATAAGTAGCCTTATAAATGAATTGGTGATAAATTACATAATAGTCAGGACTGCATTTCCAATCTCTGCTGTAAACATGGTATTCCCATTTGCCAAATACAACAGTAATACAGCCAGTCTTCTAGGATCATGGCAAATATTTACCCATAGAGATCATTTTTAGTGCTAAACCAGGACAGTTACCTAATGCAGATAACAGCTATGAAACCTTTATACAGCTTTCTCTTCCCTCTCTTTTGGGGTGTCACAAACTATTCGGTACAAAACTCTCTTTAAAAAAAACCAAGCCTCTGATCCTTTCTGTCCATCAAATGTAGTCAACAGAGAATCACCCTTTGCAGATTGTAGCCTTGCTCCTCAGTCCTTCAAATACCAGGACAGCTTTCATCTCCTTGTTAAACATTTTATAAATGAACTGGCCTAGAAAACACGCATGCATACACATTATATATTTGCCCTCTAAGCACAAATATGTATAAACCAGGATGTTCTGTGGATTCCAGTGCTTTGTATTTCTTTCCAATTTCCCTACCTATACCAGATCATTTCTCAAAATCAGTGTGTATTTAAAGAAAAAAAATTAGGCAGCATCATAAATCATTCAGCAAACATCCCAACTCTATTCATAGCCATACATATGTTGCCAGTAATACAGATAAATATAGACTCATAGAAATACACACACAGACTTTGAGAAAATATGCCTCTAGACAGAAACATATTGTGCATATGCAAATAACTGTCTGGTACTGAAGCTTTGCCCTTTAGCATTCACTTAACTGTATCTCTTTCCTACGCCTGCTCACTCTCATTTTTCCATCTGTTTATTTTTTCAAAGCTTCATTTAAGAATATGGTACAACTTCTCAAAATCAAGAAATATGGTCCTGCAAATATAACTGCCAGGTATAACATAAAATATTGCTTGAGAGAAGTAAAAAAAAGATACAGAGGAGGCTACATTCAAGTTCTCCTACAAAGGTTACAGGAAATGGGTTTTAGCCATTCTGCCCCAATGATGTTCATTCCTGGTTAGTTTTCAGGTCTGGTTGCTATATTTTAAAGAAGCTGTATAATCCAGGCTTGTGATCAGCTTCCTTAATTTATTTCCCTTGAAATGACAGGGCTGGCAAAGGCAGGCTAGCTTCTCAGATGTCTAGATTACATTGTAGCTATGGAAACAGGTGTTAAAATGCTATGAATTTCAAGTTACACTGATATTCTGCACATCACGTTCTATACTGATGACAGGTTATTTTACATGCTGACCACTACAATGGCATCAATCTTACTGATTTACATAAGGCTGTCAGGTAAGAGAATCTCCATTATGAACTTGGGGAGTTTTCTTGGGGTTTTACTCTCAATGTGCACACACAGTTGAAGATGAGCAAATGCAGGGGCAGTACCTGCTATTACACCATTCCTGAAGTTTTAAGGACATGAAGTGCAGGTGCTAGAAGTCAAATTATAGTGACTTTTCCAGCATAAGAAGTATTTACCATTTTTCTTTTCTTCATTGAAGAAATCATCTCTTAGTCCATGCTCATGTAATGAACTTACTCAGATCTGAAGACCTGCAGTAGTTTCCTTCGATTGCATAAGGCTATAGGGAAAAATCCCAAAACCTTGGATGGGTGAGGGGAAACATAACAAAATATATTTTTTCTTTGGTATAGAATTGTCTCATCACCATCCCTTCCTCCCACTGTGACTTCTGTAGAGGCTACAGAGTACGAGGGTCCAGGTAGGGAGCCAGATCACATCCCACTGCCCTGTTCATCTCAAAATAGTGCAGGACATAGCATTACTAACCTTCCTTATCACAAACAGTGAAGTCAGAAAATAGTTTTTGTATGATTTTGCAGATTTTCCAGATGAATGAGCTACAGACATCACTGGTTTTCAAATAAGCATTCCTGCTCTCCCCCAAGTTTGTTCTTACTGTCTTTTACTTTGATACACCCACATTATCTACTCCCTCCCAGTCCTGATGTTTGGTGAGAGATTTATGTTGCTCGTGTATATTCCCCAATCAGCTCAACATCTGCTTCGTCCTTTGTGCCGCACAGTCAGTCCAATCCTTCCTGGACATGCATCTTCTATCAACAGGGCCATTTTTAGTTTTCTCATATTCATTATGCTTTTGATACCTCTTATTCAGAGCAATTCAAACAGTGATGAATTTCAATTTGGTGTCAAACTGTATTTTTATTCCTTACAGTTGTGTAAACTGAAAAGCTCTTCCTTCCTGAAGAAACTGAAAACCTTTTTTAAACTATGTTGGAAATGGACACTATATTTGGCATAAAAATTTATCTTGTCAAAGCTTAGTTTTAAATTATTTTCTAAAGCATGATAAGCCAATAATCACCCTGATCATTTAAACAAATGTGAAGGCTTTTTTATGCAGTTATAAAATTCCTATATTACAATATCAGTGGGAAAATTTAAGATAAATTGATCCAAGAGAAATAAAATACAATAGAAATAAGGTACTAAAATGTTGGGAAAGATAGAACAGGAAGGACTTATGGATATGATTGTATTGTAAGAAATACTGCAGATGTAAAACCTGTGAGTGAAATAGAAATGAAAGCTAGTTTTGAGATGCAGGCATTCTAGGCAGGAAAACGGTGATTAGCTGAAGATGGGTTGAAAGACAGGAAAACAAAAGACTCAGGAATGTTGCCTTTCCACCCTGCCAACGGCATCAGAGAAAAAACAGATAAGAAAAGTGGTCTATAGAGTTTAGAATACAAAATGACATGGTAATGGAGTAGTTCTCATAGGCTGCATGCAAAGTTTGTAGGTTTTGTATCTCGCACGGGTTGGTCACTGTAAATTAGAATATTCAACACAAAAAGAGATATAATGTATTGTAACAAGGTGATCGCTCTCTTCGCTTGCTCTCTCTTGTTCTGCCCCTTTGCCCTCTTGCCCTCTCTTGCTTCGCCCCTCTCTTCCCCTCTCTCTCTCTTGCTCCTGCTTTCTCCCCTGCTCTTACCCCGTTTATACCCCTTAGCTCTCTTCTATCTCTCTCCCTCCCTCTTTGGGGCATCCCTTCAGCCCAGGCTGGTGGCTGAAGGCAGGCGCTCTTTACCCACGACCCTTGCAATAAAGCCACGTGTTTCTAGAACATCTGAGGTCTGCAAAGTTCCTTGTCCCTGCCGTCCACGGAAAATACTACATTAAAACATGTAAACTACATTACCAGTGATACGGATAATACAAGCTGCAGTCTAAAATCCCCTATCCATAGTCAGTGCTGCTGTGAATGTCCACTCTGCTTCATAGCAGTTCCAAGAGTTTATTCTGCTTCCGGGCAATCCCTGCACAGCTCAGTTATCTACTTTACATAAACACGTATGAAACAGCACAGAGGTAGTTTGCTTTCTATGGTGAGGGCCTCCTCACAAACATTTGAGATAGGGTCAAAGATTTTGTATGAGGCATAGCATCACTGTTATATAAAACATTTCCAGGAAATTGTGGGTTTGAACTAATTGCACAATAGAGTAAAACATGTCTGCACACCAGTGGAGAACTTCAGAGTTATTTTGTTTTCTGAATAAAATATTCTATAAACAAAAAGCCAAAAGAATTATTTATAAATTTTTGAAATACATATGCTGGAAAGTAAAAGTTAAGATGAGGGTAGCCATCATACTTCCTCACTAGTTTCAAGGAGATTAAGGTATGAACTAAAAGTAGAATGAGGAAAAAAGAGTTCAGTCCCTCTGGCTCGTGTGTGCAACACTAGTCAAGCAAATTAAAGAAATAATTACTGGATTTCAACACCATTTATGTTCACCTTTGCATGACTGGATGAAGGATGTTTGAAGACCTTACTTGTTTTGCCTCCCTTTCAAACCCTCTCTAGTTTTACCTAAGCATTCACTTTAGTATCACAGAAGTTGTTTGCAATCCCTCCTTACTATATTAACTGAAACTGCATTGCTGAAACACAAGTTTTCAATAGTCACAGTCTTATCTGGTGGCACCTGTAAACTCTATACTAATAATAAAACTTCTTCTCAGCTATTGAAATTTTAAAAAGCAATACCCACTTGACATAGCAGGGTCTTCTTTGACTGATAGCAGCAGCATGAATTTAAAGTCCAGTTCAGTTTCCAGATTCTTTTCCCTATCCACGGCCTTAAGAGCTGATGTTTCAAAAGATTTCACTGGGCAGACAAAGGATTTGAGACCCACTGCCTCTATGTCAACTGAAGTCTTAAAAGAATTCATTTCTTCTAGACATAATTCATATGAATGGCACTTTTTGCATTATTACATCAAGTCCTTCCCTAAGGAAAACCTGATTCTGTTATGTCCAGTCAAAATAATTACACCACAAGACACAGTTTGCTCCAATAATTCCCCATTAATCAGCCTGCATTGGTTTTAGGCGTGGGTCCCAGAGGTTAATGAATGGATCATTAAATCTACTGTGCAATCAGTCCCCCAGAGTATGCCCACTTTTTGCCACATCACTTGTTTAAGCAAGCATTCTGCTTAATAGCAAAGACAGAAATTATAAAGTCAGAAGTAGATGATGCAAACTATACACTTTTTAAAAAATCTTCCTTGCAAGTATCTGGCAACAAGATGAGAAGGATGAAACTAAAGTCAGGAGAGAATGATTTTGAAAACTGTATCATAAAGAGTTTTAACTTAAGGGGGAAAAAAACCCACAAACTAACAAACAACAACAACAACAAAAAACACCTCCTCATGGAGTTATTTGATCTCCTTTAAACACTCACACCCATTCCCTGTAGGAAACTAGAGACGCCCATCTGGGATGTGAGAGATCTAACACACACATGAAGTGTTAAGTATCACTGGCTCCTGCACAGAAAATGTCATCCTTCCCACCTCCCAGTTGGTATCTTTAAATAGCTCACATTATTTATGGTGTACATAGTGTTAATGTCCTTCAGTTGTTCTATTTTCAAGGATGGAAAAGCAGTTGCTAAGCATTTCTAAATGACAGCCCCAGGGTTCATTAAAAATATGGCAAACATTTGCTAAGCTCATTAAGTGCAATTTTTGTGCGTGTGTGTATCAGATTCCTCCTCTGCATGTTATGCGTGACCAAACATCTATTAACCCTAATCCCATTGATGAGTCTGATACATTCAAACTAGCAATTAGACAAAACAAAAGGGATATTTACTGAGAGACTCATAAATGGGCTTTCATATTGGTCTAAGCTGTTGCAAAATGACAGTTTAATTCCCTTCTGTTAATCCCCACCTACTAGAGTACTCCCTTTGTTTGATTATAGGTTGTCAGATTTAGGGATTCTGATTGAATCAAAATTTTAAGTAAACCAGAAATACACAATAATTACACTTGCTAGGCACTGCTGCCTACTGTACAAGCAAAGTAAATGCAACAAAAATTTAAATGAAATTCAAAGAAAAAAAAAAGGATTTCAGGAATCACCTGTTTATAAAACTAAATATATATTTTTCCTCCATCTCAATGCAGAAAAAAAGAAAAAGTCACTTCTATTTGTCTGTATAAAACATGTTTTGATACTATTCCCTACTAAATAGAATTTCTCTAGAACCAAAAGCATTTCTCCAGAGCCACAGAGGAGATGTAACACTTCTTAAACAGAATGACCTTTCCTGCCAGCAGTCATGCCCTTCTCACACATCTTTTCAAACACTTTGAAGCGCAGACATTATTAGGAATTCTGAAAAATATTTGCTACATAAATTGTCAGATAGAGAGTCCTGAAGGAAAAAAATTCAGAAACATTTGTTAGGAAAATATCTACCTGCTTGTAAAGTAGTGCTTACAACACCATTGCAAGTCTTATCAGTAACATTTAACAGTGCAAGGGTTGGTTCTGTTCTGTAAAGTGTGAACTGGACTGACCTGTGCTGGTAAGGAGGAAGCATCATTTATGCCACAGAAAACTAATATTATTAAATTTTCACAGCACAATGACAGTATTTTGCAAGTGAAAACTTCTGACATTTACATAGATTAAAGCAAACTAACAAACAAAAGTCCAAGACTTATTCAGTAGATTTGTCTCAAATTTTCTCTTAAGAAAAACTTAGTTATCTACTGAAGGGATTTTTTGTTTGATCCAAAAATATTATGGTCAACTTTTATGCCTACGAACAGATCATTAACAATGTGAAGTAATTTTTAACTGATCACTTCTGGTTTTCCAGGAATTCCACTTCTTACTGAAAAAAGGCTTCTAAAAAGTGATCGTGCAAAAAACCTTCAGAAGAAATACTCAAACATAGTAAAGATTTTTGATTAATTATTCTAAGCTGTATTTAATCAGGAGAAAAGCAGCTCCTCATTTCAGAAGAACTGTAATAATTATATTCAGAGAAAATACTTGCGTATGTGTATAAATGTAGAGGTTCTATCAGTCATTTTAAGCTGTATTTTAAAGTAAGACTTTTCCCCAAAAATCTCCAATGAAAAGGAAGATGCTGCTGCTTTTTTAAGATTTAATGCTATGAATTCATCCTTTCAGTCTACTAGAGTGTGTACTACTGACCTAAATCTTCTATTTAGTTATTCAAGAGATGTCTAACAGAAAAGCACTCCCTGAAATTTCTGTCATATTCATAGATTTATTGCCTCTGTGATTGTGATATTTCTGTGATTCCAACAAATCACCTATACAGGGACACCTTTCACGTAAGTTTCCAGTTTCTCTTTCCCTCAATATAAACAGTATATCACTGTTTCATCAGCATATTTTCAATAAATATGACAAAATTTTACTAAACAACAAAGGTAGTGGAAAAGTCCAGAATGCAAAAGGACTCTCTGTGCTGAAGTGTGTATGCTTGGACATATTTCAGCTTTAAAAAAATTCTATCTTCAGATTGATCCACTTCATAGCTCAACAGGAAGGAAAACAAGTCATCATGGATTTTTAATAACCTAAAATCTAGAGGATGCAATGAGCAATTACTCCATTAAACAGTAGTTGTTGCAAAAGAGCACACCTGTGTATGTATAGAGCCTTAAGTAGGAACATTGATAAGTAAATGGCTCATTAAAATCACAATCTACAAACTTTTAAATCCTATATTTTTAAAACATAAAATTATATTTTTCCCTTAATTATGCATTTTTGCTATTAATTTTCTCTCTATTCCTTGCATAAGAAATAACTTTTTAAAAACGGTTGTTTGTGCTCTGTCTTAACAGATACTAAGCTATATTTAAACATATTATACATTTTATAGGATGGAGAGCAAACATGAAGACATTTAGATATGAAAATTATGCAGTTGATGCATTTTTTTCTGTTCTTGCATTGGTGTGTGTTACTGCTCCAAACCCACTAGTCAGAATTTGTTCTCTGATGTAACTACAGCACAGAAGAAGAGACTTATACCACTATAGAGACAGAGATGCCAAGGTTGCCATAAAATTAATTTTCCTGGTATTTCTGGTTTTGAAATTCTTGAATTTCAAAAATTCAAGAAATTCAAAAATTCAATTATTCTTCTTGAATTTTAAAACAAAGCTGGAACCAGAAACTTCACTGTATGAGCTTTACCAATCTTTATCAATTGTTGATGCTGTGTTTTACCTTGTTTCAAGCCAACATAAGTCATTTACTAAGTGGCTTGTTGCAAAGAAATAGAAACATGTACAAGTAAGGTCATATTAGTAACACTGGGACAGTATGCCTAAATGCAGTTATTAGATCAGATTAAATATCTTCTATTTGCAAGCTTAACTACTCCTACCTACCTCTCATTATTGATTTTTCCCCCTGTAGTTTTGTCTTTTTGTGACTGAATGAAAGCAGGCAAAAATGAAAGAAACCCTCAGTCAGATAAAATCACTTAAACACAAAGTATAAATCACATAGCAGCATCTGCATATGTTTAAAAGGCTATATTTTTTTTCCAAGGTACTGTACTTCCTGTACAAGGAAGTTTTCAGTTAGTAGGCACCAAAGGGCAAACAAAGTTTCCAAATGCTACATTACTTCAGCAGTCGAAAAAGGACTTATGAGATTTTAAAAGCAGAAACAAGAGAATGCAGACAGTTGTTTAGTGCGGAACTTTCCTTTCAATTTACTCTTTGCACAGGAGCAAAATGTTCTGGTAAAAAAACCCTGAAAAGCAGATTCTGTGTCCATTTTTACCTTGACACATCTTACAATGTCGGTTGTCTGTTCTGCAAAAAGCATGCAGAATGCAGCCAATGTAGAAAATAACCATCACACTTTATGGATGTGGTAAATAAGGAATTGCCCTGAATTAATTTACCACAAGATTATCCCACAAGGAGATTATATATAATCAAATAAAACATTAAAAAAAAATTAAAATGCTTTTCATAATTTTCACTTCCTCGTCCTAATATATACCCTTAAAATAAACTGGTAAAGATGTGGAAACACTTGATCACACTGTTGTCTTCTTCTGAAATCCAGAAAATATTCTAACATGTAATCTTAAGCAAACTTATTGAAAGCCACACTTACTTTCAGTTATAATATTTTAGCAGATAAAATAGTTTTTGGTTGTTTTCAATGCCAAAGTTAGTTGGTAGTCTCTCATGTCTCACTTCTTCTGTTTATTTTTTTGCTCTACAGCACTCTTGTGAAGTATTTGCCATGGGCATCACTCACAGCACCAGCACATTAGACATTCCTTTCCACTGAGGCTGTCCTTAGACCCTTAGACCCTTTTTGTTGACACATACGGGCATTGTCAAAACCCAAAACATGAAGTTATTACACTGTAGATGAGATGGTCCAACTGCGACCAAGTGGGACTTCTCCACTGGTAGTCTGGTTTGGGAGTCTAAGTCTGGTTTAGAAGGATAGGAGAAATATACTCAGAGACATGCATAAGTCACCTGTTCAGCACGTATCAAATTTTCAGCTCTCACTCCTACATCCTTCTATTCCCCTTTCCCCAACCCAGAACAAACAAAAACAAAAAAACCACACCCCAATTTCACTAGTTTACAAAAATTTCTGAAACATTCTGAGTGTGTCTGACTTCAATTATATTACAATATTTACTTTTTTGCTCCTTTATTTTTCGTTTAAGAAAAGCATTTTAGTGAAGGAAGGAAAAAATGGAGAAAATGTCTCATGAAAAATTCAGATTTCAATGTTGAATTCAAAGATAAGCAAACCAGTTATTCAAGAGCTAAAGTGTTACTGGAAATCTGCCTTTTCATGTATGATAAATTAAATAAAATCAACATGCAAACAAAAAAAAACAAACCTGACAAATTAAAAAAGCAGCTAAGCAAACAAAAACCCACCAGCGCTGAGACAAGTGTCCTTCAAGAAATGTTTTTTAAATCCAAACTTTGGAAACAACACTTTGGAAACAACATTTGTCTGAAATCACAAGGGTGGAAATAGCATGTTACAATGGAAGGAAATCTAACAGGATTTATTTGTAATGTTTTACTGCTACTGGTGTCATATAAACAACATATCTGCATTAAATACGTGGTGTTCTTTTTCAGCCTGTATCCTGTCTTTAAGCCCTTCAGACCCAGACATTCAGGCAGAGTTTGCAGATTTTCCACTGGATTACAGAAGATTATGCCAACATGAGTATCCTTTAGATGACAGAGCTCTAATTTAAATGTATATCCTATTACAATGGCAGAGCAAGTTTCTAGATCTCAACCATGTTGCTGTTTGCTCCAGAGAAAGATGGAAAAAAATGGTCCACAAAGGTCCCATTCCCGCTAAACTGGCTCCTGCTAAAACCCTGAGTGGCTGTTTAGTCACTGAGTTAAGCAGCAGGATATGTCACCTAGGCAGTCAATGAGCTTAGGCTGCACCAGTGTGTGTCAGGACCACAGCCTCAAACCTTGCGCCAGGTAATCTAGAAGCTGTGGCTATTTAGCCAGAGATGTAACATTTCAGACCTATCCCTGTTTCAGGTAAAAGTTTCTCAAAAGCAGGCGCATGGAAGGTTACACATTAACAATCAGTCCCAGTTACTCCTAATGTTATTTATGCCTGTTGCTTTGAAAAGGTAGCCCTTAAGGCCCACATACAGTTAGCACAACTAGTAGCTGCTACAAACGGCCAGGAAGACTGAATATTCAATTTAATAGCTGTGTCTTCTGAATCAATATGAATTGATTGAAAAGTAAACACTTGAGCTTAGTCTGTTACTGTCATATAAAATTCGCCTTCTTCCTAAGCGGCATTAAGAAATTTGGCCTGACCTTTTATGTCTATGTGGAGTAGTGTCTTTAAAAGGAGGAAAAATATGCAAAGTCTCTGTTATCCAGAGCAGAATAATAACAGAAAATGCATCTTATGACTGAATTCAGGTCTTCATTACTAAGTATATTGTATTCATTTGTGGACTTCAACTGTGAGCTACAACACTGTTTCACAAAAAACAGTATATTATGTCTACAAGTTCACCAGGCCCAAATCCCTCTGTGTCTGAAATTCATATACGATCAAACATTATATATATATATGATGTTCAACCTACCCTACAGAAAAAACAAGTATGCAACCATTGCCACTATAATTTTGCTTGAAATAAGACCACTTACACATAGTGAGGGAAAAGAGCTTCTTAATTTCACTTAAATAGAGAGCAGATTCTTGTTGAAAAAAGGAGTAGATTTGTGCTTAATAAAGTTGTACATTCAAAGCACAACAAAAATGTGCCAGTATCTTTGAGGGTGCAACAGGAACAGGGAATTAAACATATCTTCTTTCCTCAAGACTTACAAAAAAATCCTTTAATTGCACTACACACTCAAGTAATCTTTTATCTGTGTACAAAAACTGAAAAGTGAAATGATGACGACTAGATAGTGCCTGGCTTGGGGGCAGCAGTACATATCAGCACCTAAATTCTAAAATGTAAACAATTTGAGAACAATAAAATAATATCCACAAAACTAAAACTTGAGTCAGAGAAAAGTCCAAGACACACTAGCTTTTGGAATATGTCAAAGACTCATGAGGCAGCCAGTAATAACTAAGAATTCCTTTAGCTGAAAGTTGTGGGCTTTTCTATGGACATATAACCTAAGGAAAAAAACGTTTTCAGACAGTGACTGGTGACCCCAAGCCCAGCCAGAGTTCTCATAATGGTTTATAAGAAGTACTCTGTCTCCTAAAAAATTTTATCCCCCCCTATTGTCATAGGTCAGCCACTCAAACAAACAAACAAAAACAAAAACAAACAACAACAAAAAAGGCAAAACAAAAAACTGTATATCAGCATTTACTACCCATTGTACCTCTGAGGCAAAAGGGGTTTTTTGTGGCATAAGTTGCACAGACTTCTCCCACTTTGTCAATGGGATTTCAAAAGCATTGTAATACAATTGCTGAATGGAATCCATGAAGTTAATGACAGTAAAAATTACATTGTGATTGTGGTAAATTACATTTTTTATATTTCTATAAAAGTATTCCAGCATTTTAAGCTGTTCTTGATTTGGATGCCAGAAACTTAGGATTTCACTCCCTGAGGTTTACTAACAGAGACTTCCATCCTGATTTCTTCTTTACAGAAAGGAGATCCTACAGCAAAAAATTAAAGCTTGACATAATTTGTAGAACTAAAAAGAACTCTTAGTCATCCAATCCAGTGCTTCTGTTTAAATGGAAACAAAAATATTGTCGAGACTCAAGCCTGCCTGTAACACAAAATCTTAAATACTTCAAAGCCTGTGTAACAGAGTTGTCTGTTTTGCAACTGGATAGGAGATCCAAGCACAGTGACCTATAATGTTTGCTGTGCTTTAGCTTTGGATGGCAGGACTTAATGTCTTTCTTCATAAGCTCTTTAACTTCACAAACTTATATCCACAAAGGAAGTTTTAGAAAACATAATAAATATGAATTAACATATAAACTATTTGCATACAGTTTTTCTATAATATATGATTTTGGATGAATGGTTAAAATTTAAAGTAATAGGAAATTTACCTACAGATAAAAGAAGCAGTGTTTTTTTAGCTCTCACACTGAGATTTTCATATATTTGTGTTAATTATAGAGGGGTCAATACAGTATAAAACAAAGCTATTTTTTAAATCATCAGGGAGATACCAAAAAAGGAGGTGGGGGGCGGGGAAAGGCAGGTCATCTTAAGTCTGAAATCGAGCAGATTTCATTTTTTCGTTAAGCACCAGTCTTGAGTATCCTTTTCCCTTAACTGTTCCTCAACAATAACTCCTAAAGGGCCATTGACAGGTTTTGCCCACATGAAGTGAGCAGGGACAAGTACCAGCATGCACTGAATGTAGTATGATTGATGAAATTCCTGCAAACTCTTTCAATTCTTCATAAACAAAGCTCCTGGAGTCCTTATTCAAGCCAACATCCACTGAAGGGAATTTGTATTTCTATCTGTAGCAGCTTGTGTCTCCACTACAAAAGAGCGGGGACACAAGCTGGTACAGACAGCAATACAAAGTCCTATCCTACAGATAGGAACTTTACCCTTAGTATAGTCTTTAACACTGGTCTGTCTGATAATAGGAGGATGTAGAAGGAGTTTCTGTTCCAACTCTCCACATTGTGTCTCAGACTAACTGGGAACTTGACTGTAGGAACTTGTAACTACTTCCTTTTTTTTTTTTTCAAAATTTCATAAAATTTAAGTATGCCAGAACCATGTGTAATTTACTATACATGACATTCAGATCTAAAGAATTTTTTGTTGGTTAATATAAAATGTAGAGAAGTAGTATTTCAAAGAGTAGAGCAGATGTGTGAAGAAACAACTCTATCACCACTCATATGTGTGTGAATGTAAAGGAATACTTACAAAGGTCACAGTCAGACCAGAAATTCAATGATGTAATCTCACAAAACACATTAATTCTAAAGAACAGTAGGCCTGACTGTACCTTTGGTAGGTGAGAGAAGGCTTCAGAACAGCTCCTTGGAGCAAGGTCAGGACTTGGAACCGAGAGCAGCACTTTAGTAGTTCTTGTACAAATACGATATTGATGCCTTAAGTTTTAGCTTTCATGGTTCTCTGTGCTGCCTAGGGCTGTAGTTCTGAGCCTCACATTAAGTGCTAGTAAGCTCTCTTCATAGAGTAGGGAGACAAAACAAACCCTTTTCCTGCTGAAGACCAAGGACAGCTTTCAGGTTCAAAAGCATAAGTAATGGTGGGCTGAAGAGAGAAACAAGAAGGATGAGACCTCAAAACCTGAAGCTGTAATTGGACAATTTAACCCCAATATGCAAATGGACCAAAACTTATAAAAGTGTAAGACCTCATGACTAGCGGTCCATTAGATTTTTGTGACCATTCTAAGTCCCCCTTGGCTATAGCCCTGGTCAGGCTCTTATCCTGCCCAAGGTGCACCCTTAAAGGCTTTTCAATAAATATCTACCTTTTTCTCTAGCTCTGTTCAGTCTCTGTTTCAGGTCAGCCTTCCCATGACATCAATATTTCACAGTCAGCTACTTTGTGTTCCCTGTTTGAACCAGATGCAGCGTTCTTGCCAAATGCTATCTTCACTTTCCAAAACTCTGATGTTTTGTGTTTGCCTCTCATATAGAGTACTCCTCTGCACCCACTTCCAAACATGACAGAGTCCTCATTGTCAGGAACTTAACTGTATGTACAAATACAATAATTAATGCAAACACAGAGGAAGAAATATAAGCAATGCTAAAATAGCTGCCATACCAGATAGATATTAGTATAATAGTTTTCAAGAATAACAATGCTGAGAAGAAATTTTCTAATGTTGAAGAGACAGCAGTGTGCCAGACTGCATGTTCCATTTCTCTGATAGTCACCATGGGTACATAAGTAGTCTGATAGAGAGATTATCTTAAAAATTAAGCTGAAAAATCTTTTTTGAGAACCTAAAATTCCTCCATTAGACTTCTTGCCAGCTCTTCTGTCTTATTTTCCAAGGGGAAGTACATTTACTTCAATTTTTTTTTTTTTTTTTTTTTTTTTTTTTTTTTTTTTTTTTTTTTTTTTTTTTTTTTTTTTCTGTCCTACATACTTGTAAAACAGAATCACAGAATGGGTCAGGTTGGAAGACACCATAATGGGTCATCTGGTCCAACCTCCCTGCACAAGTAGCCTTATCCCAGACCACATGGCCCAGTATTGTATCCAGATAGTTCTTGAATATCTCCAGTGAGGAAGACTCCAAAACCTCTCTGGGTGACTTGTGCTAGTGCTCAGCTACCCACACCATAAAAAAGCTGTTCCTTATGTTCAACTGGAGTTTCATGTGCATAAGTTTGCCTGTTGTCTTTTGTCCTACTGCTTGGCATCACTGAGCAGAGCCTGGCTCCACCCTCTTGACATCCTCTTTTCAGATACTCACAGATGTTGATCTGTCCCCTCTCAGTCATCTTATCTCAAAGCTGAACAGGCCCAGCTGTCCCAGCCTTTCTTCCTAAGACAGATTCTCCTGTCCCCTAATCATCTTTGTCATCCTCTTCTAGACCTGCTCCAGGGCCTCCACATCTCTCTGGTCCTGAAGAGCCCAGAACTGGGCACAGTGCTCCACACATGGCCCCACCAGGGCAGGACAGAGTAGAGTAGAGGGGCAGGATCACCCCCCTTATCCTGCTGGCAGTGCTCTTCCTAATGCAGCCCCGGAGATCACTGGCCTTTTTGACCACCAGGACACGCTGCTGGCTCATGGATGCCACACTGTTTTTTGCTTTTATATATTCTTCATCTGTATTTGTACCTCAGTAGCTTATTATTGTATACTATACAAATTTGTAGCTAGTATTTTTCCTACTCTGCTGGACAGAAAGAAATGCCATGATCCTGAGGCCCTATCCTAATCCTGCTTCTTCTCATAATGAAGGTTGAGCCACCTTCCCAAGACACTTTCTGCCATAAAGAGCTAACAAGGAAGGGGACCTTCAGAAGAGAGTTAAACCAAGAGGGGGAATTACCTCATCACCTGTGTTTCTAACTGGGGATTCTTGTCAATTATGCAAATTTGCTAAACTTATAAAACTGTATTTGCCCTATGTTACATGTACATCTTTTTGCACATTTTTGGTGTGTATTCCAGAATGTTGTGCACCTGCAGGTATCTTCATTAAAGGCAGCTGCATTTTAAAACCTAATCCTTTTTGGCTCTTTGTTTTAGGTCTCAACTAGGCAATAGCTTCATCATAGAAGATGACTGGTCAAGCATGATTTACCAGTCATTAATCCACTACTCCTGATCATCTTCTTGTCTTCCATGGGGACAGAAACAGCCTCCAGAATGAGGTGTTCTATCACCTTTCCAGGGATTGAGGTGAGGCTGACCAGCTGGTAGCTCCCTGGATCCTCTTGCCCTTTTCAGAGAGTAGGGTGATATTTTGCTTTCTTCCAGCCTTCAGGCAACTTTTCTGATTCGAAGATGATCATGAGCAGCCTGGCCATAGTGTCTTCCAGCTCTCTCAGGACTCAAATATACATCCCATCAAGGCCCATGGACTGGTGGATGTCAAGCTTGTCTTGACTGGGTGTTTGTAACCCAATCTTCCAAAAAGGAATGAGACCCTTTTCTCCAATGTTCCTTTACCTTATGTCAGAGATTCCTGAGGGTTGGTCGTGTCAGTGAAGACTAATGCAAAGAAAGTGTTCAAGTAACTCTTGTCTTCTTTGCTTTATCTGTTATGAGAGTTCCCCCTCCATTTAGTAACAGTCTCACAATATAATTTATTTCCCTTCAGTTAATGATGTATACAAAAACCCTTCTTACTGTCCTTGACACTGTTGGCCAGATTTAATTCAAGATAGGCCCTGGCCTTCCTTGTCTCATTTCTTCTTACTCTGTGATTTCTCTGTATTTATCTCAAGTGGTCTGACCCTGCTTCCATCTCATGTGTGCTTTCTGCTTCTACTTGAGGGATAACAGGCGTTCTTCATTCATTCATGGACATCTCTTACCCTCGTAGGCTAACTTCTTGCTCATTGGGATGTATCGTCCTTGAGCCAGGAGGAAGTGACCCTGAAATATCAACCCTTCTTCCCTAAGAGGCCTGTTCCCATGTGATTCCTCCAACAAAATTTCCTAAAGTGGCTAAAGTTATCCCTCCCGAAGTCCATGGTTACAATCTTATTTGCCACCCTGCTTCTTCCCTGTCCAATACAGAACTCCACAATCTCATGATCACTACCCAGCCAAGGCTGCCCTTCACATCCCCCATAAGCCCTTCCCTGCTTGTTGGTGTGAGGCCAAGGAGCACAACATTACTTGTGGGATACTCGTCCACTGTCCATGGCAAGAAGCTGTGATCAGTGCTTTTCAGGAACCTGCTGGGCTGTTCACGTTTCATGTGGTGGTTCTGCAGCAGATATCAGGGTAAAGACCCCCAGCTGAACCAGTGTCTGTGTCTCTGAGGCTGCTTTGTGCTGCATATAGAAGGCCTCATCCACTTCCCTCTCCTGCTCAGATGGCCTGTAGCAAATACCCAGAAAAACTCATTATTATCGTATTGTTGTTGATGTTATTTATTATTATAATTATGATTATCATAATTTTATTATTGTCATCATGTCCTGGGTTGCAGTGTAGGATGTACACAAAGTATTTATTCTATCACCATCTTCATGAACTGTTGAAACCAGGTGGGGCAGTGCTTTCCCAAGCCCCCTGCCTTTTCTGCTAATGGCCTTTGGAGTGTCTTCTGCTAATGGCCCATTAATGCCTTTGGGGGTGTCTTCTGCTAATGGCCCATGAGTCACGGGTAACTCCCTCCAGGGGTTATCTCTGTTAATGGGCCATCAAGGACCCATTTCACACTTCTCATGCTATTGTGAGATGCTCTGCCCAGGGGGAGGAGCCAAGCATTCTCACCTGGATATAAGCTGGTATGTGGGACAGTGCAGGTAGCACTTACCCACTGGATTCCCAGAGGACCAGAGCTCCCAGACCTCTCTACAGGATCACTGCTTCAGGAAGAGCACTTCACCTGGACTGCTTCCACCATCCTGCTCAGGTTGTATTCTGACCTTGTCAGTGATCCTTTGTGTTATTGCATTTATTTTATTTTGTTTTCACCTTTTTACCTTTCTTCTTATTAAATTATATCTCTGACTTGGAGCCTCTCACTCATTTAGCTTTCAAACCACAACACATCACTATTTCCTAATCCCCATATTCAAGCACTGTCCCTATATTCTTTCCAGGATAGATTTCATTGGTTCCACTACCTGTGCATTCCCTTCTTATACTTTCATTTGTCTAGGAGGTCCATGCTGGTCTCCTTGCTCAACTTCTCTCATGTAGGAATCAAGATCTCTCACGGTTAAGGAATAATGTCCTTAAAGAGCTCACAGTTCCATTCATTTCCTGTGTTCCTGAAGGCAGGTTCCCAAAGTCCACTAGTTTCTTTTAAAAAATGAAAGTTGTCTCTCCTACAATTTAGCACTCTGACTGTATTCCTCCCCTGACCCATTTCCCTCAAAACTGAGTTCATCAGTACACAATCAATGAAGTTGAGGCTATCACCAGTCTTGTTCTTTCATGTTTGTGAGCAACCAGTCCAATATCGCTTCTCCTCTGATCAAACTGTGGTGCAGTCTTCAAATTTGAAGCGCTCATTGCTACAAATGGGAAGAAAGTACTAAAGGTATGTGTCACAGCGTCCCTCACAGTGAGTGAAGCCTCTGCCCACCGGGGCTAGCACAACACCACGGACCAGTGGGGGCACTCCTCTGGATCTTCATAACCAGAGGGGCGGCTGAGGGAACCTCGCCTTGTTACGGGAGAGGCTTGCGACAACGGCAGGCGGAGGAAGAAGTCAGACTCAGCAGGAGGGCAAAGTCCAGGCTCTTATACCGTCCCCGACGGGACTGTGAGTCTCAGGGGAGCTGACAAACAATGCAGCAACTTATAAACTGGGGAGGTACAGAAGGAGGGATCAAACCTTCAACCAATAAGGGACAAGGTGGGAATGGGTTAGGGTAGGACAGATTGTCCAGGGATCCAATGGAGGTATGTAAGGGGAGGAACTTCCTCTGTTCCTGTCCTATCACTTGACGCCCTTCCACTGTCTGGAAGCAGGGGAGGATGACTGAATGACAGACCTGATTCAGGGAAGGAGGCTGGGAATGATACATTAGGATTGGCAGCAAAAAGGGAAGAGACAAACTTGGGAAATAGCATTCTTTTAAACCAGAGGGGGGAAGGAACAAACCATTAAAACTAACTGAACAGAACACAACAGGTATGATTTTAGACAGATTTCAAAAGAAAAATGTTTTATAATGGAGACCTCATAACATGGAGTAGAGAAGGGCAGATTGTACTCTTTGGCAAAAAATATATATACAAAGTCACGTGCAAAAGAGTTTACTGAGTCAACCACATTTCTAAGTAAATATATTAACATTTTAATTTAAATATTTAAGTTAATGGAAACATTTAATATAATTTTTTCAAGTTAATGGAAGTCATAAATTTAAATTTTAGAATTGCAGCTTTCCCTGATCTTATAGCAGCTATAATTTACGGAAATCACAGGCCTTTTGTGCTGGGTGCATTCTGACTTTTAGAGTTACAGGGCCTTTTCCAAGAGCCTTGCTGACACAGAGAGCCCTTCTGGAAAGTATGGCCCCAGGGTATGTATCCTAGATGTTCCACTCCTGTAAAAGATGGAAGTGCTACCATCTTCAAATTAACACCCTTCTGGCAACAAAATCATGATAAAGGCAAACATTTCATTCCAATACGATTTTTTCTGGTGGCAATGTAACTGTTTTCATGAAAAATTAAGGTACAAAATGAAGTTCAGCTTAGAAAAATAAAGTATTTTAAAGTTTCACTATGATTTTTCTTATTTTTGATACCTACAAGACTCACTTGCTGCAAAGCTGTGGTTTATGACATTCTCTATATGTGAGAATTGGTGTTGCAGGGACAGAAAGACAGAACTGTGACTGCAGAAATTGTAAGGAGGAAACAGCTACAAAACAGGCTCTTGAGACAATTCTTTCTATAAGGAATATCTTTCACCAATGTTTAAAGTCCCACGTATGGGGATCACAAAGCTACTGAACTAGTACTTGTTCCTACTTATTTCCTGGATGACAAAAGTCTGCCAGGAGAGATCAAGACATAGACTAAAAATATTAAAAATTTTCTCCCTTTTGCAGTGTTTATCTTCTTTCTTGTCTTAAAAATAATCTTGGTTTCATTCAGCTTGTTTTCTTCTGCAGTAAATATCCAGGCATATGCATTTCAAACATTATAAATATACGTGTTTGGATTGAAATAAGTTCAAGAGGATAAGCAAAAATATATAAAATAGGAGATATTGTAATGTGTACATAATTATGTTTGCAAGTTTCCCAAGTCTGGGAGAGCATCCCATTTCTCTGCCCCCTGGCTATTGTTCAAAGAGACTTCAGCATGTACTCATTTGAGAGCAGCAAGTCATTCAAAATTAGGATTATATTAAGTCTGGGAATCACAGGTATGCTGAACCCCTTAAAAAAATACATTTACAATCACTGTGTTTCTGATGCATTTCTCACGTCAATTTATTTCTAGGAAAACCAATTGTAGAAACCATTGCTGTGAATCAGATGTGCTTTCTCTCTGCCTTTCTCTCCTGGTGCTATTGAGAGGCTCACTTATAGCTCTGTGCAAAGGGCTGGGAGCAGCTGGAGCTGTGGAGCAGATGTGTCAGAGAGTGTTCCACACACCTGGGACAGATGACAACAAAACACTTTTAGGGAAGATCAAGAAGTTTGTGACTCCCACAATCCCAGAGTTGCTATCTCTCCCCTCCTGAGACACACAGCAACTGCCAGTTTTTATGGAATGGGCAAAGGGATTTGGTCACATCTCTAGAGATCAGGGCTGTCCATGTCAGTCTGAGAGAACTTTATCTTCCAAGGCAGTGGGAAAGTGCAATATCTGCCCATGCCCACTGGTGCAGGAGGTGATGGGGAGCCAAAAAAGTCATTCTGGGAAATCTGCACGTTTCCTTCTTGGGCACACCATACACAACAGTTTTCTTGGATATAATTTTTGCATGTATCCAGTTATTCTTTTCTAAGTAGTAGAAATCAGCTGTAATTTGCATTGATCCTTCAGACAAACAGAATTTATCTTGAATTTTGGTGTGAGTTTAAGTAGCTTCAGAAAAACAAAACAAAACAAAAACAAAAACAAAAACAAAAACAAACAAACAAAAAAAACCCACACCACTCCCTGGAGATATGGTGGTTTAGATCACCATCATTATATTTTCAAAGCAAAACGCTTTTATTTCCTAAATTTGAGACTATTTTTCAAAGTCAGATTAGATTTATTTTTAGAAGCATTAAAATTGAAGAAATGCAAGTCCTTTATTTCAGAGTAAATAAAACATTCCTATTGGGTTATTAAATTTCTCATGGAGCTTATTTGTTTGTTATATTTGATTCCATTTACAGCACAAATAAATAAATAAATAGTTGAATTTTCATGGGGCTTGAATTCACTATGACTAATATGATTAGAAAAATAAGTATTTGGCAATTTTCTTGGTGAGTAGGCGCACAATGCCACAAATTCACAGACACTGCTTGTGTCTGATTCAAGAAAATATGCATAGCATTGAATAATAGTAAAAGAACTTGTTATAGCTGTGCTGGTCTAAGTGTAAAAAAAGAAAGGAAGGGTTTATAGTGTTAAATGCCATATGTTCTGGAAAAGTGGGCACAGCCTTCTTTCCCTTCCTTCTCCCTCCACAGCCCACGAAGCCCCTGGCATTGTGGTCTTTGTCCAAGAGGCACAGCGCTCGGGTGCCCTTGGGCTCAGTCCCCGGGCGGGTGGCACGGACTCTGGGCTGAGCTGACGGTCTGGCCCAGCCTTGCCTGAGCATCAGTCCAGAGTGCTCAGCCTTACCAGCATACCTTCGGCTTCAGAGTCCCCAGCACTACCAGCCCCCTACCAAGATTGTCTCATTGCAATTTTAAGTTCAGCAATAAATCTGTTTTTCATTAATGAGAGAATTAACAAGAGAGACAATCTCATTTCAGACCTATTAAAAACAAAATTAGGTATATTAAACAAGGTATATAAAGTGCTATGGGAAACTTTTTTTCACCAATAACCATGACTGCAGCCAGAGTAATCCAATCTAAATTGCTATTGAAAAATTGCATCCCACAGTTTTCCTGTTTCTGAAGGTCGCTAGCTCCTCCAGACTAGCCGTACCTTAATTTCATTTGAATTAGTTTTACAACAGCACAAGTGAAAGGCCTTTGAAAAGTTACTTCTTTTTGTCAACTCATTTTAATAAAATCAGGATCTGGTTAAGTGGGCTTAATCACACAGATACAGTTCTGGTCTCACTGATTCTAGAAGGTTAGGATGTAAAGCAATCCAAGAAAAATCACAATCAGCACCTGTGGTGGAAAAGCATGTCTGAGTATACTGAAAGAGCTTGTAGCTTAGGTGGAAAATGCTAGATTAAGAGCAGAATATTATGTCTAAACATGACACATAATTCATTGCACTTTCCTATATCTCGCCGACATCTATTGTCATTTCTTTCTTTTTTCCTAGTTACAACGATGAATGAAGATGTGGTAAAAGTCAAAAGGTTGAATTTTAAAGTCACAGTTCTTATGCAGATGCGCTCATTTGTTAAAGCTTAGCATTTAACCACAGGCCATGACTAGAATTTATTAACTCACTAAAAAATGATAGTATTAGGTCCTCAGATATTGTGTAGTGACTGCTTGCTTAATTACCCATATCTAAAGAGTTAAAATGGTGGCTTTTGCTGATTTAATATTCTTCCAGCTTTCTGCTCATGTGCAGTGTACTGTGAATTAACAACACAGGTCATTGAGTACCCACTGAAAGCTTACTCTGGAAATACCTGAAGGACACATTGAACTCTTCAGAAATCTGTGTCATAATACTTCATGTGTTAACAGAATGCAAGGCACAGTGATGCATAGCAAAGGATCAGCCCAGGGTGGGCATCTGAAGTGTTCTCTCTTGCCGCCGAATGCTAGAGTGAAGCATTGTAATTTTATTCCAATTATACTTTTAGTGCCATGATGTCACAGCATAAATTTGTACTTTTGCATGCAGCTCATGCTGGTGTGATGACAGCTCTTAAAATATTGAGCGATTGTACACCCGTCAGCATAAAATTATTCTAACACGGTGCCTTTATTAGGGCTTCAATAAATGCCTTTCTTCTTGTGTTCCAAGGTGGCATTTGCAAATGAGCTAATTTCTCAGCAGTACAATAATTGTGTTGCATTTATTTTGTGAGGTGGGGGTGGAGGAGGGAGAAGAAAAATGCTGTTACATAAAAGGGGTTCTTTTTGCCATCAAAACTACATTCACCATCGTTAGGCAAGTTTTAAAAAGAACACATTAACTAAATGACTATACAATTATTTAAATGAACTTGGTGCTTTTTAAAGCCATGGAGGAGTATAAACACTTTTCCAAGACATATAACAAAAGATCTGACAGTCCTCTTGCAAGAAACATTTCCTGAGAGTCAAGTGCAAACTATCTTTGCTAATTGGTGACAGATATTTTGGGGTTCAGAATGCATCTACTTCAACAAACTAAATCCAAACCTGATGTCAGCTAACCTAATTCACAGGGCAAAATGCATAAGAATAAAGCTTAAGGAGGAAGCAGGTTTTAAAATGTACATGGTTTTTTTTTGCTATCTTTGTTATCTGGAAAATAGACAAAATTATGCAAAGAAAATGATGCATAAATGGAACTCTGCAATCATAGTGCTAACTTAACAGGAAAGACTTGAATTCACTGTTTCCTTGATACACATCCAACAATCTGTCTGAGAAGATTTTGTGTCATGCTGTGCTTCTCATTTCGTTTTGTGTTACTTAGACCTAAAACGACAACTGACTTTTCAAAGTGGTGCTTAGTATGCATCATTCAGTGTTCACAAATATGAAGTCTCTTCAGTCGCTAAAAGCATTTAATTTTAGGGATATTGCTTTAAAGATTTATTTTTAAATCAATTATTCCATGAGCCAAGCTTCAGCTGTTATCAATGCCACATGTTCCTCATCCTTCCTTCCTCTATTCCCTACTATAAATAAAGATGTTATTAAACTTAAAATTTATTCGAAGTCAACAACATGTTCTACTAAATAAAAAGTAAAATATTTAGAAAAACTTTTTTTGCCAGAAAGAGACTCTTATCCAGCCTCTGAGATTTAAATATTTAATAAAATCTGTACAGCTGTCCTATGGGTGTGAATTTAAAGGATCTTAGTGTTTTTAAGACAAAGCTACTCAGTAGTATCTGCAGTAAAGGCACAAAAAGTTCATCAGAGAGGTCATCATATAGAATGGACTTAATTAAAGAACAGTGAAGTAAGTGTAAGTCAAACAACTGAGATGATCTGTTTTTCTGTCCATTATGCTTAAGATGTGTGTCTTAAAACATGAGATGTTGAATAAGGTTGAATTTAACCAGAGCACTCAACAGCACTTTTGGCTTTGTGAGAGTCAGTTGTGTTTAGACAGAATCAAGCACAGGCATAAAAAGCAGAAAATTAAAAGGAAAAACAAACTTGCATAACTCCAAAACTGCCACAGATATTTTGTGATAGAGCAGATAAATCAGCTACCACATTTTAAGTGCATTTCTTAAACTGCCTACCACATCTAGCTACAGCTAGATAAAAGAATGATTTGCAGCTTGTAAATGTCTGAATACCGTAAATATAAAGGCAAACTGATCAGGAAATTACATTACTGTTTAATTAAGTTGCAAAGATTTTGTTACTAAACTTGCAATAAGAGAGAATGAAAATTATTTTTTTATGAAAAATTTAGCTGTCAATTGAGTGTATCTGTTTCATAAATTGATTAAGTATGTGCCATATACATTATATACAAATACATATCTAGCTATATCCATCTGTCTACCTATCAACACACACAGAGTAATTATGGTTGCTGACAACAGTAAGCTAAGTGCCTCTGCAGGATGCAATAGGCCATGAATCAGTTTCACAAAACTGTTGATTTGTGACTGATGAAGCCCTAGAAGACTTTTAGAGTCTTATCTACCAGTAGCAGAAATATCAATAGTGGCCTTTTATATTAAATAAAAATACATAGGTAACTGTCAATCAGTCCAAATAAATCTATCAGAGTTAGCTAGCATTGATAAAATTCTTTAGGCAGAAAGGGTAAATCTTACTGATAAAAATGTAAGAAAATGACATCTTAGAGCTGGACTTACATACAGGTATTTCAATATTGACATGGATAGATTACCTAACTAGCAAGTTAATTGCATTTTCATTACCCAGTGATAAAAATGGGGTAGGTAGTGTTTCCTTCCATAGCCAAAGAGTAAAGGGGAACTGGGACACAGGAAGGAATTAAGAGAGCATTTCTCAGAGTCACTAGGATTACAACAGAAAAACTTCTAATCACTTTATGCTGAAAACTGCTGGAAAACAAGAAAGACATCATTAAGGTCATCAAAGAAAGATAGGGAACAACTTCAGCCAGTGGCAAATAGGGAACAAAAGGAAGAAAACAAACGTATGAAGAAAACAATTACATTATCGACAAGGTGGAAGTATAAAAGATTAACAAAAAAAGGTTGCATGCTCTGGCAATGCAGTAGAACAAAACTTAAGCATAGTGCATAATGATGCTGCATATGACTCTATTTTTAATTAAAAAAAATAAAAATCAAATTTTGTGGAGCTCAAATGAAAATATGAAAAATATTCTTCAGATGAAAAAATATTTTAATCAACACATAAAGAAACATCTCATGTAGGTTTGCTTTTTTAAGTTTCCTATTCACCACTAATTTCTTCCCAAATTCTATCTGAAAAACTATGAAATGCTTTATTCCATAAATGCCAAAGAGAGGCTTTCTGACCTTTTCAAAAGAAAGTCAAGGCAATCAAATCTACTTATGCTGATTAATATACTTTTGTGAACATATTTTCTGTGCAGTTGCATCCATGGTTTTTGGTAAATAAGTTGTCCTGCTGAAAATGTTAGTAAGATTTAGTACGTAGAAAAATAAAGCTGCAGAATACATGCAAGACTGGCAGGTGGGACTGCTCAGCATGGGGAAGAGAAGATTCACAGGGGATTATCAATATGCATGGGTATCTGAACAGGGCATGTAAAGAAGACAGGCTCTTTCCTGTGAAAAAGCACAGTGGCAGAACAAGAGGCAGCATGCACAGGAGGTTCTTTCCAAATGTCAGGAAACATTTTTACGCTGTGAAAGTGATTGCAGATTGCACAGAGAGGTTGTGAAGTCTCTGTTCCATACAGACATTATCCTTGGCAAACTCATTAATTAAGGTTGCCCTGCTTGAGCAGGGTGCTTGAACTGGTTGAATGAACATGCAGAGATCCCTTATAACCTACCTCAACATCCTGTTCTGTGATTCTATGGATTTAGGGAAAGGGAGTCCACTCCAAATCAACCAATGATGATCTTTACCAGGAAAGATTTCTGTTCCATTAACTTTTAAAATGAATACACATAGTTATGGCTTTCAAATGTTAAGATTAAAGTATGAGGATTCCTGCAATTATAGATTATCTTCAAGCCCCAGGGCTGAAAGGATTTTAAAGAAATTATATGGAACTTAAGAATCCACCCATGTACCTCTCACAGAAATCTCATGCTTGACAATTTACCTTGCTTTGAAAGACAAAAGTTTCTTGCTATTAAAAGAAGAAATGTTCCAATGTGAGAGAAGTAAGAGGATCACCAGAGACCTTAGTGATGTAATGGCAACCCTCTGAGGCAGGGTAGGCAGTTTCCAGGCCTCCAGGAAGTAGATGAGAGCCACAGCTATTCCTAAAAACACCTGTGGAGTAGCGGGGAGTCCTTTGGGAAAATATTGCACATGATGGAAGGCAGAAGGCCAAGCCGTTGATCTTCAGAAGTAGGGGATTCCTTGTGGGTGTTTGCAACTGACTTACTACATACAAGGAACAGAGTGATTTAGCAATGCCAGTTCATAAAAGGAAATAAAATATTCAGCTCCAAAGGTGACAGGTCAAAACCAGCAGGAGGAGTGGTCATAGGACACACAGCCCCAGCTTCCTTGATGTCAGTGCAAAGAGGTCGACTTTGAAGACAGTATGATAATCTCAAGATACTTTTTACTCTAGTGAATATTGTGGGCCTACTTTTTTAGTAAACTATAAATTAAAAGATCTCAGTAATACAATTGGTAAGAGGACAGCAGGAAAATGATTCTCAGTCATATTCTTAGTTTCATCTTCCCATCTAAACCTCTTATGAATTCCCAAGCCACTACTCGTATTTAATCCTTAAGTCCTTTTTCATTTAAATGTCACTTCTTCCCTGCTAGTACAGTTATGGGGGATTGTCTTCATAGAACAGTTGTGTATTTCTAACTCTTTCTCCATCCAGCAGGAAACATCTGCCTTTTACAGGTAGAATACAAGGATGTCTGTCTCTTTCTTTCATGCTACAACATCACTCACCTTTGACTGAGCACATAAACAGAGACACCTGAATGCTGGCATCTCTTACTTTCTCATTTTCCCAGAGCTTTCTCTCTACTCTTCTCCCTAGAAAAACAAACCCATTCTCCCTAAACAGGGAAAGAAATACTCATAGGAGCCACTGAAGCAGATCAGACCAAATCTCCTTCTAGCCTAGTAACATGTCCCTGACAACAACCAGTACTGGAACTTCAAGCAAAAAATATAAGAATGGAGCAAATATATTTCATCACAGTAATCCTCCAGTTCCCACTGACTGACAGTCTCAAGACATCATGAACCAATGGTGTTGTCTTACTCTTTAATAACTCACATTGTATAATTCCATGTAGTTCTGCAAAAGTATCCATGGATCTACCTATCTACCACACCAACCAGATTGATAAGGTATAGACCTCAAGATAAAACACCACCGTCCCAAAAAAACCCACAATCACCAACAAAAAGAAAATCCTCAAAACAAAAAAGAAAAGGCCATCAAAAGCAAAGAAAAAATTAAATAAAACAAACAAACAAGCAAATCTACAGAAAAAACAGACCAGGAGTAAGGAGTCACTAACAAAACTGTAATTAAGATAGATATGTAGTTTACATTGTTTTGGTAGCTGGCTGCTTGTTCTAACTATGAAGGATAGATGCACCCTTTTGGCAGAGCTGTTAAACAAACAAAAAAAACCACGTGGTATTTGAAACACAATACAGTATTTCTTCAAGGCTTGATTTTCAAAATGTGAAATGCCCATTAATGCTATCCCAAGTAGTATGAGCTACAGGTGTCAATAATTTATAGAATAAAATGGTGCCTACCCCTTGAGTGTTTCACAGCAGATGTTAAAAAACAAGCAGACACTATGCTGACAGCAGTGTGCTGAGGCACATCTGACAAAGTGAGGATTATCAGCAGGGAGAGGAACCTGGATATTAATTCACTAATGAAAGCTTTTGATGTGCTATCTTAGAATCCTTCCAGTCTTGTGTCTGGAGTAATTTTCCTTTTCTTAGCTACCAAGTGCCCTCTGTCTTCTTTTTCAGATTTCTCATAACATGCAACTCTTTGTGCAATCCTTCCTCCCTAATTTAAATAATGAATAATAATCCTTACACACTGCCTTTCCTGAACTGTTGTCTTGTGTTTTGCTGTGAATTTCTTCTATCTCATTTAGACCATAAGCTTTTCAGATAGGGCGTGCATCTTGTAAATGTATGGTGTTGCAAGTGTGTTTAATGCTAATAATGTGCAGTGATAGGGCAGGGCAGATTCATAAGCAATACCCTGAAAAAAGAGGCAGCTATTGAATTCATAATCTGGCACTTCATATTCACAAGAGAGAAAAAACCTGTCATCTCAGAATTGGGGATCTGCTATAAAAGGAATGGGTTTTTGCACTAATGGTTATCAAGAATTCATACATTCCACTTCATTATCAATTCCATATATTAGTGACTATTTCCTAATGTTACTTGTACTATAAAGCTGTTGCTTAAGTCCATTTGATCACTCATATTTGCTAAAAGAAAGGTTTCACAAATAAAAAGCAGATTAGACCCAAGGTATATGAGCAAAACACCCACACACTCCTGCCCATCAAACTTCATAATGCAGGGAACAAAACAACTTCATATGTAAAACAAGGTAGAAAGTTCCTCAGTGATACTTAAGGAACAACATCTGAGTCATAGAAGGAGGGAGAAAGGAACCACAATGCTGGGTGTTTTAAACAAGGGAAATGTTTGAGAGCTGTATTTCTACTTGGGACCTGTAGTTTCAGAAGATGAAAGACTTCATCAAACAGAAGGAGGACTTGTGGGAAAAGTAATTTCTTTACAAAATTATTGGGGGCCAAAATACTATTTTTGGAAGAGCTCACTTAATTACAGCTCTGATAGAGTAAGCTGAGTGCTCCTGGAAAAGTACTCACATTCTTGCTCATTTTTGATCAACACCAACATTTTGGCAGCACCAGGTGACTGTCTGTTTTAAGCACAATCTAAGAATTTACTTCAGAGTAGTAGAATGCCTTACTGTGTGTGCTCAGACACTCCTTAAAAGCCATAACTAAAGGTAGCACTCAAAATGAATGATTCCCGGGGGGGCCGCGGTGGGGGGGGGAAATAAAATAAAATAAAAAAAAAAAAAAAAAAATAAAAATAAAAAAAAAAAGGAAAAGGAAAAGAGGCCTGCATTGATCCAGGATAGTTTAATCCAGAAGGTGAATTTTTGTTGAGATGTCATGGTAGGGAACATGAAATTTGGCACGAAAAACTTCCTCAAATACTCTGTGTTTCTTGCTTCTTCAGGAGTGCCTGTAAGTCTGCTTGCTGTCACTCCAGAGGCAGAAAATACAGTGATACCCACATCTGGCAGCTTGATCACCCACTTGTGACCCCACAGGAAACCTTCCTCCAGCATCCCCTCTCGTACCACCTTCCCAAGCTGCTTCTTGTGCAAAGAGAAACATGTGAGAGGCCTTCACAGACCACACTCTCCCAGCCCTTCTCCTTAATCACAGCACAACCATGACTGAGTTTGGCAGTAGACAAAGCTGGGGTAATTGCATTGGACATCACATCCACGACATTAAAATCTTTTTTTATTATTTCCTTTGATTTCTTTCCACTCTACTAACAGCTAGTCCTCCAGATTAATCAAGCCACTTCAAATTTTTGTGCTATGGGTTCATGCAAGCTTAGAGAAATAAGTTGTTTTTTATTTTTTTCTTTCATGGTGGGAGGAGTGGAGGGAGGGGTGGAGGGAGTGAGGGATGTGGGATGTGGGATGTGGGAAGGAGCCCATAGCTATAAATCTAATAAAGTTAAAGTATTTCTGATATTCACAGTCATTATTTCTTACCCCAGCACAAATTAATAATTAGAATGCTTAAAGAAGGTAAGGACAGTAATTCCAAAATGTGACAAGTTTTTTGCCTGCACTAACCTATCTAGATTAAACTGTACCTTATAGGTACCTGTTTTATTTACATTTTTATTCCATAGCATACCATATGTTTTATAAGAAAAAACCCTATAAAATACAACAAACAGCAACAGGGAAAAAAGGTATAAAAATAAGTAAGATACAGTAACAAAACGAGATACAAAATAGGAATTAAAAGTACTGATTGCAAAAGTTGTAAAGTTAATTTTCTTATTTCTCCCAACAGTGTCATCCAGCCAAAAACATCCATCAGGCTTTCTGTTGTGATTCCATTCATCAAATATCCAGAGTTAAACACATAAACTATCTATCTGTCTGTGTCTGTGTTCAGTACAAGGTGACTTCATTTTTGGATCTTGATTGGTTGTCATGTTAATAAATACAATAAATATTTGAGGGAGGTGAGTAGTTTGTCACCATAAATGATAAATTCTTCAGAAAATATATGAAGTAAGTAACAGAGCCCCAGTAATCTAACAGGACATGCATAGAATTTAGTTTCAAATACCTCTTCAAGAGGCAGGTTCCACAATTAAACTTTAAAGAAAATAGTTGTGCAGTCTCATCTTTATGGATCAGCATAATGCAGCATCCTACACTGAGACTTCAAAAATGTATTTCTATATCCCATGGAAATATTTTCATAAATGGCCATGATTGTGGAGGCTGATCAGGTAAAAAAAAAAAAAAAAAAGAAAAAAGAAAATAAATAAACTGTTGTGGGTTTTTTTTTTCCCTGAACTAGGGATTCCTTAAAAAAACTTATCACAAAAGCAGAGAATTTAAATCTGAAACAAAGCTCATTAGATGGCGAAGAACCATTTTTTTTTAATACAGTCCCTAATCAATATTAACAAATATTATTATGTTGAAGAATATACCCGCATGACCCAAGACTAAAAACATTATAACAAAAAATTTTAAGTAATATTTTTTTCACTAGCTAAGTTAATATTCTTGTATATACACTTCTGAAGGAAATAGAGATGGAAATATTCTGCAAAAGAAGGAATAATTCTGCCATCATCAATTTTGCACTCCTTCTTGAAGTTAAATTGTGTTATACCATAATTTTCCACTTGCTACAGTCTACCATCTTTATGCCAATTAAGACAGAAACCAAATTTACCAAAGACAGTACCTAACTGAGAATACTCAAAGGAAAAGGTTTTTATCTGCAGAAGTCTAAAAATGACAGGGTTGTGCTCACACAGGACACTATCTTTTGCTGATCCAACTGTGGCACAACCAAAGCAATGCCAAGGACTAGCTTGGCCTCTGTGCTCTGCTAGCGACAGCTCTTGTCTTCTAGTTCAGCATAGTCAGCCTGTAGTCTTGAGAATAGCAGGAGTTAATTGAAAATCAAACATAAGCGTAGCTAAAGAATGAAATAAAAAGGAGTGAGTCTTTTTGAGAGAAGAAAAATCATAAAAGATACTTACTTCAGAATGAACAATCAATCTTTTCTTGGCTGAGAAGGAGTTTAGAGTGGGCCAATAAAATGCTTTGTAAGCATTAAAAATACAGCAGGCAGTGGATAGAGCTTAGACAAGCCCCAGCTTGTAAGATAGGTCTCTTTAAAAAGGGGGAAAGCCTAAGGACATGTTTTAGAGCGTGCTTAGGTACAGCACTAGGATAAGACTGCAGCAGCAGACAAGAGATGGTTGTGGTCCGAAATATAAATCAAGTAGAAAATTCTTGGTACCCTAACTCCCTTCTTTGGAAGAATAAATTGTGACAAATCGCTGAGGTTTAGTATATGTGACAACAACTATAGGCATTTTTACTGCTGAAAATTCCATATGAAGCTTTTACAACCCTATTCACACTGAGAGGGGTTTTTTAGGCAGTGAGTAAGAAATTAGCCATGCATTTTTTTAATGTCAGTGGCAGCTGAGAAGTTACTAGGAATTTCAGCTGGTTCTTAACAAGAGTCCTTCTGTAAGGAGCTCCTTCCATCTGCAGAAGGTCAGAGAATAAAGTTCCTTCTAAACTGCAATGGAGCAGGAAGTGCTGATTTATTTTTTCCCTTCTTTTCATGGAAGGGATTTCTGACAGAAAGTTAAAAAGAAAGTGAAGGCATCTTTGTAGTGCCTTGTCCCTCTCAGTTAAGACTTGCATGTTACATAGCCTCAAAAAACACTGTTTCAGAAATATTTCTAAAAATCTAATCCAGCCCAATGCAGATTTCAGCAGCAGAAAGTCTTCTTAGCAAGACAAACTCAAAACAAGGAGTAGAGATGAAACACTCTGTAGCAGCTTACCAACATGGCACAGTCTGTGCCACTCCTTCCTCCTGTGGAGCCACCTCTTAGTGCCATTGCAGCTTCCTGAGGTACTTTCCATAGAGAACAGCTTCTCCAAGCTCTCCTTTTTTTTGAGAAGTAGCCTTTCACTGTGACACTCTTCCCCTCCATCCTCAATGCTTTCCTCACAGAAATGTACCTCATGCTTTGCTTTAAACACCATGATATTATAATTGAAGGTCAATGCAGATACAGAAATGTGATGGACCTGCCGCACTGTGACCACAATGGTTAAGTAGGAACTCCTAACAGATCAATAAACAAGGTTTACAAAAAAAGCCAAGGAAATAATAAAACAATAAAAAATATCTCCTCCTTGCAAAAGAAATACACAACAAGTACAGTTGAATTGTATAGTTCTGTCATTCAGAAATGCTTATGATATGTGAGAAGACTATATCACATTCTTTCAGAGAGGTACAGAGATATAAAGTGTCATCACTGCCATTAAAAAATACATGTGCGTGCTGTAAGGCTGTCCATTTGCTGAAAACCACCTCTGGCTACTGTCCATATAGTTACAATGTTGTGCCTGGGTTTTTTATTAACTTTTTAATTTTAACCAGGTTTTCCTTTTGAGTGAGGGAATCAGTTAAGAAATCAATGTGCAAAAATAAAATGGGTCTTTGAGAGCTTTTGATTTCTTTTCTGATAGAGAAAAAATACCTGTAATGCTGCAAAATATAATGCTTATAGTAAGCAATTGACCCAGTCAGTTTTTTCTAAACCAAATGAGAATACATGTTTATAAATATATCTTACATAATGCAAGGAAGCAGCTGAAATATTTTCATATTCTCTGAACAAGTCTTTTTTTAGCCTCACATGAGAAAATTTGATGTATGCTGACCTTTTTTGCTTCAGAGTTATTTTCATGGATGATGAAATGAAAACTCTCCTTATAACATACAAATCAGAGGTCACATTTTCACTAATTCCTTTTCTAACTAATTGCACTAAATGAACCACAGCATATGGCACTTAGGACATTACAACGTAGTCTAGCATCAGGCATAGTGAAACTTTAACTGTCTTTGATGTTCAGGGGTGTTCTTTACTGGAGGAAATACTGTTAAAAAATTAAAAAATTTACATAGTGAAAGGTAAGTATATAGTAGATAAATCTGAGGTAAAGCTGGATGAGAAAGTGCCACTGCACTCAACAAAATAAGGATGCACTCATATAAATATAAAAAATCAAGTAAGAACATTTTCAAGAAGTTACTATTCCTTAGCAAAGATACTGTAAATTGTTTGAGATTCTGTTATAAAAAACAGTGATAATCTAGGGTAGATGATTTTACTCTGCAGCCCCATGTAGATTAGAGGCACACATACTCATTTAATAGGTAACAGTGTAAAGGAACAAAGCTCCTAAGGTAGATGAGGAAATCATAAGATATGAACTTTGTCATTTGCAATTGTGTGACTCTTTATGCCCTCATAGAAGGGTAAGAACCTCTACCATTATGAGTAGAGTAGGCCAACAATGTTGTTTGTACTATTTCTCCTTCCTAGTACTTTTAGTACTTAATTTCTCTTCTGTATAGCTCTAACTGCATCTATTTTAGCCTAAGATATGCATCCGTGAGCTTATTTTTGAATCAGATTGCACAGTTGTAAATATTTGGAAATCAGCATGACTTACAAAGCTCATATTAGCTGTTATTTGAA
This sequence comes from Zosterops lateralis, assembly GCF_965231275.1. Classification (NCBI taxonomy): domain Eukaryota; kingdom Metazoa; phylum Chordata; class Aves; order Passeriformes; family Zosteropidae; genus Zosterops; species Zosterops lateralis. The sequence goes on along the minus strand of NC_139800.1, from coordinate 36,229,821 downwards.
AGCAATGTTGAATAAGTTCTAGTTTTTCCCTGTGGCCCTGACTACAGCATTCGCGTGTGTCCCACAGGAAGTGGTATAATATTTCTCATCTCACTAGTTTCATGTCATGCAGATTCTTCAAACACCCAAAGGCTGGTTTACTAACTTGATGCTGAAGATGAACAGTATAACAAAGGCTGTAATACTACATCAGTTAAAGAGATGTCATTCAGTAAACTTTTGCCTGAAGGCAAGTGCGTAATTCACAATTTCCGAGCTGTCAATGCCCCAGTGATGCTCTGCTACACAGCACAGTAAAGCTTGAGACACAGATTCTGGGTGTAATCTTCAGATCATCCCTAACAAAGATCCCATTAGTTGTCAGTATGGCGAGATGGTGATTGGTATGAGAGGACTTTGTGCTGCCTTGCTGCCACTGAACCATGGAGGAAAAAAAGTATTCCTTGTAAAATTACCTGGAAAGAAGCCTGTTTCCAGCATAGCTGAGTGGATTGCACCTGGGATTATATCTGAACCGAAATAGTCAGAATCAAGCTTTGACAAAGAGAAGCCTCTATTTCGTCATTTTCCACCAGCCCCTTTTTAATTCTGTGTGACTGGAGGGGTTGGTATTGAAATGAATCTTCCACTAATATTATCAGCTCACTGCTGGAGTGTTTCATTAAACTACTTTAATTGCTTAAAACTTGCATTTCAATTTCTCATAAATACTGCCTAAAATCAATTCAGTGTCAGACAGACTCTGCAACATTCACTGCAACTTGTTCCCAGAAAAACAGTTAATTCTTAAAAAATGTTAACAGCTTCAGACTTCAATTGAATGATTTAATAATCAAAATTTTAATTTACTCCCCCTTCCTCTCTTCAAAAAGTTTTAAGACAGGTTAACCTGTCAAGAGCAGCATTGCTACTGATCCAGCTGAGGCAGAGAAGGAGGTGTATATCCTCATTATTACCATAATTGGCATCTGGAATCTGTTCAAAAATTCTGATTTACTTTGTAGCAGAGGATTATGGCTGAATGTGGAGTACTTTATGGTCTACAGAGGCTTGTGAAATTCAAATATATAAACTGTCAGTTAAACATTTCATGAAAAGCCCTACCTTCTACTAATCCAAACATGAACAAGTGCTTGAGGGGATGAAAATCCACAATATGTTTTGGGAGCTAACCACTTACAGAAACATTAACATTCTTGGGCAGGTTTGCTCTCTGAGCTTCTGAAGTAACTTTGGAGCCAGCAGGATTCAGTTTCTAGCAGATTTCCAATATCCTGAAAAAAAATTCAGTCAGAAGCCTCTAGTATTTATGAATTATTAATGCTGTCTTTCTCTACTTTTTTCCTTAGTTTTGCTTTTGTGTGCCTGTTCAGCTAAGTAATTCAATAGAATGATAGAGACATGAATAGATATGCTAATTAACACCAAGGCTAACTTTAAAGTTCCTTAAAGCTGTCAGCTTTCAATGAAATATTTTCATTTTTCTTTTTCTGAACTGGAATACAAACATTATTTGTACACTTGGTGCCAGCAGGGGAGCTCCCAGGAATCAGCTTTTAAGATTTTTTTCATTGTGAAAAACAGTTTAAGAAAGGTGTCAGTTTGGCAATCCTCATTTATAGTCCCTGTCAGGAGAACATGTTCATGTTGTGCCAGTAGCTTCCCTCACTTCTCATTACAATTGTCATCTAAACAAGCTATGGAGATTTGAATACCTTGAATATCTTATATATTACCCTTATGAAGCAGAAAAATCTCAAGTAGGAGAAAAAGAAAGAGCGAAAGGGAGGCTTGGAGACCTGAGATGCTGGGATGCTTTAATATGTGTATTAAATGTTGAAGGAAAATTTCTTACTTTAAAACAATTCAAAAATATTTTTTATAAACTGAATAAAAGGGCAAACTCATTTTACAATCCCCACTTAAGTCTTCTGATAAGTTATTCTTTCCAAAGATTTTAATGCATGAGAAAAAGAAAAACACCTTTACAATCCAGCAGTTACTGTTTTATATCTTTTCTGGTCATTGCTAAACTATAAGAATTGATAGCCACAATACCAAAGCATTTAATAGGAGAAATGAAGGAAAACCCAATATTAGTCCTATTTTTCTGAGTCAGACACCAAAATACAACAAATAGAAGCAAACAGAGCCTAAATTCCAGCTTCTGCTAAAAGATAACTGAACTCCTTACCGCTCTTCTATTTTTGTCCTTCCTCCTTTTTTATTACAACTAAGTAAGAAGAATCACCACACCTCACTCAAGTTCAACAGTGTGATTTCTTGCATTCCTGTTCAAATGAATAGGTACTCTGAAGCTAAATTCACAACCTGTTTTGAGATTTGAAGTCACTCAGTCCTGTGAGGAACAGGCAGAGCTGTTTTGAAAATATTAATACTTTAGGTATAGTTCAAGTTGCAATTACAAAACTTGGATGAAAGCCCGAACTTTTGTCATAAATAAACACTTTGTTTCATGTTCACAAATATACTGCCTAAAGCAGCTAGAACTTGAACCTGTTTTACTTGATTTGGATATAAAAATCTGATCTTTGAAATACAGAGATTTTGTACGTGATCATTGTGATAAAAATTGTGGGGTTTTTTTTCTTTTTCTTTTTAAATATTTATTAATATTATCCCAGTAGGGTAACTACACCAGAAAACTGATTTACTACTTCGAATGAAGCAGGTATATTTTCAAAGTATAACTTACTTGATTTTGATCATCCTTAGGCACAGCAACTAAGCTTCCTATGGCCAGGTACTGTAAAGGCTTTTCATACCAACACATTTGCCAAGGGCTAAGGTAAAGGCCTGAAGCAGCAAGTAGATAGACTGACTAGAAAAGTGTAAGGTAACAGTAAGCATTTCCTGACCCCACTACAAACTATGTGGAGTTTTTATTCTGCAGATATTTTTATGTTGGCTTCTGAGAAAATTATTCATAATTGAATCCAGTCCTGGCTCTAGTGTAATTTGATAAGCAATCAGCAGATTTTGCAGAAACTAAAAACCTGCTTTTACACCCTGTGTGTGACAAAATGATCTCATTCAATCCATGAACTGTGCTATAAAATGAAAATGCAAAATATACGCACTATATTACATAAGGAAAAGAATCTCAGGAATAAAATGCTTGTCATACCAAGCCTTCTAAAGATAACCTTCAAGTTTTATTTCTTCTGTACATAGGAAGATTCAGTGAGACAGACCTCAAAGAAATTAAGGTTCTTTTCATGGTCAGATAATGAATTGATGTCGTCTTCACTGCTATTCATAGCAGACTTACTATTGTTGTGAAATGAAGGTTTGAAAACAAAAGTTATATAATATCCACTTTCCCACTGTTATTTGCATCACAGAGGCTCCTCTATCTGCACAATTTGCACTGTATCTGCTGCTTAGGTCAAGTTTGTTGAGTCATTTTCTCTTGACCATTCCCTCAAAATTATAAGGAAATATTCTTTCTTAGTCAAGTATGATGTTTTGCTGTGTGTTTGTAAACAATTTCGTGACCTTCAGTTTGTTGAACTTTAATACAGTTAGTTGAAGAATCTGGAAAATATACCTGTCTTTCCATGAGTGATGTCCAGTGAACACCTTATCTGTCTAAATGTATGATCAGTTAGTTCATTGGAAAAAAATTCCTCTTTGTCCTGCATATTTCCTCTACTTCAGTATGACCAGCTCAGTCCAAAACAGTAAACCCCAGCCTATTTTGATTGCCAGTTTCACAGGCAGCTTTTAGGAACTGAGTCTGGGTTGCAATACCCAGTCTTTCCAGAGATACTGAGGTGTTGTGTTATCCTTTCTTAATGTCTTTTGTAATGAATATAACTTAATCCAACTTTCTTCCTTGAGTAATATTTAAAAATTTTGTAAAATATTGGATTAGGTAACTGATTAATAATATTTTCTAGGTAATTATCTCCTATTGTCTTCTTTTATATATAGAACAGGAAATTTAAAAAAGCAACAAAACTAGGCAGCACTTTTCAAGAACACAAACCTAAATATTGCCATTTTTATAATAATCTTCTGAGCATCTCAGGGTTGTGGCCAACTTTGTCTCTTAACTTTATTTAATATTAATGTTACCAAAAAATGACATTTTGCATTATGCTCTTTCATCTAAAGAGTCTCACAGGGCTGAAAGAAACATGCCACTCTTTGAAAGATGAGCGGATCTTCAACAAATCCCACATAGTATCAAAGATTGAATGAGGTCATTAAAACACCTTCATTCCCCTGGTCATAGAGAAGGAGAAGAATAAGAATAAGGATAGAACTGGAGGTTCTGACCAAGTCTTTATCACAGTGCAGCTCACATTATTGCACCAGAGGAATATAAGCACATTTAAAAATAAAAGCTACACTTTTTTTTAATTCTAATCCATTCACAATATCAGAACAGACTGACAAAACCCATAAGACAGAAAACGTGTAATTGTAGAGCCAGGAACATATTGAACAGCCTAAATTTCTATATTGTGACCATTTTGAATCACTACATCAAACAGTCAGAAATTAAATACAGGACATATATTTAAAAGTCCCACACTGCTCTTCCCAATGAAAAGTGTAAAAGACTATGCATCTCCTTTACAAAACATATATGTAATTTTTTATTGTAAAATTATAGATTTCCAAAGTTAGAAAGCACAAATTGCTATTTTTCTAAGTTGAGTAAGACCAACATTACATCATATCCCCATTTATTATTTTAGTTTAGTGAACTACTGTTGCAATAGGACACGAAATAAAGATGCTTGACTCCAGTCATAAAGCAGTAGAAATCAGAAGGCTTTATTTACAGTGCATGCAGCCCTTTTATAACGTGGTTGGCTAAGAAGGCACGTTATTGGTCCATAGGGCTGACGCTTCTCCCATTGGCTAAGTAACAGAAATAGCAAACAACCCCTGTTGTTATGACACAGGAATACACAAGGTATTTACACAAGGTTGTTTTGGGAAAAAAAGAAAACTGTTGAAAAGTTTCCCTTGGGAAGAGCTAGCAATTCTCAAGTTCAGAAAATATCGGGTCCACAAACTACTATGGCTTTTATGCTTAAGATTTTTATGGCAATGATCACATATGCCTCTACTTCGTTTTAGAGAAAGAGTCTCGTACCTATAGTCAGCCAGACATTTGAAGTCATTGATAATTCACTAATAGAACTTTAACTCTTGGCACTCCTGAAACCATTCAAAGCTATAGTAAGTGGGTAATAGATGAATAAGAGTCATAGATTCATAAAATCCAACATTGTTGTGGAATGTTGCAAAAATATGTAGAAAGGGAGAAAGAGGATTCAAGTATTCTTTCTCCTATTCTGCATTTCTACAAGTCTCTTGACTATGGTAGTTACCAAAGATATAATTCTAAAGGACTGCAGCCCCTTATTCTTTTCTAGCCCAACTGAGAATTATTTCCTCTGTTCTATAGAATTTACACATGACATTTTCTCAAGAAAGAACAAGTTGAGAACTGACTTGTCAAGACTGAATAATCCCATTCCACTTTCCTTTTTTCAACCCTTCCACATCTGCTTATGTCTGTGAGGTTACACCACTTGTTTTGGATTTTGGTTGCCCACCTTCTAGGAAAGCACTGAGCATTGAGAGTTTTTTCTTCCTGCTAGAATAGTATTGAAAGAAAATTGAAGAGTTCACCTCTTGAATTTGTGAACAGGAATTTGGGTTCAAGCTGAATACTTTGAAATAGAAATTGCTGGTTTGCTATGCATAGTTATGATCAACAATTTTCAGGCCCCACAGTAATCTTCTCCTACAAGTTCCAGATGGGCACACAGTATTGAAATAGTACGGCTCTAATAAAGAATTCACCAGGTTTGTAAATCATCATAAAACCCTACACATATTTAGTTCTATGAAAATCTACTACATTAGGCGAGGCAATGCATAAATAAATATATTGCAATATATAAATAAATATTAAAGTCCATCCCAGCTGTGCAACTTCATATAGCAGATCACAAGAATAAGCAGAAATATTTGATTGCTTGAATGCTGCTGGCATTTGAGATATTCAAGAAATTGCTCATTCACTTAATTCTCTTGTTAACTCTGACCTTCCAAACATTCATTTCAAATCATATTGTGTTATTCTGATCATGTTATCAACATCAACATTACTATTAAAAGGAAAACTCATTTATTTGACAAAAATCTCAGCATTAAGATATCCAATCCTATATGCTTTTTATCCCTCCAGTATGTTAAATGATATGATTTGTTATCACTTACATAAGAGATACATAAGAGTTACATTTTCACAATTGATATGGACATGGTTGACACAGTCAAGAGAGATGAGATTAAAGGATGAAAGTGTTCAGTATCAGCAGCTGAAAAAAAGCCATATTAGAAGAAATTGTACTTTCTTTTTTTTCTCTTCCCTAAACCTACTGAGTCATCATCCTTTCCTTATTAAAACTTTGTGACTGTAGTGGACAGTCATGGAATAAGATGGATAAGTGTAGGAAGAGAGGAATAGGCTACCAATTACGAAAAAATCTGAATTATTTTTCTAAGAAGGGCTGTATTGGCAAGAAGAGAGATTTGGTACTTGATTCTTAAATTAAAAACCTAAAGAATATTTCTGAGCATGGACCAAGAGGAAACCAAATTTCCAGGAAAACCTGGGGGAAAAAAAAAAAGGCAAAAGCATAAGTTAGAGGAAAATATCATGAAACCAGCACAATATCATTGAATGAGAATCAGTGCCAGCAGCTGAGCTCTCTTTAATGAAGGGGACAAGTTATGTCAGTGAAGATAGGAGGACTTTCCACCTAAAATAAGCTGTGGAATTTGGGTTGAGGTCACACGTGGTGAGTTGACTTTGGCTGGATGCCAAGCACCCACCAAGCCGCCGTACTCTTCCACTTCCAAGCTGGACAAGAAAGAAAAAATCAGATGGAAAACAACTCGCAGGTTGAGATAAGGCAGTTTTCTAAAGCAAATGAGAAGTTTGCACACACATAATCAAAGAGAAAAAAAATATTCTGTATGTTCAGGATTCAACCACTTCATGGGAAGAAGGGCTCTAGCATCAGTAGAGGTTGCTCCAGAAGGTAAATGTTGTAAATAACAAATGCACCCTTCCTCCTCCTTCCCTTAGTTTTATAAGTAAGTGACATCACATGGTTTGGAGAGTCCCTTTGGTCAGTTTGGTCAGCTGGCCTACTTGTGTCCCCTCCCAGGACCATCCCCAGCCTGCTGATGGGGCAAACTGTTGGGAAACGTGGCTGATGCTGGGCCAGTGCTGCTCAGCAGTAGCCAAAACTCTGCTGCATTACCAACACCTTTCCAGACACCAATGCCAGCCCCACTGTGAGGGCTGCTGTGGGAGAACTAACTCCAGCTCAGCCAGAGCCAATATATCACATCACATCAACAACTCTGTATTTTGGTCTTCACATAGCTTCTGATGATTTTTTGCATTGGAAGCCAATAAATTCCAATCTGAAAAATTATCTTATGAAAAAGACCTTTCTAAATATCCTCAAACTATAGCTTCAATTAAGTATGGTAGCAGTCTTCCTGTCTTGTCTCCAAGAGTAGAATATGACAGTGAGCAGCTACCCTGTCTCACCTAAGGAATGGTTGCATTTCACTTCTCTGAAAAGTGAATTGCTTAGTGATCCTTATTTTTCATCCGTATTTTTTTTCAGAATAACTTTCTAGCAGTTAGGTTGGTCTTGTAAATTTCTTTAAAATTCTACCTACAAAACACAAAGTTTCAATTGATAGCAATAGATAGATGTACTGGGTAAATATACAAATAAGAACAAAAATATAATAGATGACTGCACAGATACTTTTACCTAGAAGGATATTACACTGCATACCAAGCAGTGTATTCAGCTTCAAATTCCTAGATGTAAAGAGAAAAACCCCAACTTACTTGAGGAAAATTACATATAAACAACTTAATTAATTAAAGTTGCGTATCAAATTATCCTAGTGGATATAAGTATAGAAGTGTCTCAGTAGACTATTAAACTGTAACAAAATACTGCCTAACCCAATCAGCATAATTTATACATATTTCAGTTCCTATATTATCTTTATTACATTTCTTTTGCATAGGGCAGCAAGAAACCTAATATACAGAGGTTAATTTAGGTAAAAACTACCACGACTCACAATTACATTAGCACCTATTAAGAAACATTGTTCATGGAAATTTTAATTATACATTCCAGAGTGAATAAAAGCAGAAGATTATTAGGAATAAAATTGTTTCCATGTATGCTGACAGGACTGCTGAACGTAATTATACATTTCTAGGGCAACCTGTTTGGAGTTTACTCCATAATTTTATGTAAATTTTGAATTACTTCATTTTTTCAGGTTAATGCTAATACGTTATTTCATTGCTCAGCTGAGTTGCAGGAGTACTAATGGGCACAGACTACAATTGATGGAACAGGCATCAGATAAAAGTCTAGAAGCATTTCAGAATGGCAAACTTTTAATTCATTGTTTTCTACTGCCACATTCTTGTTCCTGAACAAGCTGCCAAATTTTTCAGTTACTAGACATTAGCTGTATTAGATTTATTGAGAGCAAAAATCCATTCCAAGGAAAATATTCTTTTGGGAGACGTATTTTTCCCCTCCTTTTCCTCATTTATTCCCTGCATGATGCAGGCTCAACTCAGCTTATACAGCTTCATGTAATACACTTGCAGTAATCTGTACAACATAAAAAAACAAGCAAAAAAAAAAAGAAAAATCAAATACTCTGAAGACAAATATGTGGGATCAGGGCTGTTGAAAAACCTGCCTGTTTAGATTTGCCTAGGTTTCAGTGAATTATACCACAGAAATCTTGTGAAAGCCAGTTGATTCTTTATTAGGTTCAAACTGGAAGACAAAATAAAGCAAACTTCAAGAAGCTTACAGGTTATGTACATGAAAACAAAATGAAAAGGAAGAGAGGGAGGAAGGCAGGGAGGCTGGCAAGAATGAAGGCAGGCAGGCAGGAAGGCAGGAAGGCAGGAAGAAGGGAGGCAGGAAGGCAAGAAGACAGGAAGCCAGGCAGAAAGGCAAGAAGGCAGGCAGGCATAAAGATAAGAAGGCAGGAAGGCAATGTGAAAAACGAAGTTCACTTTTTTTGGTAAATTTTAAGAAATAGGTTTAATAAAAAAATTAAGACAACTAGGAGATAAAAAGCAAAGTATGGCCAGCCGAGTGACTTGGCATGCAGCCAAGTTCACACCCTGCTAGATCAGAGACATTCTTTAAATACCCTTTCTATTGCATCAGTTTGTTGAATATTCATATTTTTCACATAAACTAGTTTCCATATTTCAGGAACTGTTTTGCATGGTCCCTCCTTGGGTCCGCCTTTCTAGAGCATGCGTGTTTCATGGCTGTGTCTTCATTATCGCCTCCCGCTTGGGCCTTGGTCCATGCTTTCTTCAGATGGTAGATGCTGATAGTTGGTATATCAGTAGCAGAGTCTTCTTTACATGTTCACTGGGTGTTATCCTGGCCAAACAGACAGTTTCAGCATACTTATATCAACTACTACCACTATGCCTAATTTTCTTTAGTAATAGCAGAAATAAAAACTTATATCCTATATCCTTACTACAACGTTATTATTCATATAGCACACATCTTGTGAAAACTTTTATAATATACATTTATAGCAGCAAGAAGGCAGGGAGGCAGGAAGGCAGGAAGGCAGGCAGGAAGGCAGGAAGGAAGGCAGGAAAGAAGGCAGGCAGGAAGGCAGGAAGGAAGGAAGGAAGGAAGGCAGGAAGGAAGGAAGGCAGGAAGGAAGGAAGGCAGGAAGGCAGGTGTTGGGAAAGAGGGGACAGGAAGGACTTATGAATATGACTGCATGGCAAGAAGTACTGTAGATGTAAAACCTGAGTGAAATAGGAATGAAAGCCAGTTTCGAGATGTGTGCATGGCAGGCAGGAAGATGGTGATTAGCTGACAAAAGGACAAAAATGTTGCCTTTCCACCTTGGCAAAGACATCCGGGAACAAGAGCATAAGAAAGAAGTCTATAGAGCTTAGAAAGTAAAATGACATGGTAATGTAGTTCTTATAGGCTGCATGCAAAGTTTGTAGGTTTTGTATCTCACGCCGGTTGGTTAATGTGAATTAGAATATTCAACAGAAAAAAGGATATATTGTATTGTAACAAGAGGATCGCCCTCTTCTCCTCTCTTCTCCACTCTTCTCCCCTTTTCTCCCCTCTCTTGTCTTGTCCTTGCTCTCCTACCTTTTGCCCTTTACCTCTCCTCTGGCCCTCTCACCCTTCTTCCCTTATCTCTCTTGGCCCCTCTCCTCTCCTCTCTCTCACCTCCCTTGCTCCTGCTTTCCCCCCACGTTTTTCCCTGCTCCTGCCCCGTTTTTACCCCTTAGCTCTCTTCTATCTCTTTCTCTCCCCTATTCTCTCTTTAGGGCTTTGCTCCAGGCGAGGCTGGTGGCTGGAAGCAGGCCCGCTTTACCCATGACCCTTGTAATAATAAAGCCACGTGTTTCTAGAACATCTCAGGTGTGCAGAGTTCCTTGTCCCTGCCATCCATGGAAAAAATTGCAACAGGCAGGAAGGCAGGCAGGAAGGCAGGCAGGCAGGCAAGTAGGCAGGCAGGCAGGTAGGCAGGCAGGCAGGGAGGGAGGGAGATGGAAGGAAGGGAGACAGAAGGAAGGAAGGCAGGGAGGGAGGGAGACGGAAGGAAGGGAGACGGAAGGAAGGAAGGAAGGAAGGAAGGAAGGAAGGAAGGAAGGAAGGAAGGAAGGAAGGAAGGAAGGAAGGAAGGAAGGAAGGAAGGAAGGAAGGAAGGAAGGAAGGAAGGAAGGAAGGAAGGAAGGAAGGAAGGAAGGAAGGAAGGAAGGAAGGAAGGAAGGAAGGAAGGAAGGAAGGAAGGAAGGAAGGAAGGAAGGAAGGAAGGAAGGAAGGAAGGAAGGAAGGAAGGAAGGAAGGAAGGAAGGAAGGAAGGAAGGAAGGAAGGAAGGAAGGAAGGAAGGAAGGAAGGAAGGAAGGAAGGAAGGAAGGAAAGAAATTAGGAGCCACTTTGCACCTATTTTCTCGAGCTCTTTTTAACTCCTGACCTTTTCTTCAAATTCCTCCATCCTCTACACTGGGATTAAATTTGCTCAAACTGAGAATGGGTCACCACTATCCACAGCCTGACAGGAAGTTCACATACTCACATTCCACTATAAGGGACATGTAAGCTTTTTAAAGTTATAGACATCATTCTCATTTCTCTTTATCTGCCTTGTTTTACTTGCCTTGTACAGTTGCTCTCAGGGATGCAGAGAGAAAGAAAAGCCCGCAGTAGCAGACATTAATTTCTACATTATTATTTGATATTAAGATATTCCAGACAAGAACAACTGCATTGCTCAGATCCCTATAACCTGAATATTTTGTTGGACCTTATGAATTGACACACAAACTTTCACCAACATAAATCTGATTACCATGAACAAGCTTAAGAGGTCTGAGTTATACCTTAATAAAAAGCTACTGTCAGGAAAATAAGACTTTAAAAACTGTGAAATACTAGACTACAAGAAGACACTGTGTGAAGCTTTCTGAGCAGATACTGGGAGGAAAGTTCAGTCAGATGTTCTTTAGACCTTTTTGAAGAAAGGTTTGATCAAAGCCACTGGACAAGAAAGTTGTTGGGAAGTGTCGTTGAGCTGAAACACTGATTTCTTGACTTTGCCTTACAAGCTGTATGCTTCTGATCTTTCCCAGTTATGAGCCCATCTTTCTTTCCCTTCTTGCTACAAATGAATCAAAGAATCTTATCTGTCCCTGTAACAAACAAGGGAGATTGTGGGGTTTAAGGGCTCTCTAGTTTGAAATATCTGTATTAGGGGAAGAGAGATGAAGTGAAGCTCGTTTGATAAATTATAGCAGTGAACAGGTAAGCAATTGTGTAAGTGTAACTGTGATACCTTCTAAAAATAATCCATTTTCCCTAAAAAATAAATTTTAAAACAAATAAAATCAGCAGCTTAATCATTAATGGTGGTAACTGGTCAGTAAACAGAAAAGTGGCTTTGTTTCCCAAAACCATATTTTATATCCTGTGGCATAGGTTGGATCTGTAGCTAAAGCTCCACATTGAAGTCTAGCTTTCTCCAGATATTATTTTCAACAAATATGCCACTCAAATGATCCTAGAATTTCTCATCATGAGTGCACAACATGGCTAAGAGAGAGTACCCTAAAATGGAAAAAGAAAAAAAAAAAAAAAAGAAAAAAAGAGGAAAATTTTCTGGTTTTGCTCCTTTTTTTTTTCCATGTTTAATATAATATGATCCTAAATTAAGGAAAATATTGTTTATATACAAAGCCTCTTTTGATGGAATTAATTTCAATTTAATTGTGTTCAGTTTTGAATAATTTCCCATTAGAAAAGTTGTGTTTCCTGATATCACAACAGTCCCATAACAGGAATTTCTGCTTAAACTTCCTACCTTTACTTCTTACTGGTATTCACATGTAGCTATCTCCTTTCTTTAATTCCATCTCTACCGTACTTCACAGACTACTTTATTCTAAGCAGTAAATAATATTTTACATTTAGTCACGAACATGACAGCTTTATTACTATGGCAGTTATCAAGGACCTTATAGATAATCAATTATTAGTGAAACTCTTTGTGGAATTGATCAAACAAAAAGGCTTCTTTGCAAACCAGTAGGCAGATGATTGATTGGTTTGAGTGAGAACACATGCCAGAAGAAGATAATGTTCCTAGGACCTTAAAATCCACAAATGACATTTTGAATTATTTCATTAATACTCAGTCACAGTATGGAAAAAAAAGCCAAATACTGATTTTGTACTCTAAATTGCACATCACAAGCCTGTCAAGCATTTATTTGGGATTGGTGTAATCTATGTTGAGAGAAACTGATGTCTGTGGTTAATTTCTATATAATATGCTTATCCCCTTTTTTCCTTTTCCTCCTCATTCCTGAATCTTTATCACAATAGAACTTAAAATAAAGTTCTTGGTTACATTTTAAATTCATAAATCATTCCTCTGTATTTGCAACTTTGATCTTTCCCTCTTTACACTTTTTGTGTTCTTCAGGCAGAGAGTCATCCAAAAAATAGCATGTAGATTCAAAAGATCTTCTAGTTCATCTTCCTTTAAGGTCATAGAATCAACTATGCTGGTGGTATCCAGATAAGAGAGATGGTCTTTTATCTATTTAACAATAATCAGAAAAACTTCACAGCTGTTGGGTTTTCATGACATCCAATCTGAACTTTCCTCAGTCCAATGCTAATCTACTCTTTCCTAGTCTATCCTCATGCACTTTTGGAAGAGAACGCATCCTTAGGAATATGAAGACCATTATCATATCTTTCCTCAGCATTTTCTTCTTGTGAGCTTAACAATATGTTCCAATGTCTGATCACACAACGAAAACCCACAATCTTAAATAGAATTGCTTAAATAGAATTATTTCTATTCAACTTTTACTTCTTGTGTGGTGTCCTGCCACTGGGCACCACTGAGAAGACCCTTGCTCCATCTTCTTTAAATACTTCCATCAGATATTTATGCACTCTGTTAAGATTCCTCTGAATTTTTATCTCCCAGCTGAAGAGTCACAGGTCTCTTGACTTCTCAGTACATCAAATACACCAAAGCTTTCACATTTGTGACCATTTACTGGATTCACTGCTGGATGTCCATACTTAGGATTGTCCACCTTGTACTTGGGAGCCAAGATCTGGACACAACACTCAAGTGTGTCTCACCAGAGATGAGGGATTATGTCCCTCTGCCTGCTGGTGAGGCTCATCCTAATAGAGCCCAGCAAGTTGTTGGCCTTCTTTGCCAAAAGGGTGCATTGCTGGGTCATGGTCCACTTCTTGTTCACCAAGATTCTAGGGTCTTTCTCTGTTACTTCCTTAGCATTTAAGTAGGGCCAGTCTTGTATTTGTGGATGGATTTACCTTTATGCAGGGTCAGGACTTTACATTTCCCCTTGTTGAATTTCATGAGGTTCCTCTCAGCCCATTTTTTCAGCATGTTGGCACCCCCCTGGATGGCAGCACAACCAGTTGTTATATCAGCCACTTGTAGTTGTGTATCATCTGGAGACTTTCTGAAAGTGTACTCTACAATAGCATCCAACTCATTGCCCTGGTTTAGGGCAAATTTAGGGAGGAAATTTCCAAAGGGGTCCCTCTAGAAATCAGATTCAAGCACACTCTTCCCCAACTGGTTTGAGAAAAGATTTCCTTGGAGAAAAGTAGAAAAATCTGTTTATTTATCAAGCAAAATATTCACAAACATAAAGAATAAATAATATTAAACAATAAAACATCTCGCTGTTCTGAAGAGGTGGCAAATTCAAAAAGTCCTTGTCATGAGGTGTAGTTCAGCTTTCTCAGTCTCTTATCAATCCCTCCTTCTCTGGAAAATGCCATCTGGTGGGCCACAGGTGTGAGTTCCCAGTGTTCTTCTGGGTTTTCAGTCCAGAGCAAGATGATCAGTTCTGAGAAAAAGAAAAAAACACTCCAGGGAACTTCTCTGCATCAGCTAGCTAAAAATTAAGTAAAAGCAAAGGAGAGCTGTCCTCCACGCTCAGTCTGTGCTGCAGACAACACAGTCCATGAGAAGGATGAAGGGGAGCAAGTGCAGTTTCTGAAAACAAACTGCATGCTGCTTCTCCCCACCTTCACTCTTGGAACCCATCTTAAAGATGCAGAACTTAATATCCAGAATAAACAGAACAGACAGTTCTGTTTATCCCCAACAAACAGTTGGGGATACAAGCATCATAAAGTCATCCTAGGACGTTCATTAATAAAAATAAGCAGTACTTTTTCCAGTATTGACCTGTGGGACAGAGTACAAGGGATAAGGGTTCTGATTAGTGCCCTCTAGCTGGATTTTGGGCCACTGATCAGAACCCTTAGAGCCCTACAGTTCATCCACTTTTCAGTGGACCTCAAGATCTACTTACCTACTTGCTATTTCCTCAGTTTGTTATGAGACAGTGTTAAATTTAAATGCCTTCATTTCCATTTGTGATCAGCTATACCTAACTGATATCCTAATCTTTCTTGTATTTAATAATTGCGTTCTCCAGCTTTTCCTATCTTGTATGTGTGCAGTCGATCATTCCTGCCCAATGATTTTCACCTTATATTTTCTAACTGTTCTTTCATGCTGACAGAGGTGTATTGGTTTCAGGCCAAAATCACAGGAAAAGCTTGCCCTTCAGCCAAGATACTGGGAAAAAACCCAAAGAAACAAAAACAAAAACAAAAACAAAAACAAAAACAAAAACAAAAACAAAACAAAACAAACAAACAAACAAACAAAAAATATATATATCCATGCAAGAAACCTCAGAAATATTCAGATGCACTATGATGATGAAACCACTACTCACAAGTGCTGTAAATCAAATGAGTAGAGTTACAGACGCTGTCACTGCTGTCATTCCGAACCTGTCAGCATTTCTGCTTCCTTTGAGCAGCTTGGATAGGCCACATCTCCAGAGCTCAAATGTGACACACAAATTGGCCGCTAGAGTACTATTTTCTTTTAACAGCTCCAATGGATTTGTTATAATGCACTTACCCAGGGGAAATCTCTGTTCCCATTTTGGTAAAATGAAAGAGTTAAAAAGTGTTCACTCATGGATACATTTTAGGAATAAACCTCCTATCAGGCAAAACATTATGAAGGAAGACAGAGTGACAGAGGATTTCAGTGACAGAAAGCTCCATGTACAACCTCAGCATGTCCTGTGTACATTTTGCCTTTTGTGGTGGTTTGACCTTGCCTGGAGGGGAGTTGCCTGCCAAAGCCTCTCTATCACTCCTCTTCTCAATTGGACAGGGAAGACAAGATATTAAAAAAGTTTCATGAGTTGCAATAAGGATGAGGAAGGTTCACTCACTGACTACCATCACAAGCAAAACAGACCTCACTTGAAAATACTAATTCAATAAGAACCAGAGTAGGATAATGAAAAGTAATACTAACCTTAAAAACACCTTCCCCTCACCTCTCTCTCCTTCCTGGCCTTAACTTTATTCCTGATTCTCTACCTGACCCCGCTGCAGCAGTGTAGGGAGATGGGAAATAAGATTTATGATAAGTAAATTATGTGTTCTTTCTGTCATTGCTTCATCTTACGTGAGGGGAGTCCTTCCTCTACTTCAGTGTAGAGTCCCTCAGACAGGGAACTTCCCTGACAGAAGAAAACCTTCCACAAACTTCTCCAAAATACATCCTTCCCACAGGCCACAGTTCTTCATTAGCTGCTCCAGCATAGGTCCCTTTCCACAGGGTGCAGTCCTTCAGAAACAGGCTGCTCCAGTGTGAGTCTCCTGTGATGTCACAAGTCCTGCCAGAAAACCTGATCCAGTGTGGGATTTTTCATGGAGCCACATGTTCTGCCAGGAGCCTGCTGTGGCATGGACTTCCCGTGGGAGGACAGTCTCCCTCAGGAGTCCATCTGGTCTGTCATGGGGCTCTTCCATGATGACTTCACCACAAGATGAAGAGGAATCTGCTCCAAAGCCTGCACATTTCCTACCTTTCCTTCTCCACTGACCTTCTCCACTGACTCCTTCTCTCGTATCTGCAGGGCTGCTTCTCTCAAATATTCTCACTCCTCTCTTCTCTGACTGCACTACTGTGTAATAATTTTTTCCCCTTAAATATATTATCATAGGGGCATCGCTATCACAGCTGATGTCTCAGATTTGGCCAAAGGTGAGTCTGTCTTGGAGCCACTGACATTGGCATTGGCTCTGTTGAACATGGGGGAAGCTTCTAGGAGTTTTTCACAGAAGCCACCCCCATAGCCCAACTGAGACAATGCTAGAGACAGAGGGAGGATCCATCCCCAAGTATGTGGCTATCATACATACCATAAACTTAGCAGATTCACAAATCAGGCTCATTTCAATACTTCCCAGAGAATACGGAGGAAAATTTCTCTCAAGTGTATTTTTTTGGTTTCTCAACAGAGAAAAAAACACCCAATCCTTAAAGTTCTTGGTTAAGTCTGTATGATAATTTGAGCAGTGAGGGAAGGTACAGAATTTTTCCTGTGATACTTAAACAATACATCCCAGAACACAGATCCATTAAAAGGACTGAAAACTGTTTAATGGTGATCCCATTTATGGTAGAGGAGCAATATTCTGAATGTATCTCAGTGTATTCAAACCACATAGCTGCAACATTTCTGTGTTGTGACTTTGTGGAAATTTCATGAACACTGAGCCTCCAGTGATTTAAGGTGTTCCTATTAGTGGGCTTCCTCTCCTGTCTAAATGAACTATATACACCTGCAGACTTCTGAGCAGATACTATTGCATCTGTGATGTGATGATAGACATTTGTCACTTTTTCCAACAAGTCTTATAATACTTCTGTGTTTTCAAACAATCAGTAGACTGCCTCTGGACCAAAATTGTTGATTCTGAAAAATACCTTTCACAGCTAGTTAGGTTGCAAAGTAAAGCAAACATAGTATTACGGTACATATTTTAATAATCAATTCATCTGCAATGGAACCATACATAGAAGCTAGTGTTTGCCAAATGTAATGCACATAAATCTGAGAGGGCTTGCAGGTCATGGCAGACACTCTATCTTCTGTCTACTGCACTTCTATTAACAGTCATGACATACCTCCAGTAACTATGGAAAGAAAACCCTCCAAGCCTTAAGAGCTAGCCACCCAGTACTGAGTGTCCATCTCATTTTTCAAAGAGGCTGAAACAATAACCCTCAAACACAAACTCTCGAGCCTGTTTCACCGAGTCTTAACACAAATATTATCTCAAGTCATCTGTTCTAACTATTCATCTATTTAAATCATGATAGTGAAAGGGACAGTGTTAGGCCTTTCCCTGTCACTTATGGAAAGGTGACTGCAATAGACTGGTTGTAGAAAGGAGTAGGGTGATACTGAATTATGCTGAATGACAAGCAGTGAACTAGCCAGGTGCAAGAGAAGAAAAGCTTCACTTTTTACCAGCTTGAAAAGGCTAGAAATCAATTTTCAAATCTTGGAAAATATTAAGGATATAAACAAGCTAACACCTCCTGCTGAGAGAGGACAGCATATCACCATCAGATGTGGCATTGCAGCCTGCGCTGCCACCCACAGCCTGGTAGCTAGCAGCTCCTGGTACTCAAGACAACATTTCAGGGACATACTCTCTCATGAATTTCTTTGTGGGAGGTGATTCACCTCCTGGCCCTTGAAGCAGAGCAACTAAGGCAGTTTAATGAAAACTGCAAACACACTGTTTAGCAGCTTGGGGATTTGTTTTTTTCAGTGTGGAAACAACTATTTCTCTGTGAGATTTGCTGGGGGTTCTGGCAGGAATCTGTTGATATTTTCATTTCAGTCTAATTAATATTCCTTAGTGGCTGGGCCTCGTAAAAGCCCAAAAACTTTCAACTTTTTCATACTGGAGGTTAGGGGGTGCCTAGGAAGAAAGAAAAGGCTAAGTTGGGTTACTGAAGTGTGTAAATAGCCAAAGGACTGATCTCTGCCTAGTGCCCACTGTGTCACTTAAGCTTTTACTTAAGAAAACATTCCTGGGAGAAATGACGGAAATGTCTATTCTCAGTCTTTGCAACTTTGATATTGGTCCTGACCCTGAACAGCTCTGTTTTGGTACATTTGACTTGTCACTGAAAGCCTTCCTTGCCTCACTCTTTGTTGGAGTCCAAGGCATCCCTCTGGGCACCCTGGGAAGTCACAGACCTTGGTAGAGAGGCCTGGGACCTGAGAAAGAGAGTCTGGGGTCTGTGCAGGGGTGTATGCCTGGCACAGAGTCCAAGAAGACACAGTCTTTGATTTTGGTCCATGAGAAAAACATCCAACAGAGAGAAGAATTGCAAGTCACAAATGTGTGACAGAGAATAGTGTAGTTATCACTGTGTAGAAGATTTTGTAGTTTTGGATTTTTAGAATGTAGATGCAAAGGGACAAGATGGTGGTTTTAGGGCGGTTCTTCTTCTTCTCCCTTGGCATCCATCTTCTGCAGTGACGTGGGCACAAAGTAGTTTCAGTGGATTGGATCAGAGCAGAAATGACCCTGTTAGTATAGGTGATAGACATTGGCACAGAATTGTAAATAATGGGTACGTAGTTATCTGTATAAGAGGTAGTGACCTCCCATCACACAGGGGGAGTCACCTCGTGTCCAGGCTGCTGTGAACATCTTGGCTGGACACAGAGAATTGTAAGATAAGAACTAATAAACAATGCAAGAAACCAGAAAACCAAGATCTTGAGACTCCCTTCATTCTCGCGCCGCACTGAGCTCAGCACAGAACACAGAGACACAGAGTCAGACAGCAGACCCTAAATCCTTCAGAGGTCAAAAGGGAAAATCACTCCCTTGGACCCACATGAACCACTAGCCTTGGAATCTCAGGTGAGAAAAAAACAGATTAAACCCGAGAACTGGCGTCCCTGGGTGGGCTCGAACCACCAACCTTTTGGTTAACAGCCAAGAGAAAGGCCTGTTATCCTCAGGACAGCTGGTCCCCTGAGCTGAAAGACAGGGAACCAGATTAGGTCCCCTGTAATCCAGCAGGAAGTAATTAGTGACTTGCTCTGCCACTGAGACTCTCAAAAATCTATAGGGCCAGATAGGGCTCACCCAAGGGTACTGAGGGAGCTGGCAGAGTGGCTCACCAAGCCACTGTCCATCATTTATCACCATTCCTGGTTACCTGGTGAGGTCCCAGACAACTGGAGATGTGTCAATATAATGCCCGTCTACAAGAAGGGTCAGAAGGAGGATCCAGGGAACTACAGGCCTGTCAGCCTGACCTCAGTGCCAGGGAAGTTTATGGAACAGATCATCCTGAGTGCGATCACATAGCATGTATATGACAACCAGGAAATCAGACCCAGCCAGCAGAGGTTTAGGAAAGGCAGGTTCTGCCTGGCCAACATGATCTCCTTTTATGACCAAGTGACCTGTCCAGTGGCTGAGGGGAGGCTGTGAATGTTGTAAAGTACATTAGTGAAGTATTTGATACTTTAATACTGTCTCCCACAGTATACTCCTGGAAAAGCTGGCAAGCCAGGCAGGCCATGGATTGAAGAGGTGCTGTCTTTGCTGGGTTAAAAACTGGCTGGGATAGCTGGGGCCATGGAGTGTTGGCCACATCTAGACAATAGCTGGTCACTACAGAGTTCTTCCAAAACTCAGAACTGGGTCTGGTTGTTAAAAATCTTTATTAATGACCTGGATGAGGGGCTCCAGTGCATCCTCAAAATTCTGACAGATGACTGTAAGTTGGATAGGAATGCCCATCTGCTGGGGGAATAGGAAGGCCCCACACAAGGATCTAGACCACCTGGATCAATGGGCCAGGGTAGGGGTGTGAGATTCAACAGGATAAAGTACCAGGTCCTGCTCTTTGGTGAAAACTACCCCATACAGCCCTACAGGGTGGGGGCAGTGTGGCTGGAAGGGGGTTCAGCAGAAAAGGACCTGAGGATGCTGAAAATGAGCCAGCATGTACCCAGGTAACCAAAAAGACCAGCGGCATCCTGGCTTCTATCAGAAATAGTGTGGCCAGCTGGGCCAGGGTAGTGATCGCCCTCATGTAAACGTCAAGCACTGTGTTGAATCTGGGCCCATCACTACCACAAAGATGTTGAGTGAGGTGCTGGAGTGTGCCCAGAGAAGGGAATAGAGCTGCTGATAAGTCTGGAGCACATGTCCTTTAGCAGTGACATCTGTGAGGTGTTTAACCTGGAGAAAAGCAGGCTCAGGGGAGACCCTATTGCTCTCTACAAGCACCTGAAAGGAGGGTGTATTGAGGTGGGGGTCAGCCACTTCTTACAAACAGCCAGCAACAGGACAAGAGGCAATGGCCTCAAGTGGCATCAGGGGAGTTTCAGGTTGGACATCAGGAAAAATTTTGTCACTGAAAAAGGTGGGTAAATGTAAAAAGAGGTTCCTCAGGGAGATGGAGGAGTCATCACACAGAAGTGTTCAAGAACAATTGGATGTGGCATTTAACAGCATGCTTTGTTGGTGTGATGGTGTCCAGTCAAAAGTCGGAATTGGATGTCTTAGAGATCTTTTCTCACCTTCATATTTCTATGACTCCATGATTCTATGATTCTGATTTCCCATATTGTTTTCTTTACAGGCAGATAAAAGGGAAAGGACTATCCTGTGCAAAAATCAAGGGAGAATACTTCACTCCCTTTACCCTTTACCAGCATGCACAAATGTTAGGCAATATAAAATTTAAAAAATAAAAAAAAAAAAATTAAAAAAACAGAAAATATGACCACATTTCTTTACTAGTTCTGAGTGGTCAGATGCCTTAACACTGGCTGTGGTACAGGACTGTGGATAGAAAGGACTAGCCTGACAGAGGACAGTGAAGCTTTTGCTGTAGATTGCATGAGTTGGCAGAAGTTGATCACTCCCCTATCAATGGAAAAAGGAAGAAGTGGCATATCAAATTTCCCTTCTACAGCCTCCTTAATAAACAGGCATGTCCCTGGGCAATCAACCAGCAGTAAACATCCACTTTCTCTGCATCGTAAAAATCCTTTTTATGTTAAAATGATTTAAGTAGAGAATTCAAGGAGTTTAGCTTGGTTTTGTTTGGTTTTGGTTTAGTTTAGTTTGAAGAACAATGCCTAGAGATTATGTTACTTTAATCTTAACCTCACCAATGAAAATTAAAAAAATCATCATCTTCATACAGAACTCATGTACATGTGAGAAAATTTTATATGATGAAATTTTCTTGAGGTTAGACAGAATTCACCATTTTAATAAATAAATAAATTAATTAATTAATTAAATAGAAATGGAGGTTGTGACTTTTTTCCAGGAGATTACTTTCACAGAAGCAGAAAATAAACTGTTACTTATACAAGGGGAGTAAAAAAACCTCACAAAACAGATAAAGCAGAAATAGAAAACAATTATTAGAATTCATCTGTATGCCTTTACAATTGCCTGACCTCACTTTTGCTGTGCATCCCTTTTCCATATTATATCTTGTGTTTTTATTAACAATATGTTATACACAAAATATTACATGCAGTATAATTTGAGCTTCTAAATGTATGCTTGGGTAGGATGACTGTGTCTATTGAGACTCCTAGATTACTCCTATTAGGGAGTGAATGTTATGCTATTTGTCATCTGAAAGGTAATTTTCTCTAGACTTATATTAAGGTTTCATATTTTATGATAACCTCTATATTATGTTCATCTGGGCATTTTTCATGAACCCATTCATCAGACAGGTAACTCCAGCAATACCTGCAGCCCTGCAACATTTTACTTGTTTTCAAGATGAATAAGATTTTTTTTTTTTAGCTGCATCAGTAGTACCAAAGGGGCATTTGAGTCCCTGTGATCATGCCAGTAAAATTCTATGACAAGCTTTCCACCTATTAAGAAGTATATATGTAGGAGTTAATTCATTGATTTTACAAAATACTCTATCAGAAGGGAATCATATTTATCCTGAAGCAAATGTTATTCTCTGGTGGTTGTCTTGTAATCACCAATCTCTGGCTGGCCCAGAATCCAACACCAATACATCTAACCAGTTAAGAGGCACAGTGTCTATAATTTCTGATGCAGTTCAATATGATACATTTACATGGGTGAATGGCAAATGTGTCTGAAGGGCTGACCATGTCTGAATTAACTGCAAATTCTGCTTTACGCCTGGCACAGGACAAGGAGGAGACACTCTTAAAAAGAAGAGTTCGCTTGATCTAATTAATAAGCATTAAAACAATTTGCGAGATGTCAGATACTGCTTAGAAATTGTACCAAAGCTTCACAGGATAAGGGTCAGGGACCAGCTCCAAGGATGGCATACTTGGTGATAATTAACCTTTTGGATTCCTCTTAGATTTCAAAGCAACTTGTGATCCTAATTGAAATTAAATTGAGGGGGCAGAGTGAGATGGCTCTTGCCAAACTATAAACTGCAATAAAACGCAGCATATAGCCATGCACACTAATTTCTCCTTGCAGAGCACCCTGAGGAGCAGATACAGACGCTAAACCAAATCCACAGGTTTATCTGACTAGGTGAGGCCTCAGCACTTCAGTCAAGAAGCAAAACAGATGCAGATCCTTTTGCCAACAGAATGTGTTTCCCATGGATAAAGAGAGCAATTTCCTATTCCCTCAGGTGCTGCTCTATGCTAGTATTCAGTGAGCTTAACAAAAAGTCCCAGCTGCTCTCACCTCAGATGAAGAAAACACAAACAACTCTAAACAAATCAAACATTTCCTATAGTCTCTAATGTAGAGCAGTCAATTCTTTTCTGCCTCCTCCCCTTTTTTACATAATAAAAATCTACCATCCCTGTCATCCCCAATATGTCGTAAGCCAGCAAGTGTAAATGCAGCCATTCATATAATTTGAATGATAATTGAAAATAAGCAGAAAAGGAGGATAAATTTATCAAACTTGTGAGAATATTCTAGGAAAAAAGGAATTTCCTGAGGTAACTGTCCTTGACCTGGCTCTTTAATCGAGTGAAATTTCATCACTTTATCTAATATCATGCTTCATGCTTCAGGCTCCCAGCAATTCTATTTTAGTGTGGTCTAATGGGCAGCTGACACATCCACTCAGCACCAGACTGCATAATATGTGCTGACACACTGTGTGGTGAGCACCCTATTGAGAGCTGTTTATTTGTGCCTGGCAAGGAAAAATTTCATCCACTAAAGTCTCTTCATAACAATTTTAGTCTCAGTTTTCAGGGCCTCCACAGGCTCCACATTTCAAGAGGTTCAGAAGGACTTGCAGGGCAATTCAGTCGCTTATTTGGGTGGCTGTACATTATCTGACTTTAGGTGAGAGGTTGTGAAAGCACTGGTTATGGTTGTCTGAAACCTGAATCTAGATAGTGTAATGAATAGTGTCATTCTAACTGCTTTGGAGCCAACTCTCCTCAGAAACCCTGATTCAATTTTATATTCTGAGGTTAACACTCTCTATTGGGACTGAAAATAGGAATGCACAAAAAAAGCTTTTATATTTATTCAGTTCAGTAAGCATGGCAAACTCATTGACAGCTATTTGTAAACTGTAGAATGGTGGGACTTATTTTGATGTTCTGATTTTTGCTTGCTGTTTTTCCTGCAGCACTACTTTAGAGTAGAAATGGACAAAAAGAAAAAAGCAGGCATGCCCTCAACATAATAACAAATCACATTATCATAAACAAAGCAACATGAGAAAATAAAGGAATGACATAATTATAGAGACTGTGGCCTCTTAACCTCATGTAGAAATGAAATCTGCTATATAGAGACCAAGGAATAAATTTCCTATGCATAAATAAAGAGCTAAGATCTTAATATAGTTGTTTTATTTATTAGTTATGGAGAAATAAGTAGTCTGTAAAGCAAGTTATATGTATACACAGATAAGAGAAAAAATTAAGGGCCCAAAAATAAGATTGATTAAAATTAATATTTCATCCACACTGAAAGGTATATCCAAATTATATCTAGATATACAATTACTGATCAGCTAAGTATTTAGAATGGAAACCAAATTTATTTCAGAAACATTGTGAGAAAATAATTTCCCAAGTTTATGAAAACCATTTCAGAACTTTTATCTAGCCTTACTATATGTATTATATAACACATAGTGTGTTATAGTACATAGTTTTCTACAAGGAATTACATGACATGGCAACATAGAGAATAAACATGTATTATTCACAAGCCTATCTTGGAGGAAAGATGCTTTTACCTTGACAGTGCTAGAAAACTAACTTCAGCTTTTTCTCTTACTTTAGAAAATTTGAAGCCAGAACCTTTAATAACAGGGGAAAATCACTAGAAAATTCTGCAAATAGAAAAAAAAATGTAGCCTATTAATAAACTTACAGACACCAATTATATTCACCTCCAATATACATTTCTAGAATGACAAATATATCTTTTTGGATTTAAAGGTTACTTTACTAGAGAGTGTCTAGAGACTTGTGAAGAACCTATGTACTTAACTAACACTTTAGAAGTGCAGCTAGGAAGGACTCAAATGGTAAAGGGTAAAGGCTGTTTCTTTTCTTTTTACTTCTTTAAGGAAATGAAATTCTGAGGGGCCAAAGCCCATTTTCAGTGCTTCAGATTTTGCAAACTCATGTTCATTATTATCTGTGTCAAATTTTGTTTGCTTGTTTTGCATAACTGATCATTTTCTCGAAAAACTTTACATTAAATTCTTCTTTTACTCCATATAAAAACATACCAAAGTGCTTGTCTCAGTTAGCACTATCTCCCATGTTTCCACATTATTGTCATGTAAGAAAAGATTCCATAACCAAAGTCTGATTTTTTAATAAGACAATAGTTCATAAAATTTGCTACCAATACAGTTAATATGTCCATTCATTGAATACATGCTTATTTGCATGTACACACATATGGAGGCATGCATTTATCTTCGCACCTTTATGCAAATAGGCTAGTACATTATACAAGCATGAAAGTCTCTAGTGTGAAAATGTAAAATTAATGTAAAGGTAAAGCAAAATAAGAAAATATTAAAAGTGCTGCATTAATTTAGCCATGTTGCACAGATGGCTAAATACATACTGGGAGCTATATTTTCAGTGCATGTACAATACTTGCCAATCTTTACCACAAGGCAGAGACAGTGCAGCATGATCTAAATAATATTGTCAAGAAGATCCTCAGTCACATAATTTCTTGACTTTTATTTCACCCATGTAAGTTTCTTTGCAAATTAATATAATTTCATTTCAATTTGATCTCTGGTTATAGAGAGGATCCTTTCAGGGGGACTGGGGGAAGGAAGATCTCTAATTAAGAATGATGTCATAGCCATGATGTCTGTAGCAGTTTTTCAGTTTGTGCTTTTACATAAGCTACCTCTCTTGCCACTGTCCTTGGTCTCACTTCTGCCTCATAGTTGCTATGAACATAAAAGTGTATCATCAGTGTGGCTGTTGGTATGTGGCTGAGAAAATAGATCAAGTGGAGAAAAAAATTAAAAATACCACCCAAAAAGAGAAGGTTTCTGGGTCATTTCTGAGAACTGTCCCTTCTTTCATGCAAACATCTCCTTATCTGTAAGAGATAGTGATGACTTAGCTCAGCTTATGCGGTCAGATCATCCTTTCACATTAGCAGCAATTCCGTTCCCACACATCAAATTCAGGACAGCAGCATGGGATTTCACACACTCAAGCAGGTGTCACTTTCCAGAGACTATTCCCAAACAGTGGGATAAATGTCAGAAGCATGAGAAGCAAAGAATAAAAGTGAAGATGTAGCGGCTTAACACAGGGCAGTTATATAGAGATTTGGTGTCAAACAAGGAGATTGACCTTGAGCTCTCTAAGTGGAGCCATATAGACATAAATGTTGGCTATGACCTCCTAAAAGGAACAAAATACAAGAAACTGGTACCTATGACAGATACACCTGCACCAAGTAGCCAGCACTAATATCAAACAAGTATCTCAACAGGTACATTTTGCTTTTCCACCTGGTCTTGTCCAGGAGCAGTCTTATGCACTCTATTTCAGGTTCCCTGGAGTCACAAGCTACACCGGAACTATTTTTTATCTCTGAAGTGAACATTTCACAACTTTTCAGACTTTACATGAATTGAGCAAATCCTGCCAGGAGACGCAGAGAAAGTTACAGAAGATTCCTCAATAACTTTCTACTAGAAGAAGGGTACATTTATATCAGATTTTTTCATCTGTAAAGGTGAGTCACAGCATGCTTCAGCCTTCAGTCAGATATTGTATTGATCTTTTCCATCCAGCCAGAGTTAAGTATTTAGCAGTAAATTCGAGTTTTAAGGCAAGGAACAGTAATTGGAGACATATGTCATGATCTTTGGAGAACGAGATAAAGTGGAGAGGTCTTTTAATGAGCTTGGAGAAGGAAAGAGGAACCCAGAGAAAATACAGATGTTATTACAGTTCAACAGTAAACCCTATTCATGCTCAGAATACTAGTAAAATCTGCATGCCGTTTATCCAAATGCAAGACAAAGAAACATGTAAGCTGTGGAAAGTGGAGAGCCAAATCAACAGTTAGAAACAGTTTCTAACCTTGTATGCATATTTCTCCACAAGTCACCATCCAAAAACTAACAAAGAAAAGTCAGGAAATTCTCTCATTCTGAGATAAGAAATTCTTATTTTCTCATGAAATCATATGTGAGAAAAAGTGGAAACGCTGCTCTAGTATTAATATACTTAGAAGAACCAGGAAGGCTTGTATAGAAATCTGTTTTGATATATGTAAATGTGTGTGCATATATTTTTGTCTATATTCACATACATGTCTATATTCACATACATGTCTATATTCATATGCATTTAATTTGTTAGGTAGAATTTCTCTTCATTTTGAATTTTACCCAAATCTAGTAATTTTAAATTATTTTACATGTGACAATTTCTGATGCCTGTTAAACCTTGAAATTATATTTTTTTCCCCTTTCCTGGAAGTTGTAACTAGGATATAATTTGGTCTGCATTCCTTGAATTGAAATCATTAATAGATACAGGAGTTTTTTTGCAAAGCTACATCTATTTTGTCCAAAAACAATTAACAAAGAAAAATCCTTGAATAGTGCAAGACAGACTTTCCTAAAGAAGCTTAAACAAGGGTCAGTGAAAAATTCATTTATTTAGCATTGAAAACATGTTTCATAGCAACCCACACATATTTTATTGCTTTTGCTTTATGTCTAGCTAATTCCATAAATAATGAATTTAAATTAAACAATTAATTAACAAGGACTAGAGTTCAATGTGGGATCAATAACAATCTTTCATCTGTAATGTTTTAGGTTAACATTTAATATAAATTTTCATAAGAGACTTATTGTGTGTATACTAAATTGTTAAATGCTCTTACAGAACAAGAGATAAACTATATAACAGATGAAATACTTGTTAAGCAGATCCTAATTCTAATATAATTTCAAGGTATTATACTTGTTTTACAGGAGTTGTATTAATGTATTTTACTTTGTATGTAATTTTTAAAAATTACTGTTTTCTATTTGCATTGTGAGAGAAAGAAATGTTTCTGTGGATTTCTTTCACTTTCCCTGAAGCATCGATACCCATTTTCCAATGCACAACACAGGGTAGGATGGAAACAATAATCTTGTCACATATGGGCATTGTTTTCTCTGTTAATTGAAATTATCTTTTAAATAAAATTCATTTCAATCCTTTACCTCTACACACAATTTTTTCTCAGCTTTACTGAAAAGTTCCATAAAGGCTAGTGCTAGATGTAGAAATCTTTGTAGCATTTTGAGCATTACAATAAACAAATTAAAATTACAATAAAAAAATTACTACCATGAATATTTCTAGCAATCTAGACTGTTATCCAACTTTGTACAGTAGGGAAATGTATCTCATTCTTAATGTAAGTGCATCTGTAAGAACATAAAATCTTGATCTAGCTGAATCCAGTGTATTTCACCATCTACTTAATCACAAGATACATTTAAGATTTACCCAGGTAAAAAAATACGCCCTTAGGACATAAAAGTGAGGCCATGACAGACACACAAATGGTGCACAATTATACAAAGTCCCAGTGCAATGCCTGAATGGCAAGGACATATTTACTGGGGCAGCTGCTCCCCGGCTCTGGGTGAGGTCCTGGTGCTCTAGGTTTTCTCTTCTTTATCCTGAATCATCAAGATGCACCTACCTTTCAAAGGCTTGATGGGCTTAATTAGTGGATGTTCATAAAACACCACAAATATCTTTGAAGGAAGACAGTGGAGTAGTATGAAGAATACTGTTTCCCACACGCATTGTGAATGAATAGAAATGCTTTTGTAGAAACTGACATTTTCACACATGTACTGAATTGCTGGAAAAAAAAAGAGACAACCCAATTTCATTGTATTAAATATTTAGTAGAGATTCCCTTTTATTTCCCCCCAGGAATTCAGTAGATACAAGAAAATATCAGCTTCTACAAAAGCATTTCTATTGATTTCTGACAGATGCTTATCATAATAAAAGACAATGGAAAGGGTCAAAGTTCAAGAAAAAAAGTCTTTCTCTAAGAAGAGCTCTATTATCTATAATATTCTAATACTAAAGGGAGTTGCAATCTTTAGTGAGGCTCATGAGTTCATCTCTATGTTATGTACTGACAAGGTTTTATGAAAATCATGTGTCAAATCTAAATTTAGGTGCCCAAATCCTATGGGAATGAGGACTTACAATGGTCATGACTTCAAATCTGTTTGTCAGTATAACAGTAAAGGCATATAAATGGTCTGTAAGTTACTTCATAACATGCAAGCACTCTTAAGATCTTTGTTTGTACTGAGATATATGGTTACTGTTTTCATGAGAAATTCTGTCTTAGCCTATGCTTAGCATTTCCTATATTGAAAATTTTACTTAAGTATAGCTCCACCGAGGATTTGGGGAGAGGATAGGATGAAGGTCATTGGAGTGACTCTGATATTTAGTTCTGCTTTTACCATGCATTTTTTGATTTACAACACGGCTATTTTTTCTTTATTACCATATGTAAACCTCCATTTATATGAAGCAAGATCTTCAGAGCAACCATGCAAATGTTACACTCTACATTAATGTAAAGTAACTGGGAAAAATAACTTGTTTGTACATTGTCCTTCACTGTAAGGTTTTATGTTTTGGCAATGTTCTCAATTACAGTAAAATACAGAGGATATACTCTGAAGACATCTAAAAGGTATAAGCCAACACAAATTTTACACTGTGGGTTGTGGGCATTTCTTCTTCCTTTTCAAGGAGCAGTTAATTTTAAGTCGTCTTCAGCTTTAGCATATTTTGAGGGTTTTACTTTGGGGATACATCTGTGTTATGAAATTACCTATGATATATCCCACAATTTTAATATATATTTCACAAAATACAGAATAGGTAAAAAATACAGGTTAAAATCCCTTATACCTTATAAAACTTACATGTCCAAAATAACATACATTGAAAGGGCAGTAGGCATCAGAAATATCTCTGGTGACATGGCTCCTTTTGCATCAAATTCAGTATGGTGAACAGAAAAGTTTGTTTCTCAGTGGATACTTGCTACCTTCAGGCATCGTGATGCTAGAGTTGTTGTGGATATGCTGTATTTTAGAGGAAGGCACATAAACCAAATTAGATCATCCAGACAAGTTAAAAATTTGAGCTAGGGTAATGTCCTGGGAAAAGGTAAGTATAGTCAAAATACGCTTCTCTTGATGGTTCAAAAGTTATTGTCATTTTTTCATTCTTATTTAAATGTCCAACTTCATCTGTTTGCTAATAATTTGGGGACATCTAAGCCAACTACTTTTTTTTTTTCCACTTGGTGTATAAAAGAAAAAGGGCTCTGCTAACTTTATCATGTCTACAGAGCCCTTCCTTAGCTATCTTCACAGTGGTTATTAAGTGTGGTTGAGGAGTAAGAGCTAATTGTAAAGGACCTGACACCCAAAAAGAGACCTGCAGAGGTGATGGTGGGACCACAAAGAATCTTAACCACAATTACAGCTTTCAATACTTTTGTATTTTATGGTTCTTTTACTGACTGCTTTGAGAACCTGGCATGTAAAATATAAGAAATATAAATTTATTTCTTAAATAGGATAAATTGCATTCACCTAAAATTTTCTTATTCAAAATGTTTTGAAACTTCTCTTTCCAAAAAAGTGAAGCTCCATAGGCTGAGTTGGGGTTAAATGCATCACTGTGGTTTATCCAGAACATCTTAATTTGTGTATGTGGAGAAAGATAACTTGACCTAAAAAAATCAAGAAAAATGTGTGAAGCTTTAGAAAGTATATTTGTGCAGAAGAGGAAGAAGAAAGTTGAGGCCAAGAAATGAAGATGTGTAAATTTTTTAACATGATGGGGTCAGATGTGAAGAAGATGAATGAAAGAGAATTCAAATTTTTCTCACATGGTCACTTTAAAAATATTTAAGGTCACCTTAAAAATATTTAAATAGAAGACCCAAGAGGTCACACAATGGAGACAAGAGCTCAGGAGAAGTTTGAGAATAATTTTTTAAAAATCTTAGAAATGTCCATGGTATTTTAAGCCACTAAATTCACCATAGGTGAGAATCTGAAATCTTCAATCCAGACAAATTATAAAGCCACCAAAGAGACCTATAATGTCCAGCAAGGATGAATAAAGCAAAAGTAAGGTACTGCTCACTATATATAAGGGACAAGATTTGATAGATACACTGTATTCCTATTATATTATTTTCTCTCATCAAAATACTTCAAGGCTCATCATGGCTCTTTTCATGCTAAAATAATAACAATAAACAAAAAGCATGATCAGCTACAGTGGCATTTCACACCCTCCATCACTTACAGAGCTTGAAACAGGAAGCACCATTTTCCAAATTGAAAATGTTTGAATGGGCTGTCAAAAAGCCTCTCAGTAAATGTGTTCCATCCAACAGAAACAAGCCCTCTGCAAACAAATCAAGTGGTGCAGAAATCCTTTGCACAAGATGATAGGCGAGGCCTCCATGCTGACACTGTATGCAAGCCAAGTTTTCATGTACTTTGATGGCTGACCTCCAACTCCTGACATATTCATTATATTCCAGCATGTTGGGCACAGATTGCATTGAAGTGATGACAGCTACAAGACAGCCAACAAGGAATATGGGCATTCTGGCAACAGGTGGCCTTTCATTTGTACCAGGAAAGTTAATCTAGTTTATCATCAAAGTATATTATGTTCAAGGAGTGTCATGTTTTGAGAAATACAGTGACAGATCAAACAGAGGAAGCAGTCTTCCATAGACGGTGACATTTTTTGTCGACCAAACCTTTCAAGCTGCTCTATTGTTTATGCTTGATTTAGGTCAGTTAAAAATTATTCCATTGTCTCAGGGTTTACACTGCTGGCTCCAAATTATACTTTCTGCTCTATGTCAAAGTCTGATGGAGGTATGCCAGAAAGTATGCAGCCCTGGGACCACCGTCAGCCACACACTGGGGAATACTTGATTACCTTGAAAAAGATGATTTTAGAAAGATGTTACTCCTGAAGGAAAAATATAAGATAGAAATACTTCTGGGAATGTGCATATATTTAGCTCTGACAACCACATTAGCTGCAAATTCAGTCCTGAAAATTTTTACCCCCCTTGCCCACTTTGCTTATCTTTTTCAACAGACTGAGGAAAAATCATGTAAAATTGAAATTATGTCAGATCCTCATGACTCAAGTGGTTGATGTGAACCCTTGGTTTAATTTCACTCCTGCTTTTGAAGATAGGTCAGAGAAATACTGTGCCACAGTTAAAGTAAATCATTGATTTTTACATATGAGAATATAGTCACAGAACTGACACCAATTTTTTTTTTGTTTAAACTGTTTTGTGATAACAAAGTATTTTTAACTAAACAGATATTTTTAAATAAATCCACTTGCTGTGGAAATGACAAATAAATATACTCAAGAGATATAAATAAGCAGAATATACCCCAACCTAAAATATTAAAACTGGAAATGGACATCTGGAAATCCTGGTGCAGTCCCCAAATATTGCAGCTTTAAATAATTTTTCTTCTTTAGTGACCACTCCCTGGAATCCAGACTTAGCTGATGATGTTGGATGTAAAACTAGACACTTCAAGAAAAATATGATTTAACCAGGGAAATTAAGTCACTAACAGAACAAGCAGAATAGCAGGGCTTAAACTACAGCCAGCATAAGATACCATGGCAACATCTCCGAATCAAAATATCAGGAATTCAAATTATGTATTTTTGCATGAATTTCTATCAAAAAGAGATTAATGGAAAATGTAGACAAGTGGCTTCACTTCATGAAATAAAATTTGCCAAATAAAGGGACAAACAACTCCCATGTTTTTCTAGCATTTGTTGCTTATGGTATAGCTAATATTAAACAGTTACTGAATAAGAATCCAAATATATTTTGACAGAAGAGTGGCCTGAAAACTTCATGTATGTCAATATAATTTTTGTAGAGGTGAATATTGACAAAGAATCTCATAAGAATATTTGCCTTTTGTATCAATTGAACATAATAT
The DNA here is from genome assembly GCF_965231275.1 of Zosterops lateralis. Classification (NCBI taxonomy): domain Eukaryota; kingdom Metazoa; phylum Chordata; class Aves; order Passeriformes; family Zosteropidae; genus Zosterops; species Zosterops lateralis. Next base: position 36,196,685 of record NC_139800.1, on the reverse strand, counting down.
TTTAAAAATGTTGAGTGACACAGATGCATTGATGCTTTAGCAGGTGAAAAATGTATTCCTTGAAGCCATCACCACCACTTGCACCATGGCATTCATCACAGAGTTGCCTTTGAGCACATGAACGAAATTAATTCAAGATGCAAGATAATGAAAAAAATACTTTCCAGAAGAACACAGGTCAATTATATCCTTTAGTCCTTTCAACCAGACCAGATTTAATCCAAAGATATTTGCCAACAGCTTCTAGCTTTCCAAGAAAATAATTTACTTTTTTATTATTTTATTTGAAGGATGCTAAGGAGGTAATTTCTCAGGTAACAGTACATTTAAGACATCTCAGAAACCTCTAGAAACTGTGGCAAAAGTACATAATATTTCTGACAAGACTAGTAAGAAATCTAAATCATCTTCTCATACAACCTTCATACATGTACTTGTTAAGAAAACTAAATACTTTAGAATGAGTCCTGAGAAAATTTTGGAGTTTGATGAACGGAATCCTGTTTCATTTTGGGAAAAGCAGATACACATCATCATGAAAAATGAAACCAGATAGGACAAAAAAGGGAGTGGGAAACAAATTACACAAATTTTTAAAATGTGGCAGATGAAACAATCTCTCAGCAATCTCTATCTAATAAGGAAAAGCAGATAAACAAACAAGTATATTGCTTCTCATGGATGAATACACACAGATTACCACCTCTCACTGCTACAGAGGCCATTGACTCCTATTAATTGACAGCTGTGAGTACTTTCACTTCTCTAAGTCCTTTCCTGAAAAGCTGCTCCTGGTTCATCAGTTGTTTGCCCTAACCTGTCCAGTGGATTTATGACTTCAGATTATGATCTTCTTTATAACGCTGTGCAATTAATTAAGATATATGAGCATTCTACTCCTTGTGTGACTGAGAGCACAATTATATCCACAGGCTCTAATTTCTTTCACATTACAAAAAACATGTTTCTGTTGTTTTTCAGCAGAGATGCCTATGTTTGCCTCATGTGATTTTACAAATGACTTTTAATTAAAAATGATATTATGCCGTTCCTTATGCTGTACTCTTATCTTTTCCCCATGATCTTAGCTGTCAGAGGCAGAATGTTTTGGAGTGTTAATTTAATTTTTCTGCAAAGTTCTTCCCAATGTTGTCCTTAATTCCTGAAGTCTGAATTCCTTGAGTAGCTGGAAGCTGAAAATCACATATTATTTGGATAACCAGGCAATTTTGCAAGTCTTCTGCAAAAAAGAACACATGGCAGAATTATGCCATGTAGTGTTGACCAAGCTAGAAGTTAAATAATAGCCATTTGAAATAATTTTTACCTGCTGCATTATGAAGAATCTTTCTCTTTTCTGCTCTTAGGGTGTTGCAATTAGCCTGTGAAATTAGATCTATGAAGACAGGCTTTGTAATGGCATCCTCACTCCAGAAAAGGGGAAAAGAGTGGGTTCACCTAGTAACTTTTAATGTCTCAAGCCCAGAGTAGCACACTTCTGCTAAAGGAAAAATATGGAAATAAACATAATTTGCATCATTCTTTAGATGAAATGGGGGTTTGATCCAAAGTATTTTAAGAAACAACTTAAATGCTAAATTTGCTTCCTTCTTCATGGTCACTATTCATCTGAATCCCTGGATGCTAAGTGCAAGGTGAGAGAAAATTACACCGAGAAATTTTAAAGCCTTGTAAAATCTAGAAGGGCTGCAAGACTTTCAGTGCTGCATATAAGCATGTTAGCTTCCTGTCCACACCTTAGCTCTGCAGAGCTTGTTTTTGCAGGGTGTTCCACCAGCAGAAACAAGTCTGAAAAAAGTATATTTTGTTATACACATCACACAATTTTATGATTTCTAATGCTTTTATACATGGTCTAGGAGTATGAGGTTCTAATCCACAAAGGAGGTTTATTTACACTATTCTAATACAACTGGTAAGCAATAGTATTAAAAGGCAGACAGACAAAATAATTGTGAGAAGATCTCAAGAGAAGAGAGACTCAGTATTGTTACTGTTTCTGCCACATTTGAGTGAAAACTTCTAATTCTCACCACTCTAGTTTATAATTGCCTTAATTAATCATTCAAATCTTTTTTCCTAATTACAATTTCTAATAATGGTGAAACATGCAATAGATCAGTGCTACTCACTCAGAATACCTAGAGACTGAGCTATCCTTGTAAATAGGACAGAGAGGTGTCATGGTTTTTACTGATGGCAAGTAACACTTAGACACAGGTTTCTAGTAAAATCTCTCAGGACTAGGAATTAGGTTTCTCAGTGCTCTTTTTTCTTTTTTTTTATTTTAAGAAAAATTCTTGCATTTGCTTTAAAATCACTTTTGCAGCAAACTTTTTAACAAGCAAATTCTTCAGAGAGAGAATTTGTAAAAGAAAACACTAAGCAAACATTAAGGCTTTCTCTGTACTGATTAAAAGCTATTGTTTTTCTCTAACGAGATTTCAAAAACCCACAATGTCATTTATTTCACTCAAAAATCCTAGCAGCAAAGTATGTTCACTGTTTCCTTTGAAGTGTCCAGGTAAGGTCAAATCTCTACCATACCCCTGTAACTCACTTGATTTGATTGACCTTGTACTAACTCTAGAAGCGCTCTGTTTATACTACAGTTTTGCCTCAGTTATCAGCATGTAAAACAGTTATCAGCATGAAAGAAAAACAGAGAAAAAAGAACTTATACAACTCTTTTACTTATGGGTACTATCAGACTGCTCCAAAAGCAAATACAGTCAGGCAATTTTACTTGTCTGTCTCATTTTGCTGTGGCCATACAGAAGGTGTCAACAGAACCGTAACTGTTGTTGCAAGATTGTACAGTGGAACAAGTAAATACAAACTCCTCTGACTACACTGTACACTGACTTCAGTCTGGGGAAAGGGTCCAAAGTGAATTGCCTTTCCCAGTCACCCAGAGAAGCACAATGTGAATTATGAAGAAATTTTATATTTCCCCTGGCAAAAACTTGTGATGTTTGGCTGACAGCACCACTGATTTACCTCCTCACACCACTAAACTTCCCATCCTGCATTTTGGTCTGATAGATTTTTATCCTGTAGAACGGTGTTCCATATCCTTGTGCATCTGCAGCACACATCCTGAAAGCTTACATGGCAGCCTTCTGCTGATGCTGTCACACACAGAAATAGTCAAGATGTTGAAGACATTAACAAAAGACACATCATATAATTAAAATGCATTCTAGATATCATATTTATGGAAAAATGGTTCAGAAAAAGAGGAGCAATGTGTTTTCACCCAAAGGCTTATGTAGGTACTGTTTATACAAAGCAATGAAAGTATCAAAACACAAGCAAATGTGTCAAACATCTGCAGTAATTTCATGGCATGAGGTTCCAATGACCTTCTGGGACATTGTCACTAATTTTTCTTATTAAGAAAAATTATTTCCACATTCTATCATGCTAGTTTCTGGAGGGATGCAATAAGGTACAGTAAGTCAAATTAGATACAGCATGTATCTGCTTAATTTACTTTATGCTGTTAATTACCCATCTAGAGAGATTTTAATGATGCCACATTTAATAATCTGGATCTGTCTAGGTATAAGCACATGTTTAAACTGAGTAGAACTTATTTTGTTTTGGTGTATATCTGGAAATTTCATGCAAGAGGATGTTAAGTAAGATGATTTTTACTAGTCCTCCTGCCAATTACAGGTTGATAGTCTAGAAGGCTTCCCTAAAAGGCAATTTTCCTGACAAGACACTTCTGTAGAGAGCAAAGTCATTTAATCCCTTCCTCCTCTTCGTTTGCATTCAGAACAAAGGACCCAGCCACATAGGGTCAGAGATTTAATAGGTATTCTGCAAAGAGTTGTGTTAAGGAGGCAAATCCTCCACTTTTCTCATAGCCCACCCTTGACTGTAGTGGTCATAGCTGTCCTTTCCTGGAAAATAACATTGATTGATCAGAATAAAATGTACCTCCTAGCAAAGAAGTACCTATAAGTTACAAGGTGTTTGGCTGTAATGTGAATCTCTTTGAACACTAGAGCAAAAATAGAGCAGATGCTAACATTTTCCAAGTTTGTTTTGATGGTTTGAAGCAATTTTAAATGGACTGTTCCTTTGGACTAAGTTAAATATGTATTCTGGTACTTGCTGAATTTGAGAAATGAGCCTAGACTGTTTTTAAGCTAGCTCACAAATTCCCATTTTTAACAATTCAATTAATTTTTATTACATTTATAATTACATAATTACAATAATTACATTTATTACATTTATAAATGTAATAGAGCCCGGTGTTCTACTGCCAGTAGTGCAGGTGCAACAAGGATTCCTGCTTCAGTCTATGCTCTCCATGCCCAAGTACTGTAGTTCATGGTCTGTGGCCCTCCATAACTGTCCTGTAAACCAGGGTCACTTGGTTAAGTAATCATTCCTGCTGCTTCCAGGAATTGCAAATTGTCACATTGCAAAATTTCAACCTACAGGGTTATTTATAAAAAAATAGTAATACATTTATAAAGAGATAAATTTAAATATGATATTTAAAAGAAGAAAAGGTGCACTTGTTCTTTTAGAGGTTTAGCCTGACAAAAGCAGAAAACTTGACTACGTTTAGAACATCTCGTAAGTCATGAAGACAAAGTTGAAGTCTATGCAGAGGGCAGTATTTTAACTACTGTATAAGGAAATGTGCTTAGTTTCTTATTTAAATGTAAATAAGCAAGTAGTTTGCAGTAAATAACCAAGCTTGCAAAAGATTTTACAAATTTCACAAATAATTAATACTGTTAATCTATCCCATTTCCCTCTTGTCATAGCCTTTGCTTCTTTTGAATGTTTTGAAACCCATAGAGTTAGCAAAGTGCTTAAGAAGGAAAAAAGGAAAAGAAAGCTTAGAAATTTAAGCTGAAATGACGCCAAAATACAAGGGGGTTGTGCAAAATACCAAGAAATCATTGACATTTTTTTTATCCAGAGTACTGACATTGCAAACATCACGTAGTACAAAATGTGCACTTTTATTGGAACTAACTTTCAAGCTCTTATTAACTTTAATAAACTGACCACAGAAATCGCATCTCAAAAGGGATTCAACAATTCACTTAATAACATCTTACAATACTTGGAAAATAGAATCACAGTCTTCTAAGTCTCCTGAACAATTAGATTTCTCAGATCCTTACATATATGCTAGGGAAAACTGTGCCTGTATTATTAAGTAATATTCAACAGTTTTGATTGATATTTCTAAAGTTACAATTCAGCTTACATTAGTTAGAAGGCTTCCAAATTTTCCTTTTACATGACTCCTTTCCAGTTACTCTATTATAACTTTTTTTGCCATATGAGAACATACGTATTTTTCGTCCTGTACTTCCTCTTTTGAAAAAATTAGTCTTCATGTTTCTTACCTGTGAACATTCTGTAACATGTTTTTAGCAACTTGTCTCAGTCTCCTGTGTACCAATAATCTATTGCATTGCTCTTGACCTTCCCTACTGAAATGACCCTTAAAGGTGTAAATGAAATTTAACTAGACAAAGAATAAGGTACTGTTCTGTCATTCGTATTATTTTTTCAACTTAGGTCTAAATTAGGTACTCATTCCAGGGCCTCTTTGGCCAGCACATTCACAAATTCTGCTTTTTCAGTTGTTCACTTGCATTTGGTCTATAAAGAAGTTCTCTTATAAATCGTAGTACTAATAGTCAAATGGTTCTCTGGCGGTTAGTCAGAGTTCATTGTCTCTCATCAGCGTTTAGATGACTTGTCTTTTTTTGGTGGTGGGTTTTTTGTGGGGTTTTTTGTGACTTTTGTTTGTTTGTTTGTTTGGGGTTTTTTTTGTTGGTGGTGGTGGTTTTTTTTTTTTTTTTTTTTTTTTTTAATGAAACAAGACAAAAAAACCCAAAACACTATTTAGGAAATTATGTGACAATTTTTAGACTTGGAAAAGATTAAACCATGGGTCTTGATATTTTATAATTAGGCTTCTGCAGAGTAATGATAGAAAGTGAAGATCCTGGAAAGACTGAAATATATGCAAACATTTCTGTAATTTAATTTAACAAACCAAATATGTCAAATTGCGTTTCTAATCCTTGCAGTAGTTTGCTGTTATGATTTCATCATAAGTACAAAGATAGGACTCAGGGATATTACAGAGTTGTAAAGATACTGAACAGATCAAAAGTTTATTGATGTGAGAGATGGACGTATCACTTCACTCTTAAATTCATCGCATTTCATTATACAACCAAAACCACTTCTGTAGCATTATTCCATCTGGGAAACCTACTTCAGAATCTCATTCTCTGGTAAACAGTTCAAATAGAGCAATCAGGGAGGGATGTTTGGTCGAAATATTTCTTCAGGAGTATCTTACACATTATTATTTTTAACACTGTTAAGCACAACTTAGTCAAAGTTTCCTTTAAATTTGGTATGGGCATATTTTCACATAAAAGGACCATCTACAAAAACTCATAGTTCTTGTGGTTGTTTGTTTTATATGCAGACTACACATAACTAATGGGAGCGGGCTTTCACCATGTCTCTGAAATTGTCACAGTTTTAAACGTTTATACTTCTCCATCCAAAGGACTTCACTAAGATATAAACATTCTAGACATCATTCAAATGCATGTTTAGAATGTCCCTGTCAAAAAGAACTTAGCCTTGTTCATTACACTTATAAAATATCCTTCAACTTTGTATTTTCTGGGATTTGAAAAACCTTCAGCTAAACATTTCTGATTTTGTGTGGACTATAGACCCAAGGGATTGAAGATGCCTCTGTCAAGCTGTCAGGAAATAATTTATTCTGATGAATGCAGAAATGTTTCCTTTTTAAGTCTTCAAGGCTACACCAGTATCAGGACATTTACCTTTGACCCAATAAAAATGAAGATACTTGTTCTGAGGAGTAGCATAGTTTAATTATCCCATTCTTCCTCTTCTCCACTGAAAGACGGTTAACAAAATACGGGATTAAAAAAATACATTACATATAATGAGTCTCTTTGAAAAAGGGCTTACTTACTTTGAATATGGTGAAACATCATTCATGGTTCTGAAAGCATTCACCTTTATGTGAGAGAGAGGCTGTCGCAATGAGAACCCATATCAGTAAAAATTGAAAAACTACCCTGAATGATGGGAGACTCTTGATATCTGGCAGTTTCAGGACATATGAGAAACACTTCAGAAAGGTATCTGTGCCTAATTAAGTTGTTTGTCACAGCAGGAGATAAAGAAAAGTAGACCAGTTCCAGCCCTGGGAATATGAAGAAGAGATAACTTCCACACTTCTGTACCTCCTTTCACATTCTGCTCAGATGACAGACACCACCAAATTGAGTGGTACTGATACAAAGACTGACAAAGACCAATATTTTCTGAACCATAAGTGCTTAAGAGTGAAGTTTTGTGCTTCCTCACGTAATACTTGCTATTGCATGAATCAGGGTTAGAATCCAAGCCCAAGAGTCATCAAATAAAGATTTCATCAAATGAAAGCTTCCTTGTACAGAAGTTTCTCTTCTAGGCACTTGGAGTGTTTTTCTGTCAACACAGTGAGAGATTTTGACCTACTGCATTTCTTTAACCCTTACAAAACAAAAAACCTCCCATAAAAACAAAGGTTCATTATCAGGAGATGGAACTTTTCTATTTCTATTTTTTATCCTGTCAGGTAGAGGTGGGGTTGAGTATAAAGAACAGTATACAAGAAAAGAATCTTAAAGAGACTGGTTCACAGTAGACAGAAAAAACATGAAAATTACTGTGTTTATAGCTTATTGCAAGCTCCCCAGTTGTTTCATATACAAGAGCATCTATGCTTACCCATCATTTAATGCTGACATCACAGAGATATAACCGTTTTCTGTGAATGGAAGAACAGATGAAATGCAGCACTGACAGATCTGGCATTCAACATTGAAGAAATCAAAGACAATGCTTGCACCAATTTTGGGGTCACAAAGCTTCTGACTTATGCCCAGTCTGATTTAAAGTCCATTACTTCTTTCATGTCAACTCCACTTACAGTTTCGATTCACCACTGCTGTCACAGAGGATATGTCATTCACATATCTTTCCTTTTCAGTCAGACATTTGAAACAGCATGCAAAATGAGTTTTGAAAATTGATGTTATCTCTCAGTTCCAGCAGTTATCCCAGGCCAGGTCACTGATTTTTACAAAATAAACAAACAAACCCCCCACTAATTTTCTGGTAGTAGAGTTGAGAATGAGAATCTCAACTGAATGAGTAAAGCAAACTGAATGGTATTGGAGAACATAAAGAAGGTTGCTTTCCTCCCTGACTTCAAGATCACTTACCCCATTATGTTGGTTTTGCATGGCACAATTTTTGGTGAGGCGGGAAGAGGCCAGCCATGGAAGTGATTTTTCATGAGGAGCTGCTACCAGCTTCCTCCATGCCTGGCAAAACCAATGACTGGCTGGCTCCGAGAATAGGCATAGTGCTAAGCCAATTAGAGAAGTTGGTAGTACCTCTATGACAACATATTTAAGAATTAATAAAACCCAGGAGAAGCTCTCTTTCCTTCTCCTCTGAGGGGTGGGGAGGGGGCCACCAGGCTGATCCCACCGTAGCTCCTGGGGTTGTGCTCCCAGGGGCCATCCCAATGCTGTAAGCAGCCTCACAGCCAGGACTGTGTGGCCTGGGCCAGCACCAGGAGTGCTTATGTGGCTGGAAGTGGCCACATGGCCAAGATCAGTGCAGTTGGGACCACACCATGTGGCTGCTGCTGTCTCAGGATGGCTCACAATTAACTTTATTTGCCTAGCTGCTTTTAGCCAGCTGTCCTGAGAAGAGAAGGGTAGAAGTGGTGACAGAAGTTGTTCCTTTTCAGCCCCCAACATGAGGAGAGGCACTCAGTGGGACCACTGGCCGGTGTGGCTTGCACAGTGCAGGCTGGGACCACATGACCAGCAGCGAGAGGCATGGCAAGCAATTCCCCAATGCAGAGCCTGGACAGAATCAACTTCTCAGTGCTGTGGAACTCTATAAAAACTTTTCAGTAGATAGAACTTGAGAACAAACAAATCTGTGGACATCAATTCTCTCCCGAGTCAGAGAAGGAAAAGGTGAAGACACATGAGGAGAACAACATGGCAATACTAAGGTGGATGCAAAAGAGGGAGGGGGAAGAGGAGCTGCTCTAAGCATCAGAGCTGAGATTCGTCTGCAAGCCATAGTGAGAACTATAATACAACTGCTTCCCTGTAATTAATGAAATGCATGGCGGGGGGATGCAGAATTCACCCATAGCCCATGAAAAAATGGTGCTCACTCTGGACCATGTGGATGCTGAGAAGCTATGATCTGGTGAGCGGCTTAAACAGAGAGAGGGAGAACTCTTTCTTCCAGAGGCGTAGGAAAAAGACCCTTGCTTTTATACTAGAATAAGTCATCCTTAAAAAACTGCACCTCATGAGCTAATGAAAACCATGAAAAACCATGAAAAAGCAGTTGTGGGAAGACTGCTTTGCCCTGGGAGGAATTCATCTTGTAGCAGATTCGGGCAGGACTGCTACATTGAAGTTGTTGAGCACCTCAGCCTTCTCCTCATCCATAGTTATAAATTTTCCAGCATTGTTTATCAGGGTGGTACAAGTTCTCTGACCTTCCTCTTCTGGTTGGAAGCCTGTAGAAGCCCTTCCTCTTATTCTTAGCATTTTTAAACTAAGTTCAGTTTGAAACACTCTTCTTATGATGACTCTATAAAATTCTTAAACATTTTGAAGAGGAATGATGAAAAATAGGTTGTCATTTCTTTAAATAACTATCTAATTCACTTCCTTGAACTATTTCTACAGCTACAATAGTGCCATGCTTATTAAAAATCAACTGCAGTGTTTTGTTACTCCCAACGTACACTAGGAAAAAACTCTATTGTTAATTTTTTTGGTCAAGCAAAGATTTTTAAACCTGTATTTCAGCACAGTATTTTAACAGCAATGTAGTTGTTGGTCATTCTTGCCATTTTGTTTATCACTTCTTTCAAATTATTTGAATAAAAGGACATATGATTTTTGCAGACATTTTGCAGACTTACCCTATGTCCTTGGGTCTAAAATCATCATAAATTTAGAATAGAGAATTTTATGTAATTGTAAATAAATTCAACAGTCTGACGAACAGGCAGGATTGTGTTATTTTAAATCAAGACAACTCTTTGGAATCCATAAAAATCATAATGCATCAGTATGAAGTGTAAAGAAACCCAAGCCCTCATTCATCATACTTAATTATAAGGAATAAATGTTTTTTTGCAATATGTTGTAAGACCTTGTACTGAAATGTGTCTTTCCTCTCTTTTCAGTCATCTCTATCTCTTTGTATTCTGGAGCAATCTCTTTAACTCTACACCCTTAGAAGTTGAAATTTCTGAAAGAAAATGCATCATGTTAGTTCCCTGCATCATGAAGATGTTCTTCATGGCTGGGATTTGATAGATTTTTTTACTTGATTAATTCTTTGACCTGGTGGTAAGTGTTAAGTCTGAATATTACCATTTCTATCTGCTCTGGGGTCCTCAACGTCAAGGCATGAATCTATCTTCACCCCTCCGATCATCTTGGTGGCTCACTTCTCTTGGGCCACCAAGATGATCGGAGGGATGAAGAACCTCTCCTCTGAGGAAAGGCTGAGAGAATTGAGACTGTTCAGCCTGAAGAAGAGAAGCCTTTGGGGTGATCCAGTTACAGCCTTCCAGTACCTGAAAGGTGCCTACAAGAAAGATGGAGAGAGACTGTTTACAAGAGCATGTAGTGACAGGACAAGAGGCAATGGCTTCACGCTGGAAGAAAGCAGGTTTAGGTTAGATGTTAGGGGAAAATCTACAGTATGAGGGTGGTGAGGCACTGAGGCATGCTCAGAGATGCTGTGGATGCCCCATCCCTGGAGGTGTTTAAGGCCAGGCTGGATGGAGCTCTGAACAACCTGGTCCAGTGAAAGGTGTCCCTGCCCACAGAGGATGGGTTGATAGATGATCTTTAAGGTTCCTTCCTACCCAAACTATTCTATGGTTTTAAGACTCTATGACTCTGACACATTTTAATTAAACATCTAATAGTATATAATCTTCATTATTGTTAATGTTTTCCTTTCTTTTATATAAGTATGTAACATAAATATATTTTTTATTTATAGATATAAATCACAAACACATACAGTGATGTTTCAAGATGCTTTTACAATTTTTAATAGCAAATATTTACCTCCTAAAATGAAATGGCTTTTTTTTTTTTTTCAATATCAATAAGAAGGAAATTATTTTTGTAGTATTTCAATCAGGAAAGCTAGATCCAATGCTCATTTTCCTGGAAATATAATTCTTATTTTATTTTGTGAGAAGCAATAATAATATATAATTTTTTAAAAAGTTAATATATGAATACAATGTTTTTCCTGTGCAGTACTACCATTTACAGCAAAATTACACAAGTCCGTATTTTTCTTGATTTCTGCATCTACTTAGAGTCTGGCAGAAATTACCTGAAAGCTCAGAAATAAAATAACTTCCACACAAACACAGAAATTAGAATGGAAGGCTAGGAGGCATATAAAAGTACTCTATTCAAACCTGAATTAAACATAAGATTAATATTTTGATCTGATGTATAGTAATAACTCAGTTTACTAGAAAACCCAAGGTTTTGCTACAGAAATGACAAATACAACCTTTGGAAGGCATACAGAAAGTGGACAGTGTTGTCTGTTTGACAGGCTTTGGGGGATGTATGAACAGCAGTGGGATAAGCAGCCAAAAGACAGGATCTGCAGAGTGTACTGCTCCAGGCACACCATGGAATCCTCAGCTGGCTCCCTTAGCTATGCTATTTACTGCTCATCTCTGGAGCCAGCTCTGGTGCAGCCATCCTGCCTCTTTCTTGCCCACGTCCCTGCAGCCCTGGTGGAGGCCAGTGCCTTTGAACAGTGCAGTTGTGGCTGCCCTCTTTCCCTCTCCACTTCTGGATGCCCTGGTTGGATAGACCTGGAGAGACCATGGTCAGCACCAGGCAATGTATAGCTGGTTCTGTTCACAGCCACAGACTGCAGTTCTGTCTGAGTTCTACAACCCATACAATAGCAGTGTTCCCACCCCAGCCTCCTATCCCACCTCTGGTGCAAAGGACCAGAAAGGGGACTTGGGTCATACACCCCTATAAAATCTGTTGACCACTGCTTTTAGGAGAGCCTCTAAGGATTTCTATGTGGTGAGAATTTTTGTACAAATAATATCATATAGATGAAATGCATATTCTCATGGCTGATAGAGTATTGACAATCTGATAGAAAATGGGTGTTATATATACCAGTTTAAAATTAGGATTTTTAATTCCAAAACAGAATAACATTTACCTTGCAGCAGTTTGCCTACTGAGTACAATGTCATGCAATTAGTTGTGATGTTTATAATTACAATTTATCTTTTGTTTTAGGATCATCTTTATACCAAATTTATCTATAAAGTCAGCTTTTACTGGATGTGAGTTAAAATTAAGAAACTGAAAATCTGGCAAGGTTGCAAATGCTTAAAAATCTGCTGAGACCAAAACCAAATTCTTACAAGTCACAATACGAGCAAAGGCTCTAACCTTCCTGATGAAACAGAAGGAAAAACACAAGCGCTTAATAGAGGGAACCAAAATGAAGGAGATTTAGTCAGCTACAGAGTACAAAACATGCATTAAAGAAGATTAGTCATTAAATAAAGGTACTTACGGGTGTGTATCATGAACCAGGTTCAATAAACACTAGGGCACATATTCAAATATAAGGAGCAACTGCAGTGTCTTAGGTGGATGCTTAGTTGCTATGCTGAACAGAGATTTTGCAAGTTCAGGTATGTTTGTATGCTTCACTGACATACAACCTGCTATGTTTTCTGTAAAGGACATATTACTAATGTTTTAAACTGAGATAGTTTTCTCGTTACAGTAATTTCTTTTTAACAATGAAAATGAATTATTATTAAAAAAACAGTCTTGAGATATTTAAAATATTGGCCCATGCAGCCCTTAAAATCATCTTCTCATGCTGTTTGGAAAAAAAAATGGGGACAGTAAGAGTAGCACTACACAGCTCTTCAATGATTAACAAGGCTAAAAGGATTAACATTGAGTATTTTTTTATAAGGCACACAATGGTATTTTGAAAGATCACATAGAGAAATCACTTGCAAAAAATCTGGATTTTTTACAAATTAAAGTTTCTCTTAGAACTGTTTGTCATTGCAGAGCATATGGCTGCTGGCAACCATTGAAAAATGACAACTTTGACCCCAGAAATACGAGTGATAAGTATAAGAGGATTATAAACCTTTTTCCATAGTGCTTTAATGCTACTTCCTAGCATGCCAGAAATGATTGCCTTAGAAGTAAAGTAGTAAATATTTAAAAGTCTTTGTTGTTGGCAGATTTAGCTTGTTAACTGTGAAGGCAACATTAGCATAAATATCTTCTAAATAGTATCATTATCTCTCTCTGGCTGTTCATATGACCAGACCAGAGTTGAACTGAGCTCATCACCATTCACCACTGTCAAAGGGCTTACTACACCTTTTGGAAACCACTTCTTTTCCCTGTCCATGGCTTACCCTTGCAGCTTCTCTTTTCTCTAGGATTCCACTCCCCACTCTGTGTGTACAAAGTTCCACAGCTCTGATGCTGTTATGCTGGATGTCAACCAAGCACAAGCTGCCTTTCCTTTGAGGGCCATGCCCTTGCTGCCCCTGGAGGCATTGATTCCATCACAGAGATACCTTTTGCATATGTCAGCTTGCTGATGCACAGGGTTTTAGCTCCACAGATAACAAGTGTTAAGGAACAGCTGAATATCTCCATAGTCTGTCTCAGAGTGTTTCAAGGGGGTAGATGTTAGAGTTTACATCGCCCAGAATGACTTTTTGTCCACTTCCTACAAGCTGCAGAGTGGAAACACCAAGAGCGCTAGAAGACAGCTGTTGCCTGTCACTGTTTGATTTTATTAGTGTATGGCAATAATATACTCACATGAACTATTATGCCAAACTATCTGTCAGATAGAAACACCAAAACCATGATTTAAAAAGCAGATAACTTAACAAAATATTTTTATTAAATATATTTCAAATATATATATGTAAAGTATATACGTGTATATACTTTACATATATATATAAAGTGTATATATATGTATAAAATATATGAATTAAATATAATTTTGTAATTTTCTTTTTCATAGACTGATAGAATTAAGATCAGATATATTTTAGAAATTTAGTAGCAGGGTACTTACATTAAGGCACATTTTCTGCTAGAGAAAAGGAAAAAAAGGTGGTAATACTTCATTTTTTCTCATGTAAGCTGACTTGTTTATCTATTCTGACATCTTATTTATTTTACATATCTGATCAAGCAAGCTAGTTTCTGGTATCACACAGTGTTGAGGACTTAAAATTTCAGGTGCATAACATGTTGTGCTGCAGTTCTACAGGTAACAGAAAGGCTGTAGAATGAAACCTCAGGCTTCTTTACTGTTCTTGCCTACTGTATATTTCACTAGATATATGGCTGCACTAAGACAGATATAGGGAATATGATTGAAACCAGGATATCTGTTACACACTCCAAGTACAGAGACCTGAAAATACTTACTGTTACAAGGAGCCCTTACTCATTTTTAAGGGAGCCTATAACAAAGATGAAGACAAACTTTTTAGCAGGGCCTCTTGCAATACAGAAAGAGTTATTGTTTTTCAACTGAAGAAGGGTCAGTTCAGATTAGATGTAGGAAGAACTTCTTCAGCAATGAGGGTGGTGAATCACTGGCACAGGTTGCTTCAAGGGGTGGTGGAAGCCCCATGTCAGGAAAGATTCCAGATCAGGTTGGATGAGGATCTGAACAACCTGGTCTTGTTGAAATTGCCCTTTTTCATTGCGGCATGGTTGGCCTAAATGATTTTTAAAGGCCCTTCTAGCCCAAACTGTTCTGTGATTCTAGAATATTATAATTTTGAGCTTGAAAAGAGCCTTATTACATTGCACTAGTGATATGAAAGTCACAGCAGGATCAAGTTTCGTATCAGGTGTCCACTTGCTCAGGCAAGCTCACAGTGCCCCTCAATTCAAAACAAAAATATGATGTATGAAACACCATTGGAGAACTGGAGTTGCATGCAGTGAACACTTTCCAAATGAAAAGTCTCTGTGCTGTGTCTGTTCCTGTCTAAGAATAACTTGCAGAAGTTAAGGGTTCTGTTAAGGGTTCACACAAGGCTGGATAGTTACAAATACAAGAAAAATAGTACTTACCTCCACTCTGCAGGAGAGGTTGAGGACCAGTGGCTAACCTCTGTACTCCTACTAAGTCAGCTTCATATAAAAACTTCCTAGCAGTAAAGGCAACTTGCCTCAAAGATCAATTTTAAATAGAAAATATACTGCTCAAAATTCAATTTAGGGTGAATGTAATTTGAAAGAATTAATTTTCTTACATTTCCTGTTTGAAATTGATAAAGTATTGCAGTTTTTCACTGAGTTACTTTAAATAGTTGATGATTGTTTACCAGTGTCAGCTTACCCTTTGATGTTTGTCATATTACTTCTCCTTTAGAAAGCACTTATACCTGGATAGTAGGATTATTTCATCATCAGTCAACTGATGTATCATAAATTATTGCTAACACAGAGCTCCAATCCTGATTTTACCAGATCAACAGGAAATATCACATTAAATTTAATAACATTGTGATGGATATTTTCATCTTCTTTCAACATCCAGCCAGAATGCATACAGGATCCCTATATCCACATGTGCACAGCCCTGGAAAAATCAAACACTGCCTTCTGACTCATACAATTAACCATATGTCCTCCTACACATTAAAGGGAATAGAAATCTCACAGGGGTGGTACCACCATTGATATTCTATTATTTATACCTATATCAAAAGAACTGGCAACTCAGATGAGAAGTTGTTACGCAACCAATTGCTTCATATTTTCACCTTTTCTACCAAAGCAGTACAGATTAAAAACTACTTTGATAAGCAGGGGGATTTCATAGTATTTTTTCTTTTTACTTGGTTTTTATGCTAACATATCTTAAACACCAGTTGCTAGTTAAAACCTCATCTCAAATTAAAAAAAAAATATTGTAGTAATATTTTTATGTGGGACAAGAATGCCGTAAAAAAACCCCACACAACAACTGCAATGTAGAAACCAGAAAAGAAAAAAATAAGTCATTTAGCACATGATGTTTTGAGGTCTAGCTTATTAATTTCATTAATCATTAAGAAAACCAAAGCACTATGTTTTATCTAAATCAAGTTTTAAATGCCTTTTTTAGTTGCTTTAATTTCAGAGAATTTTGGAAATTACCAAAGTGATAAACAATAATTCTGCTTGGATTATGTAGTCTTTTCTTAAAAGATAAATTATGAAATTATAGGCAGGGTCCAGGACCCAACCACGCAGCAGCAAAAGTCACCATGCTCAATTTCCCCTGGTTGATCACCTCCTTGTCCCACTGAAAGTCAATATGCCTTCAAATTTACCATCTGAGCTTCCAAACATTTCATTTCCAGATGAATCAATCTGGGTCCTTTTAAGTGACTCCTTGAACCTTTTTAGCTAACCTCATGCATTTGTACCCAAATAGTTTACAGAATATACACACAAACAGCTTTTCTAACAATATGGGAGACTAGAAAAACTCCAGACAGAGGGTAAAGAAAGATGCCAGCCTAAGTACAGGCAGGAGGACAACTGTGTCTCTTACTCTTAGAACTGCATATAAAGCCCTCACATTTGTCCTCCTCTGTATTTCACTTATTGCATTCTACGTACAATCTTTCAGAGAAATAAAATTCCATTCTTCTTTTTTTTTATTTGGAATATCATTTCTATAAATAATAAATATAGTAAACATTGGAGTAAAGTATAATTTACTCTATTTTGTTTCAAGGGTCAGAAATAATATGTGGGGTGAAAAGAACTTGCATTAGTGTGTGTCAAGTTAGTTACTAAAACTATATACAAATATGATCCTTAAGATAATTGAAAATGATTAATTACTATTGATTTAACTATTTGAAATGGAGCAGATCCACCTCCAGGTCTGTCTGTGATGTATATAGTTCAAGATTGTACACTTGAGTGCATGTTTGCATCTCCATGATCACCCAACGGGATATGAAGAAACTGCTGACTAGAGTAGATGGGAACCAACTAGATGAGAAATAGCTAAGGGACATGAAATTTGCATGTGGTACTTCACATAAAGGTTTGGAAACTTCACAAAGAACACCAAATGATGCAAAATGTAATACACACTTGAAGAAATGAAAATAAAAAATTATTCCCTGAAAGTTAAGAAAGGTAGTGTGCATGTATGTTTGTACATCAGTGTTGGCTGTAAGAAAGCCAAAAATTGAAAGTAAGCTACTAGCAGGATCAATTGACAAAATAATCTCAACAAAACCAAACATCAACAGCAGAAAGTGTATTGAGACAAGTAGGAAAGATGTGATGCAGCAGTCTGACCTAAACCAAAAAACTTAATTGAAAATGGACATCAGCAATGCCTTGTCAACATTAAAACAAGGCATGGAGTAAAATGCGGAGATAATTAGAGACTTTCAATACCTCTTGACTAAAGATGGTTTTTAATTGTCAACACCAAAAATGCTGTGGTGATAGTCAACCAGGCCTATGTATAGATCACCATCTGGAATGCTAAGGCTGGCGGAAAACTCAAGAGCAGATGACTAAGCTCAGATCTTACACAGCAAATTTAAGCAAGAAGCAAGAACATTATGGACCTTGTCTATTATAAGAAATCCTCAAAGCAATTCCTGCAAAGGAATGAGGTGGGGGGGATGAGACGGCAGACAGAATGAATGAAAGAAGCCAAGAGCATAATTTTTGTTGCCCACACCTTCTAGAAATCTATCACGTAGTTTAATTTCCCATGTCAAAGGCTAATGATAAAAGTAAGAAGGTAAATGTAGATGTACATGAAGAGCAGAGACTAAATCTGAGCATAACTAAACAAGGAGTGGTTTTAGGTTGGTGTCCCACATGCCTCATTCAGTTTTCTTGACTTTTGAAAATGTAATTGTGCAACCTTATGCTGCTCCCAAATCTCTTTTCTGTATTAATTACATTTTTAAAATGGCAAAATAGAAAGTTAGTAAGACTGAAAATGCAATATTACTGACTTGGAAAATGGTTTTGCAGCTTCAATGGTGAAAATAAAATTCTAGCATTTCTGACTTTTTGTGGGGTTTCAGTTTGTTTTGATTGACTGACATAAATTCGTATAACTTCTAATCAGAAAACTATATGTATGCTTTTGAGCCACAAAATATTCTTGCTAAATGTTCAAAAATGGCAGGCATTCAACGCTGCTGAAATCTCAGTTGTCCAAGTATAATGAATACCTTAAAAAAACAAACAAAAAAACCTCATCTAAATGCAAGGGGAGGAAAAAATCATAAATGTAACAAAAAAAAAGTAAGACTGGTCTATTCACCTAATGTCAGGCCAAACATTAGAAAAGAAAGCATGACAGACATTCCTGTAGTTGTACTATTTGCACATCTTTTTACAAAGCGCTGCACTGTGTGTGCCAAGAAATCTCAGGGAGAAGTCACGACTGCTAGAGAGCTGGTGATGAGAGTTGATAGCTTGAACCAATTCACCTGGCAGAAATGCATTACAAAGAGAGTGTATTTCTACAGAAGAAAAATACTTGTTTTGGGAAGCTGACAATGCAAGTGCACGATGTACAAAGAGAGGGATCCAAAAGGTATTGGTATTTTTCCTCAGTTTTTTAGATGAGAACTTAAGTACCAGTAGAATTTTTCTCTGTTTCATGAAACACGTCTTGCAATCAGTGGGACATAAATTTGTGCGCAAACCTTTTGCCAAAATGTGACCTGAAAAATCTGGTTGAGGTCATTCCTGGCATCAATAAGAGTTGATGCTGTGTCCCCAATTTCAGTCAAGTCTCTTACTAGAAACACAGACTTCCTCTCACCAACGTAGTAGGTGAGCATGATACAAAATGTCTGTTAATTTGACTATTCATACTCAAGCTCCTGTTACCTACTAACAAGTCCAGTACTGAACTTTATAATTCTTTAGAAATGCTGACATCCTTTAGAAATACTTTTAACAGATCTGCACTTGGAAAAACTACTTATTTTGGGAAAAGCATTGCAGTATTTATTACAGGATACCCCTCTCCCCACTTCCTCAGCATTCACTTCTGGAATGGTAAAGGCATATTTACCCTTATTCTAGAAATACTATGCTTTTCATGAAACAAGGATACAGTTGCCACAGGAGGAGCTATTCTCCAAAAGCTACTCTAGTACTCAGTATTTTGAGGGAATGTTAATTGACAAGGAATATGCCTATCTGAATCTGTACTAAGAAATATAAAGTCCATTTATTTATCTATATATTTAAAAGTAGTTTGTTAAGATCCAATCCACAGCCTTTCCATTCAGAAACACTGCATTATCCGTAGGAATGAGACAGAGATATATAGCCAATTCTTGGTCTGGCAGGTTAAAGTAATACCTGTTTCAACATTTTATTCTTGTTCTAACTGTTGTGAACACTCATGAAACTGAAACAGAACAGAGCTGCAATTCCAATAAATTAAGATATCTGATCTCTGAAAATGCACTTAGCATTATTCACCAAATAAGAAGAGAATTGATTTTGTTCATGGAATATCACACTGTACAAGCACTATATAAAGTTTTCAGCAGTTTTGCTCATTCAGCTGCTTTTGAGTTTTGGAATCCCAAGAACACTAGATATGGCAAGCATTCAGGACCATGAAGTTTAATCACCTCAGATGTTTGTGGCCCATAAATACTCCAAAAAATGTTGAAAACTAAAAAGTCTTCATAGTAAGAAAACCAGCAATAGTAATTTGATGATACCTTGAGAGGAGAGCACCTTTGGGAAATTAATCTACTCCTGAATACATCTTCACTTCATATTCACACTGTGGAATATCATAAATTAATACATTTCTAAATACAAAGGAACTGAGTACAATCTTTCTTTTCAGTTTCAGGGGATTATTTATATCTCATGTTCTCCCACTCTGAGAAAGAAATTACATAAATATTTACATGGAGTATCCAAGTACTAAAATACACTAACAAGGAATAAATACAAATGCCAGGCAAGTAAAGTATTATATAAAAGAATGAGGTCTATAGACAATATAAAAACATCCTTCACATATAAGTACAGATTTTTTGTGGACAGAAGCAAAAGATTAAAAAAAAGAAGGAAAAAAAAAGGAAGACAGATTCTAAATTTTTTCAATATAAAGAAATTTCCTCTTATCCTTCATCCAAGTTAACATAAAAGTTCTGATATTCTAAAAATTCTCTTTAAGATCAGACTTTTGTTTTAAGAGCTGTAATCACTTCAGACTCACCTTTAAGTATGAGTGTATTTCAGGACTTAAGAATTCTAAGAAACAATGTTCTGAAACAGATGGTGCAGGAAGAGTGCTCTGGAGAATCAGGGAAAAGTCCTAGGAAATCTACAAGTGTTCAAAGACACACACAAATACATAAGCTTGCATGCACAAGCAAAAACACATTCTTCCAGTCAACAACACTAGCCAAAGTGCCTCATACAAATAATAGCAAGGAAAACAATAGTAAAATGAAAAGGGAAAGAAATAAAATTTGCTGAATAAAACTAATACGGACTAGATATCTGCCAGTCTAGAATACATCCTGTCGTGGACCACTTTAAGCAACTAAAGGTTTCAGGTGGTAGCTAGATTGGAAACTGCAGTCTGAGTGAGAGGGACAAACAGAAATCCATCCCAGTTCCATTTCCATCTTCACAAGGCTCCAGCTTACCTGCTGTAGTAAAGATTAATCGAAGTTTCAAACTTGAATCAGACTTCTTCTGATATAGTGCTTACAAAATTCATCTACCATCATGATTCCTACTTCTATCTAATTAACATAACCAGTTTGAATATCAGATGTTCTGCAGCATTAAAAACATTCTTCAAGGAGTCAGGAGTGATCTGAAGTTATTTCAATACACCAGACTCACAGAATGGTTCGGTGGGAAGGAACCTGAAAGATCATCTATCAACCCATCCTCTGTGGGCAGGGACACCTTTCACTGGACCAGGTTGTTCAGAGCTCCATCCAGCCTGGCCTTAAACACCTCCAGGGATGGGGCATCCACAGCATCTCTGAGCAACCTGCCCCAGCGCCTCACCACCTTCATACCATAGATTTTTTTCCATAACATCTAACCTAAACCTGCTTTCTTCCAGCGTGAAGCCATTGCCCCTTGTCCTGTCACTACATGCTCTTGTAAACAGTCTCTCTCCATCTTTCTTGTAGGCACCTTTCAGGTACTGGAAGGCTGTAACTGGGTCACCCCAAAGGCTTCTCTTCTTCAGGCTGAAGAGTCCCAATTCTCTCAGCCTTTCCTCAGAGGAAAGGTGTTCCATCCCTCTGATCAACTTGGTGGCCCTTCTTTGAAATCACTCCAATAGATTTGTGCCTTGATATTGAGGGCCTCAGAGCTGGACACAGAACTCCAGGTGGGGTATCACCAGAGCAGAGGGACAGAATCCCCTTCCTGGCCCTTCTGCCCACACTGCTTTGGATGCAGCCCAGGAGAAGTTTGGCTTTCTGGGCTGCAACTGCTCATGGCTGGGTCATGTCCAGCCTCTCCCCCACCAGTGCCTTCAAGTCCCTCTCCCCAGGGCTGCTCTGATCTGTTCATCTCACAGCCTTTATTGATGCCAAATGTTGCCTTAATCCAGGTGAAGCACCATGCATTTGGTCTTGTTAAACTTAATGAGATTTCCATGGGCCCAGTTCTTGAGGTTGTCCTGATCCCTCTGGATAGCATCCTGCCCTTCAGGTGTGGCTACTGCATCACTCAGCTTGGTGTCATCAGCAAATTCACTGAAGGAGTACTTGATTCCTTTATTTGTGTCATTAATGAAGATATTAAGTAACACTGGTCTGAATGCAGACCCATGAGGGACACCACTCTCCAGCACCTCAAAGTCCTTTTCAAAGACAAAGGCTTAGAACTGAACACAGGATATAAGGTGTGGCCTCACCAGTGCTGAGTGGAGAACAATGACTTCCGTTCCTGATACACACCAGGATGCCACTGGCCTTCTTGGCTACGTGGGGACACAGCTGGCTTGTGTTTGGTCTGCCGTTAAACAGTACCCCCAGGTATGATAAGAAAAAGGGGAAAACAAAGGATGAACAATAGAACTAATTGCTCATCACCTGCTTACTGATATCAGACCTGGGTAACTTCCCAGAGTTACTGGGCATGATGTTCTGTGGTGTGGAATACCCCTTTGGTCAGTTCACACCTTTCTCATTCAAAACACAGCTGTTGAGAAGAAATTAACTCCACCCTAACTGAAACTAGGACACCGTCCTAGAGGAGCACCCTTCAATTCCTTTCATTTATTTTCCTGGTGTTTCTCTGTTGACTTCTGTTACCTCAGGAGTTCCTGGTCCATCTCTGTAAGACTGAAGGTCTGCAGCAGTGTGGCCTGTACAGCTCAGAGTCACCAGCTGAGGGCCCTTGCCAGGAGCCTGTCCCTCCACCTTTTGCCTCTCATCCCAGAGCTGAGATAAGAGGCAAAGCAGATAAGCCTTTTCCCCATTTTATCTAATCTGAAGCTCTGCCAGTGAGCTCCACTAGTTCCTACCAGACTCTCCTCCTTTGCTGGGAAAGTTGGGTCCCACCTGATGGCAGCACACTCAGAGCTGTGTTTCTGTTGTCAAGCACCATGGATTTTGGCAGTGACACCTGCTGCAGGGCCTGAGTTGCAGAAGATTCAAAAGGAGAAATGGGATGGAGGGAGATAAATAGACAGTTGTTTCATAAACATAGCATATGGCTTGCATGGTATAGAGATCTCACAGGCAACAAAACTATACCAATTGCATACACAAGCTGGATGAACAAGATCAAGATGGTAGTGATGACTCATATTAGCAAATTCATGTCTTTGAAAAACCTTTAATGACTTTTACAAATGGCTGAAAAAACCACAAAGCAGCTATTAGAAAGACAGAAAAACATATGTAATCTGAAAGAAAAAATTTGAAATCTTTTAGTCAATTACAGCAGACTGGGGACATGGCTGGCATAAAGGGCCCTCAAAACACTCTCATCCTTCTATGGTGTGAGAAGTCCATGTTATCTAAACTGGAATATCACAGCCATCAAGGATAGCAGACAGCTGTATTTATCTACATACAGCCTGTATCTGTAATACATGCAGTTTGACAGCCCTGCTAAACATTTAAAAACACTTACAAACTTTTAATGAAAACGTAGTTTCAGATTACACATCTGGCCTGGTGGAGTTCAGCTTTCCAAAGAAGATGTCAATGTCTCTCAACTTTATGCAAATGTCAATAATCCTCTTCAAAACAGCAAGAAAATTTCAATGATGTAAAATAGTAATGAGGCAATGCAGCATACAGCTCTGGGATAAACAAACAAATCAAACCACCAACCAACCACCAAAACAAATCCCAACCATACTAAATGCAGAAATCTATTCCATCAGTGGAGTCAACTCCTTAAAGCACAATGGAAGTCTGTCCAGCCTAGGTTGCTTCAGTTCTTTAAGGCTCAAAATGTTTGAAATGCTCAGCCTAAGCCATCCACTCTGTCACTTTTACTCTGGTATGGAAAAGGAGCAAGGGAGAGAATCTCACAGTATAATTTAGCAAGCTAAAATCTATCTGCCAGATTTTCCGTTTTAAGCAGATGAAACTGGGGGGATGGGTGCTTTTGAGTGTCCCCTCTAATTTCTTTCGATTTAATCTTATAGTGAGTAATCCTTTTTATATCTTATAAGTGATTACTACCCATCATTAAACTCCTAATTATCTAAGCCCAGGTAAAGGACTGCTTTCTTTATTTCACTTCCAGAGAATATTGTAAATAATTTTACACAATGTGAAGTGCATAAAATGTGTGTGTGACATACACTAAGTCTGAAGAATCTCATTATTTCATACCAGCAAACATAAAGTTTCTACACTTTGAAATGGTGTAAATGTAATCCATGCAAATAAAATAAAGGAAAACACTAAAAGGATTCAATGACTGTATTTAATTGGTTTTCCACAAACCAGGCTATATTTTCAGAGGCAAGTCTTTCTTGTGGTCACAGACTACTTTTGTGGATCCTTTTCCCGAGCTGCCAAAAATATTTGTCTCTTGGCAGGCAGCCAGCACTGATTTTAAGCCCATAGCAGGAGCTATTCTCTAACATGGTTGCTTTCACTGAGAGGAGCTTTCTCAGCGTTGTTCTGGTGGTTTCTGCAACAGTCAGCGCATTCTTGGAAACATGCTCTAGCTCTAAATTAGGGATGAAATGCAGTAATACATTGCTCTAAATTTTGCACACCTGTCAGCAGCAGCGTTTGAAGCTTGAAAGTGCTGCAAGATGATCCTCCTTCTCCAATGCCTTCCTACAATTCAAGGTCTCCTTGAAATCAGCAGCAAATGGAATAAGGGTTAGATATTGACTCACCCAGTCCATCTTCTTGGTGTAATGGCTCTTTCTGCTCTCACATTGCATTTTCCCTAACAGTCTCTACAGGCAGGTATACTGGGAGAGATTTGCTTAACCACATTAAGAAATAGACTTATTTAACTTTTTTTTTTAATGGAGAAAACATGTGAGGTAGTAGCATTTGAGCTAGGTAAAATATTCTTTTGCTGGTGATTAAGAGCAATTTGAGGTAGAAAATACATTTTGCCTATTTTTATTACTCTTACAATGGGCAGATTTCTATGTGCTAAAACATATAATTCAGTGCTTGGTAGCATCTGGTGAGAGCCATTTACTCATAACGTCAGGTTTTGAGAAGAGAGATTACGAGGATTCCAATATGATTTCTTAATAGAAAGTTTAGTTTGAATTTTTGTTTCATTTGGGATTTTTGATGGTTCACATTGGAATTCAAAGAAGGCACTTTTCAAAAGCATTTTCATACCTGAGGTACTAGTTGCAAAGACATACAAAGTTTTTAAAAGGTGCAATTATAAAGCCTAACTGTATACCCTACTCTAAGTTCTAAACACGAGGCTTTCTCCCAAAGCAAATACACATAGAAGTAAAAGGTAATTTTCCCCAGTGAAACTAGATGAAAATAAAAAGATTGTCCCTTCAAGAAAAACATATCTTCCTTTATCACTCTGAATAGTTGCATTATTCCTCTGCTGCTTTTGTGCTTCAGTTGAGCAAGTTAAGGTATTAAACAGAATTGCACATCACAATAGGATATCAGATGAATTGTATCATAATGAGTGAACACATCTACTGTATTCTTATACACAGATACTTTTTATATATTATGTAAAAGAATCCAACTTGAGAGATCTAGCTAATTTTTCATTTTAAAAATGTTTTGTAGAGAACAGTTATAGTGTCAGTTACTTCAGTATTAAACATCAGATTTTTTAAAAACTGTAAGGTGGAGAAAGGCCAAGCAGATATATCACCAGTCACTAGGGCAGCACTGATCTTACCATTTCAGCAATGAAAAGCAGCAAGAACAAATTTCAATCCTGTTTTGCTATTCAGCACTTAAATGCTCTGCTTGGGACAAATCTCAGGCACGTGGTGCTGTGCAGGGCCAGGAGCTGGACTCAATGATCCTTATGAGTCCCTTCCAACTCAGCTTTTTCTGTGATTCTGTGATTTTGTGATTCTGTGATTCTGTAAAATGACAGTGCAGTGTCAGGACTCTGGCAGGCTACACAGAGGTCATACCAGTGTCTCGGGCAGACCTTCACAGTTATGCTCTCCATCCTATTTTACAGGTAGCTGCCTATACTGCTGACTGATTTTATTCAGTAAAACTAATGCCCTGTGGAAAATTAAGAAAAGTAAAGTGGAACAAAAAACATGCCTTTTCA
The DNA here is from genome assembly GCF_965231275.1 of Zosterops lateralis. Lineage (NCBI taxonomy): Eukaryota > Metazoa > Chordata > Aves > Passeriformes > Zosteropidae > Zosterops > Zosterops lateralis. The sequence continues at coordinate 36,170,685 of NC_139800.1, read as the reverse complement.
GGAGGAAGTACCATTGCCAGCAGTAGTTTGCAAAAATAAAGTTCCCTGCAGCAAAGAGAGAGGCAGGTTAAAATTGATTTAATCTTTAAAAAGATATGGCCATTTTCAGGGTTTTATTGCTTCTTCTCAGAAAAAAGGAGCATCACATCTTTGGCTGGACACATGCTCAAGCAAATGACTAAACCACCTATACACGTTCTTGAACCAGCTTGATTCCAAATTTTGATATCTATCAAAATTTAAGATGCTTATACCGAAGAAAATATTTTACCTTAATCACTTGAATGGCAATGTCTTATGACCCAGTGATGCTTCTGTTACAAAAACAAACAAACAAACAAAAAGAAAAACAAACAACAACAAAAACCCAAAACAAAAAAACCAACGACAAAAAAAGCCATCAGAAAAATGTAACAAAAAATGGAACCTGTATACTATATATGGTGTCTCCAAGTAAAACTGATAGCTTTTTTCTTGTTTAAGATAAAATATTTGGCTAATGCACACCATCCTCTTGTAGCTTATCTGCATGCAACAAAAAGGATCATTGGATAGGTGAAACACTTAAATAAGCTAACCACTTTTATGCAGATCATAGTGATTTAATAACTTCAAGAAATACAGTTCTCTTCAGAGAAATAATATTTTACCTACTGAGAACTAAATACATTTTTCTAAAATTTATAAATATTTCTCTTATCTTACCATGATAAAGCAGTTTACTGCAAACATTAGCATACCTAGTCACCACACGTTATTTGTAACAGAGGAGGAAGAGTTTTAAATGCTTTTATGTAAACAATCTTAGGTTTTTGTAAAAGGCTGTTTAAAACTCTTTAATAACAGGAGACCTTGGAAAAACACTGTTTCTAGCAAATCTCCATGTTTTGCTTTAGTTTTTGCACATTATTTACCCTGATGACACCATTTTTGTCTCAAATCCTTATATAAACAATGTCTGTAATAAAAGTAAATATATTTTTTTCAGTCTCATGTAAAGTAGGCCTTGAAATAGAAATGCAAAGATACTGGTGTAAAGTAATGGAAGCATCTATCAAGTACCTTCAAGCATCTCCACTCACATAAAATGCCACATTTATCATAACTGACAGAACAGAAAATATACAGGATTCCAAATATTAAACAACCAGACTTCCATAACTACTACTACCTGTTGTTATAACTGATGAGCAAGGATGCACTCAAAAGAGAGAGACAGTTACACACTTGCTCTGTGCCCCTTATTTACATAACAATGGCTGGAGAAGGCTTTCAACTGCAATGCAGTCTTTTGTCAAAGTTCACCCATCCAGAATCTGGGTTCAGAAAAGCAGAAATGAGACTTCAGTTGTGATAATCTATTCATTAGCAAGACGTTTAGAGGCTCAGAGTAAGCTTACTGTTTTGAAATTCTGGTCTGTCTGGGAAAACACTACAACCAACCCCCCACCCCCTAACACAAAGTCCTCATAAGGGACCCATAAGAGGAACATCACAGTGCTCAGCAAACACCAACTGGCAGTCATTACAATATCCCTCAGGAGGTACCTCATTTTATACATGATTCTGCATAATGAGACACAACATGTAAGCATTCTGGGTTTTGGAATATCTACAGGTGTGTCAGGTTTTCACACTAGACTGTGTTTTGATCTTAAATTTTCTGAAGCAGCATGTTAAAAATATGTTTCTGTCCTTTATGTGGTCTTTCATGGAATAAATATTAAGTAGGTTATACATGAATTCCTAAGTAAAACATACTAGTTACACTCCTACTTCTAATCCACAGATAACGAAATATCTCCCAGAGAAGCATGCTTATCAACTATGTTTTAACAAGCGATAAAAGCTAAGTTAGAGAGGCATCGTACAATAACTTCCATAGATATCAATGAGTACACTGTCAAAATATTGAACTAGGAGCCACTCTGGAAAAACAGATCTGCTACTCATTATAGGAAAAGAAGAAATATGATTTACATCTGAGTATAAAATCTGACACTCAAAATGAAGTAAAGTGTAGTAGGCATCCGTAAAGTAGCAGAAAACAACAGCAAACAGGTTTTTCAGCTCAGTCAGAAAAGGATTTTAGGAGTTGATATTATACCTCCTAACCCCAAAGACAACAAAAAAGAATCCAAGACTCACCATAATAAATTGATGTTTATTAAAAATATTAACTGTAGAACAGATTAAAAATTGGCAATTTGTTTGGAGAAACCCTTGGACCCACAGTTCAGTCTACATCTCTAGAACCAGCAAAAAGACTCAACTTTATTTGTGTTCCAGAAGTGCAAAAAGATCTCAGAGAGGCTCAGTCACTGTACACACAGAAGAGAAGACAATCCTGTATCTATATGGATAGGCTGCAACCAAGGAAACAAGACAGGAGACGTAGACATACAGCTATGTATCCAATGGCTAGAGTGAATAACCTGCAATATTGGCAACAGCCAACATATATGCATTTGCTCGGAGTCCAGAAGAGTAGGGGACTGAACATAAGCAGCCCACTTCAGCTGTAGCTATGCCCAGAGTGTTCTCATGCATGATGGGAGCTCATAATTTTGGCAGAGCCAGAGTTCTAGGTCATGAGAGAGCTTCCAGATAAAAAGTAATCTGAAATGTAAATCTCAATTTGAAAAGTTAAACAGTATCAATTATCTTAGATTTTCCATGAAAGAACATATTTTTTATTAACTTTTGGGTTGTTTGGAGGTTTTCTTTTTTTCATTTAACTCTTTTTTTCCAGATTTTTAACTGTCTGTAATTCATAATCAGAGAATGTCATGGGTTGGAAGGAACCCATGAGGTTCTCCAAGTTCAACTCTTGACTCCTCATATGATAACCTAAAAGTTAAGTCTTGTATCTAAGAGTGCTGTCCAAAAACTTTGTGAACACTTACAGGCTTGGAGCAATGACAACTTCCCTAGGGAGCTTGCTCTCAATGCTTGACCACCCTCTCAGTGAAAAACTGTTTCCTAATATCCAATCTGAACTTCCCTTGGTTAGATTTAAGCCATTCCCTTGCATCCTGTCATCAAACAACAGGAAGGAGATCAGTCCCTACTACTCTACTTCCCAAGCCGAAGGTGAAGTTGTGAAAGCACTGAGGTCATTCCTCAGTATCCTTTTCCAGTATCCTCAGCCACTCCTCCTAAGTCATGCCCTTTCATCCTCTTGAGTACTTTCCTTTGGACACAAAACCTCCCATTAATCAAGGAAGGGTTGCAAAATGAAGCAAACGACCAAGAGAAGAGCAATGATTCATCTAGTTAGGCTAGTGAATGGGACTATGCAGCATACACAATGGGACTGAGCAGATCAAATAGCTAATCTGGAACAAAACCGGTTTTTCTTTTCCTAAGAAATATCTTGCCACAAACCAACACCAAGCACCAAGCAGAGATGCGGGGTAAAAGGCAGGAAAAATTAAATATTTTCCTTTAGTTTCAAACCCATACCTTTTGAATAAATTCAGTAACATTCTTAAGGAAATTAACTGTCTTATACTTTGTTGTTTAATTATACCACAGAAAGAAAAAGCAATAATGAAGAATTTCTACTTTTTGTTGAGCTGCAAGTACAGGAAAACCAGAAATTTCCAATCTGCAAGGAGACTTTGCACGGAACAGAGAGAGCTGTCCCAAGAAGATGAAGGGCCTACATTACACATTTTTCATTATTTTTTTCAGAGGAAAATGATTGTCAAGAAGCACTATAAAAGACAAAATTCTTTCCTGAAAGATTCATTGAGACTCATAAAAATTGCCAATTGTCATTGACTCATAAAATCATAGAATGCTTTGGGATGGAGCACCAGATCTTGAAGATCATCCAGTTCAAACCCCCTTCCCCTAGATACCTCCCCCTAGAGTTGCTCCATCCCACCTGGCCTCAGACTGAAATGTTAATGACTCAAACCACAGTCATTTGCAAAAGCAGCAGGTGCTGTTGGGCCCCTAGCTGCAGGGGAGAAGGAGTTTGTTTGGTTGTTTCGGGGTTTTGTTTGTTTGTTTGTTTTGTTTTTTGTTTGTTTGTTTGTGGGGTTTTTTGGGGGGGGGGGGTGGGGGTGGGGTGAAACCTCTGGTCTACAACAGAACAGCCCCAGTGCAGAGAGATGCACACCCACCACCAGAGGATGAGCAGGATAAAATTACCTCTTGTAACTGTTTATGAATAGAAACAACCTCTGTTTAACAATAAGCTGGGTTTCGAGACAGATAGGGAAGAAAGCGAGTAAGAAGCAGATCCTACAAGGTGGGATAGTACTTTTTATCATGCTAATTTCTTTCTTACACAACTGGCTGAGGTGTAAAAATCCCCAGGGTGTCAGGTCATTCACATTCACGCACAGGCCTGGGAGTATTCATCCTTTCTGAAGTGCACAACTGGCTTAACTATGAGGCAGAGGCAGCAGTCATGTCTTAGGGGGTCACTGGCCACTGTTCGGAACCTCAGAAGCATTCCCAGAGTAATTCCTGGCGTCTTTGACCAGAGGACTGTTCATGATGTACAGTTCAACATCAGAAGGTGTACCTATCTCCCCCCAGGGAGTGGTACCAGGATGTTTCCACCCAAACCTGGTACCTGAACCTGATATATAACCCATCACGTATCATACATATGGGCTTCCCCCACCCCCAACAGATCTAGACTGTGACCATCACTTTGAACAATCTAATTTGCAACAATCAAGTCTCATCCTTGGGCTCACAGGTGGTGATATCTTTCTTCTCTGTGATCTACTCCTACCCTTTCCTTTCCTTTCCTTTCCTTTCCTTTCCTTTCCTTTCCTTTCCTTTCCTTTCCTTTCCTTTCCTTTCCTTTCCTTTCCTTTCCTTTCCTTTCTTTCTTTTCCTTATATATTTTCTTAAGTGATATGTTTCTACTTTTTTTGTTATTTCATTTCTATAGATAAAAACCAAAATGGCTACACACCTCCTTCCATTTGCAACCAAACTGCTCTAAAATAAACATGCCATACATATTTCCCTCTCTCCCACTCTCTCTCTCTCTCTCTCTCTCTCTAAAAGCACTACTTATTCAGTGTTCTCTCATGCTACTCTGCCTCAAAGGATCTATTAATAAGAACCTCGGTTATCTTTGCATTTGTGGGAGGTTGTAATGTAGCTACTCTTCCAAGGATTAAATATTTCCAGGGATGGGACATCCACAGCTTCTCTGGGCAATATGTGCCAGTGCATGCCTCAGCACCCTCGTGGTAACGGATTTTTTCCAAATATCTAATGTAAATCTACCCTCTTTCAGTTTGAAGCCATTGCACCTTTCCCTGACACCACACGCTCTTGCAAATGATCTCCCCAGTCTTCTTTCAAGGAGGAATAAACCTGATTCTCTTAGTCCTCAGAGGAGAGCTGCTCAGTCCCTCTAGTAATTTTGGTGGCCTCCTCCGCACTTGCTCCAACAGGCTGATGCCCTTCCTTACTGAGGACCCCAGAGCTGGATACAGCATTATAGCTCAGAGAAAGGGCTATGATGATGTGGAAGTGTCTGAGAAAAAAACATTGTAAGGACTCAAAATTGCTCCCATTTAACAACCTACTAGGATATTTTAGATTCTTAAGGGTGAAGACATATTTCCTTGCTTCTCATGCCATTACCACAGTCATGGGAATGCCCCCATAAGTCATAAAACTACAGGAGAGATGCAGTGAGAATAGATCACCAGATCATATGAAAACCATACAGTTATCTCCTGTAGCTAGAGTTCCTCAATACCTAGACAGTTAGGACTGCCCACCAGGAAAGAAGTAAGTCCATAAGTCTCAAATATTTCAATGCTGCCAAGGTGACTCAGTATTTTTGTAAGAGATAGCAAGAGAACCTAAAATGTTCCATGATAATTTCATGTCTTTTCTTCTCAAGAAATCTTACTTCCACAGTGTGAACAAGAGGCTTGAGAAACAGATTACAATCATGATTAATTCAAAGTGTAGAAAAACAGAAGATTGTCTTTTGAATTGCTGAGGGATTGTTTGGGTTATTTTAATGTGACATGGTAAAGTCAGCCTTTTCACAATTTTCTACAGACAAAATTCAGCCAGCCATTTGTTGCATTCCTTCTGCATGCTCCTTTACCAACCTGCTACAACCCAGCTGGATACCATTTTAGGTACCTAACTTTAATTGCAGCAGACATTTTTCCTTCCTGCTTGAAACTGACATGAAGCCAGGGAAAACTAAGTTCACAATCTCCTCACATTGTTTAAATTGCACATTGATCCTTTAAATAAGTTCTTTGAAAAACTGTGCAGGATGGTCAACAACAATTTCTCTAATGGACTGAAATCCAGCTTCAGAAAATATTACATTTGAAAAGGGGAAAAAAAGTGGAAAAAAATTAAAAGAAAATAAGATAGTTGATATGAAATAACTCTCATAGTCATCCATCAAGCCTGTACATCCATGTTCACATTCTTCCAGCGGCAGATATGCCCAGAATGAAATATACAAACACTTGTCTCAGGATGAGAAATTTTCCTTCTACTAGGCGTTGAGAAAATAAATGCCTGGTCTAGAGGCCAAGGCTAGTAAAATTCAGCCTGATGAGAGAAGGCTGCCCATGTCCCACACAGAACAATTTAGTTTTTGATACCATTTTCCCCTATGCTTCCTGACAGGTAAGTGAAGGAACTCTCAGCAATCCTTGTCCTCAAGCCACATCTCTCACAGCAGTGCACAGTAGCAGTCAGTACACTGACTACACAGAGCTGTAATTATCTTGCCTCCCTCCTGTGTAGCCAAGATCATCCTCCCTCTCTTTCCCTTGAGGTTATTGTGAGCAGCTTACAGCTATCAGTCCTCACAGCTGCAGTCTGGAACACTCCACTGAACCCAAGTGCTATGGACATGACCAGCAACAGACGTGCAGGAAATGCACCTGCTGAAACTCCAAGCCCAAAATCCAAACACTTTTGACTTATAAGAGAAACCAGATCATCTGTCTGGGCTGATGGAGTACAGACCAGTGAGTCTAAGTAGGCCACAGCACACTGCATTGTTATGCTTCATCATTTGCAGTCCTCTTTTCTACTATTGTTTTCAGAGAAGCAGTGATAGTAAGTAGGCCTAGGGAGAACTGCTCATTTTTCAGCTGCATGTATATACTCCAAAGTGCATGTTTTCTGTTTGACAGCCCTTCTCTTCCACTCTCTTCACCCATCAAGCTTCGTTCCAAAATAAACCCCCCTTCATTCCATTACAATAATACATTCTTTTTATACGCAGATCAAGCAGGTAAGGAGGACTGGGAGAGACTCATGAGCTATGGATGCCAGTATCCTCCAATCACACAGGTATCTTCATAAATGTATCATTCTCTGTCCTAAAAGCAGTATGCTTTTTCCTTGTCATCTTTTCTATTGGAAAGCCATTGCAGCATAGCCTGCTCTTAACAGAGCCTCATTAATTCCATGTTACACTGTTTTCTTTTTTTTTTTTTTTTTTTTTTTTTTTTTTTTTTTTGTGCTAGATTTACCTTTCAGTGGTAATACCATCACCCTTGATGAATAGACATTTGAGGTATTTTTAGATGCCATTTGTATCTGCTCTTGGTCTGCTACCCTGAAAGATTAAAAGGACACAGGCTTTCCTTACGTGACACGTTCCCCATCCTCTTGGTTTTCCAGTCTGCCTGGTAAGGTACACTTTTCTCCCTATCAGTCTCATTTTCAATTAAGATCTTTGAACATGGGTGACCAGGTTTGTACTCACTATTCTAGGCAAGGTCTCACCAGTGCCTTGTATAACAAATGGCAGCAATACTTCCCTATTTCTGCAGCAAATGCCTCTCCAGATACATCCTATATCCCATTTGTCTTTTTCACGGCTGTCTCCCACTGGCACATTGAGCCTACCTAGAACTCCTAGTTGCTTCTCCTCTTCTGTCATTTCCAGATGATGAGCACCTGCGAAGGCAGGTAAAGCAGAAGGGTCAGCTGCACAGAGGACTGCTCCTACTGCATCTCTTTATTTAAGACTGCTCAGAGAAAGGAGGAGGCATAAATGAGTCTGTAGCAGCCTGTCACAGCAGTTGTTATAGCCAGCAAAATCCTGTGAATGCTTCCCATTCCCATTCACTGAGCAACCCCCGAGAGCAAGACCAAGCCACAAGCAAGATCATCTTCAGGAAGGTTCTCAGCGGGGGAGGAAAAAGTGAGAAAATATCATTGGAGTCACACACAACCTGCAAGAAACCCAGCAACTGATATGATGTAGAAAAGCTTTTCTAATTATTCTTAAAATTTGGATGAAATAAGCTAATTTTAAATGCAGGTGGGATTTTTTTTTATTCAGACAAAGATGTGCATAGGTAAATAGGAGGATGGCATTAACATTGCTTTAAAAATATATTTTTTCATTGAAATATTAACATTGCTTCTCACACGAAGTTATAAAATTAGCAGATTTTTTTTTAATAATATTGCTTCGTGTGTTGGAGACAAGAAAGCCTGGTAACTATCCTCATTCTTTAAGCCACTATTTTTTTATTAGGTGGCCAGACACACCATCATTAATATCACAAGAGGATTCATGCTTATTTATTCTAAAATGAGTGCAAATTGGACTTCATACCTAATACCTTAAAGCCATGCTGAAACACAAGATAGTCTATTATCTTTGTATCATACATTTTAGGGTTTTTTCTCCCCTCTCTAGCAGAAGACTGACAGTTTATAACACAGCAGTGTGACTGCCTCATTTGCACATTTACAGTGCTTGATAAGAAGTTGAAATGCTTGACTCCCCAGAGGTCCTCCTTGTTCTTTTCCCAACAGAAAATGCCTCCCTATATTTCAATACAGCTGTGACAAATTTTTCAAAATAATGGATAGCTAGCCTTTAGATAATGCCTTTTGTGAAGAAGAACATAAAAACACTTTACAGAGGGCTCATGCAAATCATTTCACTAGGTGTCAGGCAGCACAGAGTACAGGCTGGAATCAGAAGCAGACCAACCCATTCCACCTACCACCTCTTGTCCATAGTCCTGGGACTAGAGTTGTCCTTAATTACCATTTTTTCATCAAATGTGTCCTAAATTACAGTTAAAAAAAAAATCAAGACAGAATTGCTGAAACCCCTTAAAGTTGAGCCCCTAAGCCATACTGGACAGACAGCACATTAGAACATGCAGCTAAAATTCCATATTGCTTTTGCTCAGGAAATAAGGCAACACCTTTGTCCACCTAATCAAACTGTTTTCCCCCAATGTTAATAGCACTCTCTAAACCCAAACTTCTAACAGCAGTTAAATCGCCTATTCTCACTTAAGGCATTACTGTGGACAGGACAGTTGTTATAAAATTCTTCAAGTATAATGACAATAAACCCAAGAAATTACTTCTTCAAGCACTAGCATTGGGATATTTTTTAAAGACAGATTTAATTGAAAGGTAAAAATTAGCTCAAAATTCTTCCACCCCTTCTTTTATTTGAATATGAAAAGAAAGTGGAATACAGATGCTTACTTATGACATTAAAAGACAGTTTGGGTCAATACAATTACTGCAGAACAGCAGTTTTGGGGTTTTTTTAATCTTTAAATATTTGTACTTACTGATTTTAACCTCCAGAGGCATTTTAGCAGTCTGGGGTAATCAGCTAGGTCCAAACCACAGACGCAGAAGTAACCACTAGACAGTTCCTCCCCTTAATTTGACACTGTGCATATGATATCACAGGCTAATCTTTCCCAAAACAAGGAAAAATTTATTTCTGCCATGTTTTAGAACATAACCATGTGAGTCCAAGTGACCCCACAGAAAAGCTTCTTTGCACTCCATGGCAGGTTTATGGACATGTTGTAAATGTCAGACTACACCATTTTTAATAATAAAAAAAGACACTATAATACTGTTTTTCCTTGTAACTGGGACAGAAAATCATTTGGTAAGAGTAAGAACATTTATTGGTTTTGACATAAAAATTTCTTGCTGTGCAGTAGAAATGCTGTAGTCCAAATACTGGAAGAAACATGAAATCTCAAGGGCTATGTTCAGTAACTCTTGGTTCAAAAGCAGACGTGGCAGGTGCATTATTTAAGAGCTTGTCAGAGATGATCTTCTACAGCACGCCACTCCAGGATTCATCTCCTGCTACGTCTGGGAAAGGGATTCTCATGTAAGTGTATGGCAGAACTGGCTGGCTGCACATTAAACCCAAACTGCTCAACCCTCATCAACACCACCGTGGTCATTGTTAATGTTAGCATCAGAAAAGCTCTCCAGTACTGAAGGCAACTACCCTCCTACATACTATGTGAGAACAGCCCTTTGGATGAGTTATTCAGAGTGCATTTGCTCTGAAAAATTCAAAGTGGCATTTTTTTCACTAGCCACACTTAGTGTTCTAAAGTGTTTTGTATTGCTGTACACAGTGTTCATTTGGTGCCACAAAGATGCAGTATATTCAACATAAATGAGCAATAGTGCAGCACAAGTTCTGCTTTGAATTTCTTGAGTCCTGCACATAAGAAACTGTAATTAATTTAATTCTATTGTACTCTACTTTTATTTTATTTTGCTTTCATTTTCTTTCACAACACAAATCCTTGAGTAGAAGCCAGTCACATCAGGATTTCAGCTGGAATGATCAGAAATAAATAGGGTAGTAACAGAAGAAGCATTTAATTGTGCCAAGGACCTAGCATGTTCGTGTAGAATAGAGTCCAGGCATATATAGACCTGCATAGCTTTCCTGTTTGTCCCACACACCTATCAACATTACAGGAAGAAGAAATTTTATATGTTCTTCAGGTGCCAGAGTTCAACACAATACACAAAATCCAATTTGAACTATTCCAGTACAGACTTAAAATCCCTCATACATGAAAATCATGGCTAGTAAAGTAAATCTTATTTTCTTTTAATGTAACAGAGGTGCTTAAGAAACAGGAAAGAGAAAACACTTTTGGCTAAAAACAAACAGAGAAAGAAACAAAAAAAGAAATAAAATTTAAAATTGTGTATCTTTAGAAAACACTGGTTTGATAGGAAGTGTTCCCTTTAAATGTATACCTATACTGGCCAGTCAGAAAAGATATAAAAAAGATATGTCTTTCTTAATCAATTATTGTACTAAGTCAGATTTGAGATGGGAAGAATACAGAGAAAGAGATGGTTGCATCTTGGAGTACATTTGCCACACATTTGTGGCACAAAACACATCAGCATCAAAATACTTTACAAAAAACAGTACCGTGAAGTTACCAACAAAACTAATGAATGAAAAAGGAAGGTGACCCTATGTATGCATAACTGAAAAACATAAAGTAGCTTTGTACCATCTCTCGCTTACTCAGCCCTGAAGGGGAAAAAATCAAAATGACTACGCATTTAACTGCAGTAATCCTGGATTAAAGCATTTGATTCCTACACTGCTTACAAGCCATCAATACAAATATTAATAAGCAGGCAGCTGCTTCAAAAGTATATTACCTTGCTGTAAAAACTAGCTCTGTTACAAAATTCAGGTGTATGCAATGTTTTATTCTTTTTCAAGGAATGCTTTATCTTAGATGTTTTAAGTAATCTCATGCCTGAACTACTATATAAAAAATACAACAACCTCTCCAAGTGTTAAGCATGTAGTTTCTCTTTTTTTCAGTAAATGGTGTACAATGTAGCCTTTTGTATTTTTGAATGGCTTTGAAAAGATAAGGTTTTTTCAATATGTTTGTAACCAGTAAATTCTATTTCTTCAGACAAGAATAAGTATTAACAGAAGGTATCTGTACCATGTTTACTTTTATGGAGCATCATTGTATTAAGTAGCACAGAACCTTAGTTCAAGGAAACCTTACATTATTTTGGGAGACACCTGGAAAACTCTTCACCTATAACTCTAAGGAACTGATAGCTCTGAGAGAAACTTGCCTCTACACTCTCCTCCATCAAGCATCAACAATCACTCAGAGTACAAGTGAATGACTTCAACTTATGCTTTGTTTTGACATTTCAATAAAACGCAAAACATTTCTAAGCTTGGGGGTTCATGTACCAGCAGTCACCACAGGCTGCCATATCAAGACAGGCTTGCATGCTTGGGGTGGGGATTTCCACCATGCACGGCATCATTTCAGAAATGGGTTACAGAACAGCAAAATTCAAATTTTCCCTTGGATTTTTTCCACTTCCTTTTTCTAATTACAGACAGCATAAATCATCCCTCTGCCAGCCCCCTCAGCAGTGCATTAATTAATTTTCCCTAGCTGACTTTAACTTGTGTTCCTTAACTTCATGAAAGCTGGGCTAAATCTTTGATCTAAACCCAAACGTCAGCAAGAGAAGTCTGCCTGTGAGTGCGAACAGACTTTAGGCCTGGATGAGGAAACCCTGATGTGATGCTGCAGAGCAACAGCTCTCCCAAATCCTGCTGATCCTCCACATACTCACTAGGCATGTGAGCAGTAATGGTCCTCAACTTTGCTCTCTCCCAAGGTATGTGATGAGATTGGTATGTTCAGAATCAGTGCAGTCAGGTAACTTGAGAAACTATAAATTCACAGGTTTCACTATCTCAGCTGAAACTCTACATTGTGTTTCAGTGGCAAAAACACAAGTATGTTCTGTGAGTGAATGGCTGCATGCGTGATTATCACACACACAATGAGGGAGGGGGGAAAAAAAAAAGAAAAATGCATCTTAGAAGTTACTTATGTTTAATGCTTAAAAGTCTGAATGCACAAACAATAATCTACCATTATAGAAGTACTGGTGGTCAATACAATGCATTAGAACTATGTACAATGACACAGTTTAGTATCAAAATCTTTCTACAATGTAGAGTATTACGAAACTGTTAATGACATCAAACACTAAGCACTTAAGACACCATTTTTTGCTACCACATTTGGAACTTCAATAAACAGTCCATTTTAACTTGCAGCATCAATCCATTTCTAGTATGAAATTAAGTAATTTTCTACTTATACAATAAGATTTATCTACACGGGTCTCTTGATTCTGATCCATAGCAGCAAAGGCACTGTACATCAGCAGATCCACAGACTTAAAGATTTTTTTTTTAAAGCATTCAAAAAAAAAAAAAAAGAAGTCACAGATCATAGTTTAACAGCAACAACAACAACATAAAAAGATAACACGTTGTCTCTGGCACAATGGCTCAGTCTGCGTCCGTTTTAGGGACATCCAATCAAGACTCGGATTGAACTGCTGGCGAACAAAGCAAGTCCTTATCCCAATGAGAATCCATTCCTTTTTGTATGTCGGAATGAGTACTCTTGTAAATCCTACCTCAGAGGTCATTGCTTTTGTAGTTTGTATATTGGTAGGCATCCATTCATATTTCAGTGCAGTTTCCAAAGAACATATCAAATATTTTTCATAATCTCTTGTAATTGAAAAATTGCCCAAAGACACATATCCCCATTTTCAAGGAAACATTGCAAAGTTTCCAGAAGTAACAAAGGTGATTCTTTGAGGCAACTTATTGTACTCTCTACAATATAACAAAGAGAGGTGTTTATATTAAAAAACGTAGCTTGACACCTAAAATGCTTTATGTTTATCAACAGAAAAGCATTGAGAACAAATCTGTACACAAGATGCTATATTAACATTGCAAATATATAAATTAGCACATTCTTACTTAAAGTGAATTTAATTTAGATGTGAACTGAATTTGCCATTCATCACAGGCATGTAGATCACTGGCTACAGTTTGCAATTTCCTAAGTTTCCAAGACTGTCTAAAATAGTTAAGATACAGCATCTTCCCACCGAATAATTATACTGTAATAACACTTAGAGGTCTCATCCAAGAACAGGACTAAAAAATATAACAAAGTTTATTTTTTTAAATAGAAACTACAAGTCTATTTAGTGTAATTTTAACTATCTCCTGAACATCCTTCTCCAAGATCCCCAATTTATCCACCTGCAAAAACACAAGTATATGATGAAACTTTCAAACTAAAGCCGGGCCAGACAGCTTTATTTAGTCAGTCCATTGTTAGAAAGCCTTCTTTAAACAAAATAAATACATTACAGCCATAACACATAATTAAAGAGTCAAGTTTACCATTAAGTTTGCTTATTCCATCTTCTTCCACGTAGATATCTGACAATTTGGTATCACAAGTTCTTAATGAACATTCATAAATCAAAAATCAAGTTAAGAAGGTAAAAATAAAACCTACAACTGTGATGAGCTTTTAAGTTTTCAGTTCAGAATGAAAAGAAAATAAAAAAAAGGAATATACAGCAAAGTGCTAGGAGAAGGAGTTCTGTCTGCATTCAGATTTATCTCTAATAAATAACTTCATAGACTGTAGCTTTCTTGTCCCCAGAGCCAGTGACAATGTATTTGTCATCCACAGAGATATCACAGCTAAGCACAGATGAGGATTCTTTGGACTACAAAAAAAAAAAAAGGAAAGAGAAAATTACATCTTTCCAGTCCTTCAATCCTGAAGGGCTTGAAGATTAATTGGAAGAATTTATAGATAGGGAATATATGAAAAGCTCATTAAAGTATCAGTACCATAGCGGCAAGTTTTTTTTTTTAAATACTTTTGTTCCATTTTGTTTCCATCTTTCCAAGAAAGATCTATTGTAAAATAAAGCAGTGATAGAGAGGGAAGTGAATATTAGGGACCTAGAGGTAATCTATCAATCTAACAAATTGAAGTAGTCCTTTCTATATACTTTACAAGGAATGAGCATTTATTAATGCTTTATGCATTTGATTTGCATAAAAATGAATGAAAACCCATCTTCTTCCCACTTCTTTTGTTATAAACAAAAAATTTACATGGAGAAACACTTCAAAGCCCTACCTACCCACAGGTATGAAACAAAGAGACTCCACAGAAATAACTGTATCCCCTCTCACTACTTCCTCAACACAAGAAGACAAAAGCTTTGCACTAAGGAATTTACATTATCATAGAGAATGCAAGCAGGAAAAGACATCTTGGTGGAACAGGATACACAACAAGTGTGTAGGAGCTAGATGGACACAGGATACAGCAGGTTGCAGTAGCTCTGTCTCTTCTGGCTTTACTGCCTGTTCTAAGATTAAGTGTATGCACTGTCAAATTTACCTTGCTATTTCAGCGTATGTTTTCTTAATATATGTCCACATCATTCTCCGCCTGTTACCACAAGAGCTAAACACTTCCCAGTCATGCTGTGTTTTGGCAAAGACATCTCCGCACTACATGTTTCCTTCTACCCCTCCATAAGAAAGCTGTACTGGTGTTTTTAGCATCACTTTTAAGGGGGATATGCTCTTGTCAGGACGATTTGGGCTGTCTGTGGTGGTTGGTTCTAGAAATGAATAGTCTCTCCTAGGAAAACTTAGACCCTATTTTTCTCAAGGTAATAGATACTTACCATATCAAGGTAAACTGCACTGTCTCCAAAAGTGGAGACATGGCAGGCATCAGTACACATGAGACTGGCCATTTAAACCAAAGCCTGTTAAACAGTTAAATTTAATTTAAAAATTCCTAACCTAGAGGTGCCTACAGGTGGAAGAACAGAGAGACATGCCAAAAATCCCACTTTTCTATAGTGGCACTGAAATGCCATTAAAACTGGGCACAGAGGGGCTATAGACAGGTTACAGCTTCCAGTTATGCTTCAATGGGCCCCTCCATACAGCCTCAGTTTTCAGCTCAGGAGTCTCCCGGTCCAATCCCTCAACACATCTCATCCAAGAAAAATACACATGTTGAATATGACTCTCACTGGTTTAGCTACATTTTGGACCTTCAGTGACTGTTCACCTAATGACATGACTTGGGTACTGTATTTCACCAATAGGCAGAAGAAGGTGAGAAAGAAGGGTATTAAGAACAATTTTGGATTAAAGGGCTAGTTACTGCTAGAGCTAAATTAGTGAAATAGTAGAAAGGACTAAAACATTTCTTTCTCTAATTACAGACAAACTCTTTAAGGACTACAGTAATTAGCTGCATTTCCACCCGAAAACTTCTTAGGCTACTGACAGACCCTAAGATGTGCAGCTCTACTGCACTGTAATGTATGTGGAAAATAGCTTTTAGGAGATTATTACCTGGAATATACTGGCTCCATAAGGTGTTCTCCAAGCATTAAGAAGATTATCTTTTCCAGTGCTTACAAACCATTTGCCTGCAACAGATTGTTTAAATGTTATTGCTGCATTTTGTTTTCAAGGAATACACCTCAAGAAACAGATGATCATAACAACAAGGCATTCACACATATCCGAAGAACAGCAGCATTTTCATCCAGTTGCACAATGATGTTCCACCACAAAATAAGCAGTACATGGAAAAAAAGCAGTCAGAGTGTTTTAAATAACCTTAATATTTAAATTTAATACCTAATTTTTAACTATCCTTCTGTAGTTTAATAACCATATTACACTTCTATTTAAAGGTAACTTTGAACAAATTTTTTGTGAAGGGAAACACTGATATAGAAAGATTTGCTTACCACAGTGAGCGAACTTGAGTGACAGCACGCAACTCTCATGAAGATGAAGCTGATACTTGTCCGGCTTAGTAACGTGCAGCACCTCAACATTGCTGTTCTCCATTCCTACTGCCAACCACTCACCAGTTGGACAATAGCCCAGTGAGAAGATCTGTAATTAGCACAGCACATGCTTCAATCAGTAAAGGAACGAGCCTGAGATATTCAAAACTGACCCTTGGCTACACTCTTCGCACTATGCAAACTCACGCTTTCGGTCTACTGCAGTTTTAAAAACATGATAATCCAATTACTACAGTAATCAAGATAAATTAGTTCATGCAAACACAGCTGCAAAACTATGCTATTAAATGTTATTAAAACTTCAACAGTGAAGTACTGAATCAAACTAAATGTCCAAGCTTATCTGACAGCATTTAAAAATATTTTCATAAAGTATTTTTTGAACTTGAATCTACAGAAATGGTAACAGATTGCAGAGAGGAACATTTTAATCTGGCACTTGTTTTATAAAACCAATTCTCCCTTATTCTCATGGGAGAGGTACTAATCTGTCAAACAGTCATAATCCAGCTAGACATTTAGCTGCCACAAGAGAAAAAAAGAGTATGGAATATGAGACTAAGTGAGAAATTCTTTGGAGTTCTCTTTGAGAATACTTTTTTTGCTTATAAAGAAGAAAAAAGAATTAAAGATGCTTGTTTTGAAGAAAATTAGAAAATTTTGTTAACATGCCAAAGGTTCTGAAATTGAACCTGTGATGTGAAGTCATGTTGCTGTAGCTGTCTCCCTTCTCTGAGATCCCAGGATCTGACTGTATTGTCCAGACCTCCTGTCCATAATTTGGTGCCATCATTAGAAATATCAATACAGCTTGCTCCATCTGTGTGGCCCTGAAATTGCCTGAAAATATTAAAAGAAGATCAGCACATTCTGAGCAAAAATACAAAATAACTTCTTTCAGTCCCTGAGTTGTAACTTAGATTCCAACAGCAACCTCAGATTAACACAAACTCTGGGACAATCATGTGAGTTTTCTGATGAATTGATGATGCAATCAGGCCAGACAGCTAATTTGATTTCAAAAAGAACACTTAACTTAAGAGTCAGGTACTCTAGAAATCTTTGCTGCTGGCTGTGTGATACCCACTACTCAATTTAAAATAGTCACTTCCCCCAGAAGACTGTAGCATGATCAGCAAAATTACCTTAGTTTAAGAAAAATGTGCAGGTCACTGAAGTTAAAAAAACGAGAGAACCCTAAATGCTAACATCAGGTAGTAAAAGCTTGACTTTACATACAACAGTGATATCACATGTAACAGAGAAGCTCTGTGTGATCAGCTCTTAACTTACTGTATATCAGTGTTGAGCACCAACTCATACTCCTGAAAGCATAAGTCTGCAATGCAATAATTTACACATAGCTTTACCCAAGACATATTTGCTGGATCTCTGAGTAAAGAGATTAGAGTGAGAGGAGAATACTGCATGGAAACAAAGAAAAGCATCTGTTTGAGGAATCTACAGCAGTATTGACATCAGCTGATATTTAGGGAACTATAGTTATGGGCTGATCAAAAGGCCTGGAACTATGAAACTCCTAAAACCTATAAAAATACCTTTTGTCAAGGTATTACCATGGCTATGCTAAACAACAAAATACTAGAAGCATCTAGATGTAGAGAAAATAGAATATATGTGCAAAACCACATTTATGGGTGTTTCTAAGTAATTCTTCACTACCTGATGATCCAGTTTGGTCAACCTACCTTACTAAAGTCTGGTTATGCAGATCCCACACTGCAATGTTGCCATCGCTACAGCAAGAGAAGCAGACCTTGGAATCAGGGCTGATAGCTAGGGCATAGCAAGCTGGAGCAGAAGATGTCAGCTCTGCCTTGATGCGAGGAGTTGGAGCTGCCAGGTCCCAAATGGATAACGTGCTGGCTTCCCCACCAACAATCAGGGTGCGGCCATCAGGGAGCAATCTGCAGGAACGGATGTAGTTGTCTCTGTTCTGTGGAGACAGAAGCCATCAAGAGATTACTCATGAGGAAAGAAAACAGCATTAACATGAGAGCAGAAATCCATAAAAGTATTGTATTCCCTCCTGGTTTTAATGAGCCATTTATACGTATGACAATGATAAAGTGTATTAATGCCAGAAAATTACATGACATTAGGGAAGTACTTCAACTTGATCTACAAAATTCAGTTGTGAGAGATATTTAATCTTAATTAGCATCAAAACGCAAAGAACTGAACCCAGCCCAAAACAATTCAAGATAGCTGAATTTGACAGCTGGTGTAGAAAGTTGTATTTTCATACTCTGTTTATTTCAGCACATTACCCTCCCAGCATGGGGGAGTACCAAATTCCCTGCACACTTTTCCCCTTCCCATTCCAGTGAGACTTGCTGCCACCATCTAGGAGATGTCAGCGGAAAATATTTGGGCAATTTTCCTCATTTGTGTAGCAACTTGTGTAGCAATTCATTGTAAGTCTACACGTGCTGCACAGTTCTCATTTTACTGCCTCTGTAACAAGCAGCAACTTCTCACCAATAACTGGTAAATGACAAGAGAAAAGCTGCTAACAATAGTTCATCTTGTTAGCACATCCAAATAATTGGTGAGTAACACTCAGGGATATTTTTAATTGCCACATTAAGACAGGTCAGTGCATTCATACACATGCACAGACACAAAATATATGACACAATCCCCAAACATTCTCAGAGAATACAGCTGCAAGACAGCAATTTTTAGCATGATAGGGTATCAACAAGCTGTAAAATTGCCAGCAAATGTCTAAGTTTAAAAACAATATTTGCTGTGCTGTCTTTTATCTTTCCTCCTACCACAATTTAAGGATATTAAAATTGTTTTGACTCATTGTGGGAGAAAAAAACCCCACAAGTATGGTGAGGAACATACTTAAATCGCAGTTCTAATAGAAACAACAAAATTACAAATGCAATACCAACCTGTGATACCACAACAGAAATCAAATACTCTCTTGCCCTTTACACCTTAGTGGAATCACTGAAATCTTAACACAACATCCTATCTTTCACCTACCAGACAGTCCAGCTGGGAGACAGGGCTTTTGTTGCCAGGGTGGCTGATGTCCCAGACCTTGACACAGCCCTTCCCACCCGTGTACACGTGTCTTGTGGGGTTGCTGATGGTGACTGCACATACAACTTCTCCATGGTTAAGGGTGTTGATCTGACGGGCATGGCGAGGGATTCCTGGACCGATGAGGGCATCAGGAGGGAAAGGAACTGGCTGCATCTGACCATCTGCACTTACATGAAATGAGTAAGCTCTGAGGGGAAAGAAATTAAGGGGGTGATTTAAAGAGTTTTACTTCAAGCCTATTTAGGAGAATAGAATCAAAGGTGTGCTTCCACTGCAGGCACGCAGGTTGTACCCTCAGCTCAATTTTTTCACAGATATTTCACAGAATATTCTGAGCTGGAAGGGACCCTCAAGGATCACGGGGTCCGACTCTTAAGTGAATGGCCGTATGGGGACTGAACACATGACCTAGGTGTTATCAGCACCAAACTAAACTGGGCTAATATCTGCTACTTTAATCACCTAAGGAAAAAAACATTTATTTATCTTTAGCATCGCCCTCAAAGCACAAACACACTCAGCTTTTAATGTGAAAAGTCAAGCACCAATCAAATGAGCTTTTACAACTCACATTATGATGACTTCTGGCATGAGTGAGGCTATATGACACCACCCTTAATTTTGGATGGGGATATCACTGCATGCAGAGAAGGGAAGGAAGGTTGGGTCAGGGCCCCCTGGAAGACAGAAACTGTTGGCTGGTGGCTGCTAGAGCATGGTGGGTAGCTGTGTGCCAGGGGACATTTGGCTGCTCGCTTTACTGACTCTCACATCCAGCTTCAGCTGGACTGCTGCCAATCTGTCCCGAATGTGCTGTGGGTCTCAGGCCCCTTGAGCAAAACTGCTCAGCACTGTACCTAAGGGTATAGTGAAACTTCCGCCAACACAGAGGAGTTAAGTCCTCAAGGCAGAGTTTCTGACAGCTGACATGACAGACCAGCAAAAATGCACTGCAATGGAATTTTTTGTTTCGTGCATTGTTTTTTGGGATTTTTCTTTGTGGACTTGACACAACTGCTACAGATCCCAATTTCTCTTGCCAGAATCAGGCCTCTGAGAAGGAATCTGTTCTGTGATTACCACTTATGCCGCCTGTGAATAACCTATCAACAGCTTTATGTCAAAGTATTTTCCAGGGAGAACAGTTAGGTTGTGAAATTGCCTTGTTCTGAGATGCTACCTGATACATCACATCTATTAAAAGAGCACAACATTTTTAAGAGGGTTTACCTATATATACCAAGGTATGCTTAATGGAAGGCTTTAATTTTCTTAGACCTAAAAAATCATCGTAGTGCTCATGAAAAATCCATTGTCACAATGGTGGGATGACAGGAGCTCACAAAAAAACTGTTTCATGAGAATACTTTGTAAGTTCACTTCCTTAATTGATACTTTGAAGTGACTGAAGAAGGCAATATTCACAATTAAACTACTGAATTTGTCATTTAAGATTCATAATGCATTAACACTGGATCAGTAATTTTCAGTGGAATAAAATGCATTAGCTATCTTTCCTATTTATATACTATCTTTCAGTATATAAATACTGTATAATACTCAAGAGTTGATACAATACCAAAGTGAAAAGAGGGTTATTAGGGGCCGGATTCTGCCCACTCCATTTCAGGACACTCAATAGGGCTGAGAATTTATACAAATTTTCCTCTAAGGTAAAAAAGGAGCAAATGAGAAAATAGCAATCCTGGAAGATGTGACAGCTATCACACTCAAGAAGAAGTCACTACAATCATGCTTAAAGAACCATAGATTTTAAAAGTTTTAAGCTCTCTGGTAGATAAGTGACAGTTATATTTAAATGTTTAAAATAGACATCAACAGAGCAACAACATTTAAAAATCTTGGAAATATACCAGAATTGAAGTGATTTGATTTCAGTTTGCCTCATGTTTTATTCCTCTCAATTTTAAGGGAAGTAAGATGTGTGTAGGGAAGTCTCTGAACCCCCGCAATTGCAATTTCTCTCACCACAGCAAGCAAAGCCTAGTAGATCCAGAGACACTTCTTTACAGGTGATGTACTCCATCAGGGATGAACTTAAATCCAGAAAGCATTTGAACATTACATCAAGACATTTCACTTTATATAATGGATGAAGATCTGTGCCCCACAGAATTTTTAATGCAAGCAGCTGCTCTACAAGCTGCTGTATGTCAATTTCCATACCTGCCTTATGCATTCACCTAACAGGGTGGCACAACTAGCAGAAAAGTAAATTAAGGTGGTTATCAGTGTGCGACGCCTGAGAGATCTGGACCTGGCTCATGATTTGTGTCGTGTGTACACAAGGAGTTATGGGCACTAGGCCTCATCACTTGTCACCATATGTTGTTAATCCTGTGTGTCTGCAAGCTCACTGGCAGGTAAGCATGGGCATTTACTCACACAAATCCAAATGCGTGGCTAACCCAAACCACTCCTACACAAACACGTTCACACATAAAAGAGCTTGAGAAGGATTGCCACAAACATCTCTTGACTGTTAAACTCTCCAGTATGAACTGGTCACAATCTCCCAGAAGTGTCACAAGGAAGGGGAACTGGATGAACCTTAAAGAAAATCTGGATCAATATCGTTTGTATGGTTGCTTTGGTTTTTCTCCTCTCTACCTCAAGAGGAACGTGAGCACAGGCTTTTTCGTCTCTGTAATTCTTCCAAGGCTCACAACATGAAAAGCCTGGTAAAGCAGGTCATATTATACAGGTCAGTTCCATCAAGGATGAACCTGAATATTACCATAAAAAATTCTTTCCAGTATTTTCAATCAAACAAAACATTTCAGAATTCCTTTTTCTGCACACAGCTGCTAAGCTTGCAAATAATTGCAAGGCTTTTGTGAACAAAGAATTTTTTTAAACTGAGAGGCAGAGTACAGTGGAGACGGAAAGCTGAGATCCCATTCCAGCTTGTTTTTCCATAAACAACCAAGTTAATTTCCTTTTTCCATTTATTTCTGTCTCCTTTACTTTGTATCACCCAGTCCATGCCAACTATTATTAGTCTTGGAAACTTACAAATGCAACTTTAAGATTACACAGCGATTCTCCTGCTCTTGCTGAATATCCATACTTATTTCTATTCACACAATAGTTTTCAGTAGCTAAGGGGAATTCCAGCTAGCAAGGGAACATGACTTCCAACAGATGATTGACTTTTAAAGCTGAATGTTTGATACTCACGGCTTTCCTCCTGGGATGCCTGTGAGATTAGGAGGGATGCCTGGGACTCGCATGTGATGATGTGGATCAAAACCAACCTATAGTTTTCCCCAAGCAAAACAAAAAGGTGTATTAAAGTAAGTGTTAGGCAAAGGAAGACTGTTTAATTCATGTTCTCCATAACATACTCCCCAAACCACAAAGTAAGTGAACTAGAGTTAACCCCACAGGCCTTGTATTTAATATAAACAGCTCTCAAAACTAAATGCACGAACAGCAAACACTTACCACTGGAGATCGCCCGTAAGCTGCCGCCGCCGCTGCCGCCGCAGCTGCCGCACTCATCTGAGGGGAAATGTTGTGCAGACCAGCATAGGCCGCTCCAGGGCTGGTCAGCTCCCCGTTCATACCAGCGTGGGGCACGATACCAAATGGAGTAGGGTAAGGACACGGTACGGCCATAGGTGTCCTTAAACCTGAAGCTGTAAGAAGATGGGGGGAAAGTAAGAAGTCACAGAGGTACTCTAGAGCCACCAGAATGAAACACAAGTTTGGAAAACTGCAAAAAAACCCCATAAATAACCCAAGCCAACCAGTCAGCCAGCCAAGGAAAGCCACACAATACTGTATTACAGTGCTGAAGAACCAGCTCAGCACCCTGTTTAAGCATCTGTAACATACTGACTTGTCATTACAGATTTAAAGGGAGCCCAACCAGGGACAAACAGTCACTGTTTCACACCACCAAAATACACGGACACTAACCTATTGGATCCACACCTGGGGGTTTGCTGGGCACTGGCCTCAGTCCGGGAGTGGAGTTGCTGCCTGGAGTTGGGGCATCAGTCCGTGGAGTTGGGGTATTTGATTTAGACACAGGAGTGGTAGATTTCTCATTCTAATCACCAAGAAGTAAAAAGATAAAGATAAAAGACTATTTTATTTTAAAGCAAAAACCCTATTTTATCTTTATAACTAGGAATTAGTGATATTAGTGACATTTAGCTTTTGGTTTGGGTTTCAACAGTCTCTGGCAATGAAGAGAAGATGCAAAGACACCGAAAAACATAGAATGGCTTTGGTAATTAACTACAGCCTTCACAGTTTTTCTCATCAGGAGGATGTGTATGATTCAGAATGAGGTAAATGACTGAAAATCATTGCCATCTGACAACTGGAAGCATATGTGAAATCTGTCAGTGGTCTCACTATGCTCATGGACCTGCTCCCATTATAATTTTCTGTGAACGATGGACAAGAAGAGCAGAAAAAAAATCCCCAAACTGACCAACTACTCATACTCAAGTGTGGTGCTAGAAACTCAGGATGAAGACAGTGATGGGTATGGAGTCAGGAACTGTGCAGTGCTGCTCTTCGTGACAGGCTTGTCATCAGACACAACACTGATTGCCAAGTCTGAACCTATCATTCCATCACCTTTCCTGAGCAGTACATTCACTTTAAGCTTTCTTTTTGTTTATTTTATTTCTTGAAATAATTGCATATCCCACCCTGTGAAGAATCAAGAGGGGAATTACTGTGCAGCTCAGGTAGGTGATTAACTATGGCCACAAACGGGAAAGGAAAGAACACCCCTTGCAGGCAGCTCTTTTCTTTTGCATTATGATTTGCGATGCAAGTCAAGGAAGGCTCTTGTAAATGATAGATTACTTTTTAGATAGAAAATAAAAATTATTGTTGTTGTATATAGCCTGGTAATTCAAACAAAACTAACAACCAAATCACATCCAAGCAGGGAACTGAATTTGCTATAAACCACAGCACAGGAAAACAGCTCAAGAAACCCCTGTGTACTTTTATTTATTCTCAGAATAACAGTTCTTCATATGGGGGAGGAGAAATATATCTCAGAACACCACATCCATCATCTACTCACACCACCAGTGAAAATAACTTCTTCCTATGCCAAAAAAAAGACTGTGGACTTTCTATTATTGAGAAGATAAATTAAACTAATATTAAATTCATGCTTCACAGTGCTTTATTGACAATTGTGAAAATACAAATTGTGTCCAGACATAAATTCTGTAAGCATGTATTTCAGCCTATGATTAGGGGTCAGAAGCATTTTGTAGCACTTACAAGGCTAAGTTCTTTGGATTTGGAGGAAGGAGTACTGCTAGAGGATGCAATAGATGCCGGACTAATTGGTGCATCTTTTTTCAGCAGTCGAGTCTTGTCCAAGCCATTTTCCCGTGGAGAGTGTGCTGGGCTCCCACGGGGAGAAGAAGGATCCTAAATATCAGGAATACAGGTTAGGATAAAAACTTCATACTAGCCAGTAGTTCTTGTCTTGAGCAGTCCTCAATTTGGAAAGATCTGTCATAGGAAGTGACATGTTCCTTCCATTTTTAATTAATTTAGCTGAAAAAATGGTAAAATTGAGAGGGATAGTGAAGGACAATTTTTTTTTTTTAAACTCTTAAAAGTCGATGCCATTAAACCATGAAAAATAATGCCAAAAAAATATGGCTATTGAAATAGGCAAGTAAATATCTTTTTTCAAGTGATACATTAAAAAGATTTGATGTTTTTGGCAGACCTGATAAGATTCACACATGAAGTCACAGCCAAAGTGAAAGAAAAGACAAACACTCTTACAAGCTGCACCCCCTCTGTTGCACTGGGCTGGCTTCAAATATCTCAAGAGAACTTTTTGTTCATATGAAAAACAACAAGTACTTTGTAGAAGTAAGTGTTTCAGATCTGATTTGCATTCTAAAGAAAGAGGATATGACCGGAGTCCCTCAGGCATTTTGAGTTCCTTTATGAAAGCAAATGCCATAATCCTATTCATAAAACCAATATGCACAGAAACCACTGAAGATGCCCTCACTACCATTTCTGTAAGGTAGAAAAAACACCATTGTGTATACCTCATTGGAAACATCAACTACCAAGTTGTCATCACTCTTTTCACCATCGCTGTCCTGCAAGGACAAATCGCAATGCGTTAAAAAACATTTATTTAATATCCCAGTGTCTCTTAATAACTATGAAAACAGAGAAAGGCTGCTCACAAATCTGAGTGTATCATCCACTTTTACCAAACTTTATATGGTAGTACAATTAAAGTTTTTGAGCCACATATAGGGCTTCTCCTTAGCAGGTTGCCACAACTACGGCATTCTTCCCAGTTTTCACACTGGTGGAGGAGGACATGGGATGAAAATCTTCATCTGAAGTGGCACTGTACTATGAAGAAGAGTCAAGACAGACATCACAAATCCCTGCCTAAATAAAGCTCAGCACTATTATCACACAACTTCCAGATGCTTTGTATTTATATTGTTAAAAACAGTAACAATCATTTGCACCAAAACGTTTAATTCAGCAGAGACACTAGAGTTAGGCAGCAAAAACCTGTTAAAATTTGACCCTCATTTTAGAATTAGTTATGCAGCAGAAATCAGGTGAAATTAAAGCGGAACACTGAAGTTCAACAATACACAATGCAGACAATCTACTCACGTAACGAGCTGCTATTTCCTTCTCTTCTGTCTTCTGTTTTTTACTATCTGAAGAATAATCTGTTGAATTTCTGTGCTTTTCTGCTGTTCTGAAACTGGCTGAGGGAGATACAGAAGAGCTCTGTAGGCCAAAAATAGAAGGAAACATCATCAGGCCCTCATTCACAACAGTGGTTCATTTGTCACTACGCCCCAACACATCTTACACTGATAGTGTGATCTGGAGCTGTTCTCACAGGCAGCATGTTGGGTTTTAACTAGTGACAGCTACCCAGCAAGCGTCTCATATTAAAAACTGCACTATGTATTGCAAGAGAAAGAAACAGGTGATCAACTGACAGATCATAGTGGCTATCTGCACTGCCAATGGGATGAATTCTATGAATATTGTGCACTGGTCTTGTTTTGGTTTGTTTCCTCTACAAATATGCAGGGTTAAGTCAACAGTCCCAGAAGAGGGGTGTGTGTTTGCACATGTGTTGTGTTTGTCTGTGTAAATCGAAAAGAACAAAGAGGCTCAAGGCAAGTCACACTTCAGCAAACATTTGAATGAAGATTTCTACCAAAGAAGGAAGCAAGCTTCCTGAACAGTTTTGAAGCAGGCAAGAACAGGATGAAACACTGAAAACTCATTTATTTTGCTGCCTTTTACAATTAGAGGCTATTGCCTGCAGCAGACAGAAACAAAACACAGACTGGCTCAGTGACTCCCTTGCTATCCTACAGTTCTCACCTAGTAATGATTGCTAAGGAGCACACATACGGACAGGAGAGAAAGGAAGATAGCGCATAAAGTACACGCTATCATCCAACGACTCCACTCTACTCCTTTAAACAAGGCAGGCAACATTTATCAAATTCTACCATATTTCCAAAGCTTTGTGGAGTCTGTATCTTTGTATACAAAAAGGGAAGCAATGGAAGATGCAACGTTCCCTCTGGGACCGATTTTAGTAGCAGCAGCAGCTTTTGGCTCTAGTTCAAGAAAGCATTTAAGCATGCACTAAACTTTATCTCACTCTGAAGTCAGTAGTTGAACGTACATAAGTAGGGATGTGTTCAGGCTTTTTGCAGAATTGGAAATGACAGCAATGGAGACAAAAATAATTGCCAGTTAAAATCCTGCTGACTGTTTCCAGTCCTCCTTTTTTACTGGGGTGGTGAGGACCAACCAAAGAAGTCCTGACTGATAGATTTTAGTTCCTTCTGTTCCTCCAGAAACACTTGTTGGACAGCTGTTGTTCAACATAAAAGTGTACAATGTAGCAATTTGGTTTGGGGTTTTCAGTGCAGCTATTAACACTAATACAAACCAAGAAATTAGTGTTTACATTGAGTAACTTCTGTTCCATCACTATTACAGAATTTCTTCTTTTCCTTATTATATCACAAGCTTCTGGTAAGAATTAACAACACTCAACCACAGAAATTAAGCTGTGGTTATTGTCCAAGCCACATAAGAGAATATTACTAACCTACTGGGACACTGGTCCCTCTCTCCATTTTGCTGAAATTTCCAGTTCTTGAGAACAGCAGCTCAGATTAACGAGTGGT
Organism: Zosterops lateralis; assembly: GCF_965231275.1. Classification (NCBI taxonomy): domain Eukaryota; kingdom Metazoa; phylum Chordata; class Aves; order Passeriformes; family Zosteropidae; genus Zosterops; species Zosterops lateralis. The sequence continues at coordinate 36,142,840 of NC_139800.1, read as the reverse complement.
AGAATGTGCAAAGATCTTCCATATTTTTGACTGGTAGTTGTTAATTACCCTCTAAGAACACTGAGTGGAAATAAAAATTTTAGGACAAAGCTGGTGTTGAAGGTACAGCCTTGTGCCTTTCCTATACTGTGCAAATACATCTTAAAATACTAATTTAGTTTTAAAGCAAATCATTAATCAACAGTTATAGCAAATAAAGCAAACCAACAAAGTTATTTTTTGCTCTGAACTGACAACACATGTTAAGATATTTGGAGACAGCAGTGTCAGGGTACAGAAGCTGTTAAAATAAAGACCAGGTAGAAACACAACATTAAATGAACTGATGACTTGAAAAATGTATTTGTTTCTGTAATGATATAGCATAGCCTTTTGCAAAAGATTTTTATACTAAGCTCCTACTACATTTATATTCATTTACAATTTGGAAGGCGGTAGCTTGTAATGTGAATTCAATTCATTATTTCTCAGCTTCACCCTACAGAAAACAATTTGCTTTAAAACGAAGAAAAATAATCACCAATAAACTACAAATTAAAATGGTGTCTAAAGAATTAAACTACTGCACTTATTTAAATGTAAGTATTTATTTTCATAAATTTGAAATCATACAGTTCCATTTTTCACAATCTGGTTAGCTATGTGCTATAGATACTGTTTTAATCTTTGATTTCACTACTTAATAAAGTAATAAATTGAAGGTCCCTACTAGAAAGATAAAGTAGCCAATTATCACTAGCACAATAAAGGATGAGCACCACACTGGGCATTTAGGCAATGCACGCTGCTTAATGCTTTTATTGCTTGATGGACCTGACCTTATACCAAAAAGAAAAGATCCTCCTGCAGTATTCCCACCTGACATTAGCAGAAAAAATGGAGACAACTCATCTACTGACAGCAGGCAGAATTTCACTTCCCAATCTGAAATTAGGCCAGTGTACTAGAACTAACATTATTTTGTCTCACGAGTCAATTGCTACAGAACAAATCTAAACACTCCCATTTTTAACTTTCAAACTCATTTCCTTGCACAGAGCCAGCCTACCAATACCCCTGCAGAATTGCCTTTTTTTCCCTTCAACATGAAATGTACCTGCCACATAAAGATTAGTGACTTCATGGGATGGATCACTGGTACTTTTGCTGACAGATCTAAATTTATCTCTTATGCTAAGTAACAAAGAAATGTCACATAGACACTGAGCTATGGTCTAGATCTTTCTATGGACCTAATGCCTACTATGATCACCATGTGAGAGACAACAGTAATACTCATACTGAGTTTCCTCTATTGCTTGTAACAGCTTTTCAGCCTATAAACACTGGTAAGGACTTACCTACATTGAGAAATACTGGGGTGTAACAATGTCCTCATGGTTTCCACTGACTTCAGATTCCTGCAAATAATCCTGTACCCACCCAAACCTTAGCTCCTGAGTGTGCAAGCCCATAAACTCTAAGAGAGGTCCTTACATTTGCAGACTGTGAAAGAAAACCCACTAAAACATACTGTTCAGCTGATGGACTCTCTGCCCTGTTACTTGATTAAAACATCAGTGCTCTTCTAACAGCTGCCTTTAAGAAGTTGGAATAGGATAGTTACTTAGAGAAATTAAGTGATTCAGCACTTTGACTTGGCAGGCTGTAACTAAATGGGCTAGAGTCCTTGTTTTAGTAACTATTAAAATTTATAAAGAAGTAAAGTCTTTTTACACTGCTGTTTTCTTCAATAAAATGCATTAATCTACTAGAAGAGTAGCATTTTCCTACTGAACAATGCTGAGTTTGCTCACATGTAATAATTATATCAGACATGGGAAAAAATACTCTTTGGTGAAAGTAGGTTACACTTAGTTTGTGTTTGAGCAAAACATACCAGTTTTTCATTTTCTGCTTTTTATTTATGGTAAATATACCACAAAATGCTGACAAAAAAAATAACATACACACAGAAAGGGTGAGCACACTGCCATGTTCACATAATTTGCTTAAGAAGTGGAACAGTGTCTTTCTAGCACTGGATCCACACTAATTTTTGCACTAAACTACCGAGCATTGCATGCTATGATTCAGTCTCTGTTTTGGGCAGTGTTAAGCACAGCGCTATCTGAAATGGTCTCCCACCAGGACAGTGCTGTTTTCTCTCCAATACCATCAGGGTGCTTCTCCTGGCGGAGTATCAGTGCCATACAGGAGCAAATTAAATCAGTATCAAGAGAGACATGCAAGCCTCCTATGCAGCCATAAAATTCTCACCAGCATACTCACTGCCTATTTGGGATAATAAATAGTTCCAATTTCTAGGGAAAAAACTCCCACTGTTTTACCCCCACCTTCCACTGGAATTTAGCTGTATCAACGTAAATAGCTGACACTGTAATGTGGCAGAAATCAATGTGGAAATCATAAATCAAATTGTACAGCTATCCAGCTGCAGGTCCCAACTCCCCATATGCTGACTTCTCCAGATAAGAACTGGCCTGAGCACAATAAGTGATAATTAAATGAAATCAGTGTTAAAGGTAATGACTAGAGATGACAAGATGAAAAGCCTTCCTACATGATAAAACTGGTAACTCTTTAAAGCGTTCACGAGTGTGACCATTCCCCAGTGTACCCTTACTACTGTGCCAAAATGATGTATTTGGAGTGGAATAATTAAAACAATAATTCCCAATAAAGTGGGAATTACAAGATAATTGACCACACTGAAGTATTAAGCAAACTGCAGTAAAAACCAAGGATGCTCAACGCTAAGGTCAATTACAGTATAATTATCTGAATGACATTATTGCTCTTATAAAGACTGTTGAAAGTATAAAAGAAACTATAAAAATGGATAAACCTGCATGATGGGAAACAACCAGGCAGTAAGGCTGCTTTGCTGGTTGCAGCACTGAGCTTGGATTCAGGCACTGCCCTAGGTTTGGGCTTGGAGCACTACGCTGCCTAATATTGTAAACTTAAATCAGAAGTGGGGAAAAAAAAAATTAGGGTTAAGCAGGGTTAAGACTTCTGACACCATAAGGGTGAGATGACAACTTCTGTGGCATGAGGTGGGAGATGTCCCACCAGATAGGTGAGAGGGCAGGGCAGAAGAAAAAGAGGCAGTGCAAATACACACAGAGACGATGTGCTCAGAGAGAAAACTGCAGCCAAGGGCTCCCACAAAGCAAGCCTAAGGGCTCCAAGGTAACACCAATCTACCTGTTTAAAAAATGAATTCACTTACATATATCTGTATGCACAGACACATTACTTTAATTAAACTCGGGGAGATGGCATGAAACGCTGTGGGTTGATCTACAGATACCATAATGGAGCACTGCCACAGACACTCTGCCTCCTGAAGTATCCACACTTACACAGCCTTTTTGTTGCTGGCATTGTTATTGTTACTATTATTATTATTATTAAATTACTATTATTGCTATTATTACATCCCAGTATCTGCATGGATGTACATGGATTTTGTTCTCTTTGCATTAATTTTTCAACACACATTCTTTGCAGCCCTTAGGCAGGCAGATTTTCTTTACCACGCCCTTACCTTAAGGTTTACACAGTGGGTCATCATCAGGCTGACACAGTCAGGCACTACAACCTGGACCACAGCTCTTCCAAAATCGTTCATCAGAGGAGGCTGGTAGTGAAGTGTTGATCCCACATGTATCGCTCATTTCTTTAATATTTTCGTGCTCCCCTTTTCCAACTTGTTTCTCTATTCACCCAAAATAAAGCCTAACTTCTACTCAGCCATACCATGATCTTTTTCTTCTTTTTTTGTTTTATTCACTGCCTTTTCCCTTGGCTGCATTTTCAGATACCAGGAAAAGCCTCAGTAATTGTCAGTGGAGAATGCAGCAAACTAGCTAGGAAAGACACAGAACAAAGCCAGTTTTAATATCACATGACCCAGTCTGCGCTATCTGCACTGAGTTTTGTAATCAAGCATGTGATAATTATTTCAAATACAAACTATGATTAAAATGCAAACTTTGAAGCTTTATATAGCATTTTTAGCCACTAATTAACTTCACTAATTGCAAAATTAATGAAGTTAATTAGGGGATAAGAGTGCTATAAAAAAACTTCAAAGTCTAGATGTGCAGTGCTGCCTGCAAGAGCAACAAGAAGGCCATAAAAAAGTCCAGAATAAAGAGAATATGTAGGGTCAGCAGTCTTCAAAATCCAAGTGTTCTCATAAGTGTTGTGTCAAGAGAAATATAGATATATGTGTATACTATGTCTATCTTTGTGATACTTCATAAAAAATGCCCATGCAACTGCTTACATTCGTGATCTGCTTGCCATTGGTGGTACCAATGGAGTATTTAATCTGAGCTAATTAAATGCATCAAAGTCTAGATGCTATGAAATGGGTGATGAAACAAAGCAATAAACTACTGTGGTTGCACACATTAATTCCAGTTGTATTTCAACATATACTTATCAATTTGCTGGAAAAGCTGAGCAGACCACACAGCAACAGTTGAAGATACCTAGCAATTTTGATGTATAATCTTATCAGCATGTGATGATGCTTCTCTGGTCCCTCTTGGTGTACAGGTTCATGTTGGTGACAAGAAAAGCAGATGTTTAAAGCAATGGTGAGATCTGCTGGCTAGTCTTTCACGGATGGATTTTTGCAATAAACCCTTTAAAGTACAGCTTCTCCACTAATCACTGGCTGAAGGACATAACACAAATAAGGCCTAATCACTACTTGACACTGTGAGGGTCAAAGGATGAGGAGAACTAATGCAGTTTTAGAACAAACGGTGGAGCAGTAGAAGAACACAGATGAAAGTGAAAAAAAGGAAGGCCAAGTTTAGGTTAAAGTATATCCTAGCACAGGCACATGAAGACAGTGAAATCAAATGTGCCAAGAGTAACAAACACCTTTAGTAAAGCAGAACAGTTTGAACACAGGACCTGGTTTCAGCAGGGAACAAAAGAAAAAGAAACAGATGGCAGGAAAAGGAGTTAACTTTTCTGATAGGTTTACGGAAGCCTCAAAGTTCACATATTACATTTACTAGGAAGTCTGTTCTCACCCACATTTTGCTACCTGTTAACATTGAATTTAATTGACAGTATGACAACCTGGGCACTGTCAAACATCCTCCGCCACTCAATCTATAGAGCAATTCACTTGATCCATTTTCTCCATTCACCACCCTGTGATTCTATCCTCTCTTGACCAGACCCCAAAATAAGAATACATGCTTCAGAACACAGCAAAGAAGGTAATTTGGATGGAGTGAAAAGATTTGCAAGAAGGTGTTAAGGCACAAATCACAATGGGTATAGACAATAGAGCAGGTGAGCCCTAGGGCATATGCAGGCTGCCAAGGAATATCAACCCTAATGATCCCAGAAAGAAGAAGTGTTCAAGTCTGGAGATGCTACAAGAGAAAAATGTCCTGCTGGCATTTTAGAAATTAAGTGTGAGAGTCCAAGACACACCTGCACATTGGTCATCAAAGACTGCCTCTTTGATCAAAGCCTCTAAATGGTACTTTAGCCAAAATCAGAGTCATTTAAAGGGAAGGGTCAAAGGTCATCAAGTTACAGAAATTCAGAAGAATTCAGGGTACATATCTTTGGAAACCTGAGGAACTGAGCAGTGCCAAGGAAATAGGAAAATACAGTCCTCCTCTCCAAGGAAAAGCAGTAGTACTTCATGAGTGTTCTTCAAAAGCCAATGATGGACATGCATAAATATTTCCAACATCCAATATAGCTCCAGAATATCAATACTATTTATGTTTTCACAACAACTGCATTTAAACAGAATACACAGGGATACTTGGCTAGTTTTCAGAATTCTAAAGAAACACGACAATGTTTTACGATAGCCATTAAATGCTTGTGTCAGTATGCTTTATACTCTGTTCCTGCAAGAATCAGGAAATCCCTCTGAAGAATAACTGGGTTTTGCTCAGAGTCCTCTTTTCAGACCAAGCACTGTAGTAGAACTGTTATCCTTCCACTTTGCAAAGTGATTAAAATGGACTGTAAGGCACAGAGCCAAGCTGAATGCAAACGCTTTTCTGCAGCATCTCAAGGCACAAGGGTTATAAAAATCCCTTCAGTACTGGCAATTGAAGTTAGGAGGTAAAAAATACACACATCTACACCCCCTAGATTTTCCATGTTCAAGCAGCAATGATGAGGCTTTAAATGTTGCCTTCTCCAGAGATCTTTAAGTGGATTCAGTTTTCATGTGACAGGTCCTAACAACTTTCTCCTGAGATTTACATTCCCTATCTATTCTCTATTTTGACCAGAAGGATCTAACTTAGTGCTAATGAGCTTTTCTTTTGTTGCTTTAAAACCCACAGAGATCACATCTGAAGACAGTCCCAAAAGCCAGCCAATTTAGCTCCCCTCCATCAGGTACTGTACTCTAGTATCCTACATTTTCAGTTTTGGTTATATCTAACAAAGGCTGTATTTATGGCAAAGGCCTAAGTTTTGAGTTTTCACATTTCTGCTCTATTCCAATCTATCCATAAGTATCAACCCTCCAGGGAAAAACACTTTCATTTTCTTCCCTTCTGTTTGTCTCTAAAGGATTCTACTTGTTTTGCTGCAGAGATGACCTAGGAGATGATAAGAAGACAAAGCAAATTACTGTTTTAACTGAATAATTCACAAATAGAGCTGATGATCTCTTTCTACATGTTCTGACTAGTTATCTCCCTTATCTCTATTATTAATCCCATTCGTTCCTGACTTGATCAGTACAAAAGTCATGGGGAAAACAGCAGCCTTCAAAATGCTACCATGATTACAAAAAGCCACCTAAAATTCAATAGAAATCTCACGCCATATCCTGGCTGCTTCTGTCAGCAGAAACATGTTCACGTGTTCAGGTATTAAGCAAGAGACTAGCAATTTGGTCCTCTTCTCCATTAGGTTTTGTGTGGTTTCTGAAGACTTTTTCAGTACCCGACAAAATTTAGGAAGCCACGGCCTCTGATAAGTGTCCACTAAAACCGGAATTTCATTATCCAACCAAGTTCTTAATTGGGCAGGTGAATGAATCATAACTGGGTGCTATTAAATGTCTGCACATTCCAGGTCATGCTGATTCTGAAACAAAACATTCTCTTAACCATCTATTAAAAGTATCTTCCATAAAAAAACCTTTGAACGCTACTGTTCTTCTCTCTGCCCAAATAATATTCCAGCCCAGTGTATCTGCCTCACTTCATCTACCCTCACTCACTTCTGTTCCCAAGACCCTTGTTCAGGAAATTATCCCATTTCCTGTTCAGGAAAGCACTTCAGCAAATGCCAGATTTAAGGCACACACTTTGATCTTACGGAAGTCACAAAGCAGAAAAAGAAATCAGAGGAATGTACATATGTGCTGAACTTTAGATACCTACTGTGCACTATTCTGAATCTGGACCTCAGTCTGCTGCAAAAATAATGGTCCTCAGTTTCATTCTTCAAATCACAGACCCTGCTAAGTGGAATGGATGGAGAGTGGTGGGAACACAGATTCTGCAGATAGCCTTGAATCAGTTACATCAGTATATAATAGCACATCATAAGTACAACACCTACTCTGAAGACTGAAAAAATAAAACACATGGTTCTTTCTGTCAGATTTTTAGATACATTACAACTCCTCAACATTGTAGAGCTTTGCCAAGAGAAGCAGCAGTAGCTTTTACTTCTCTGGGCCTTCTATTATTTATATTAGATAGGTCACACTGTTAATGTTTTAAATGTTAAAAGCGCAATCAAATAGTCACTTCAGGCTAGCTGGAAATGTTTTGATGTTAGCAATGAGTAGCCAATACATTTTTAATTCAGGTTAGAGAAAAGAAAAAGCAAGAATCTCCCTCTTGTACTCCCACTGCACTCTGCCAAGTAGTTAAATGTGATTAACTTGGCATGCACACACATGACCTTTTATTCTATTCAAATTAGTTATTTTAGGTATTTCTGAAGACTCTTGTCTCTCACTGAAGTATTTCATAATACAATTCCTCTTTCCACTTGCTTTTAAGGGAAGACTACAGTAATAACCCTAAAACAGCATTCTGGCAAATGCTCCTGAATTATGTAATTCACTAGGTTCAACTCTACTGTTAGAAAGGAAGACGGATATAATACATTATTATTACAGCTACACAATCCTGAGTTGAATTTTCCTTTGCTGAATTACTAACACTTTAATGCTGAAATTGATCTGTTTTAAAAACCTCATGTGAAAGGTTTTTTAAATACCATACATGCTCAGACTCTTTATTTTAAATAGTTTGGAAATGAGCTGGTGGAAAGAGGGGACTAAAAAAAGTCTTATGTCTCTAATCTAGCCTTAAGTACATGTTAAAGAACACCAAGCATGTTTCCAAGCAATACCTGTGCTGTGGATTTAGATCTGCAAAGACCTGATATCTCATCAAGGTTCCAGGAAACCATTTTAAAAATTTATTTATAAACCAAAATGAAAGATGTTTATTTCCATATGGGATGCCTCTAGAGAAGCTGGCAAGCAACAAGTTTATTAAAATGACAAGTTCAAGGTACTTTTCTTGTTGACTGTAAATAATCTCCCTGTGAGCCAATTAAGAGTGTGGAGATCAAAGGCCCAAGAAGCACTATAAAAGCTGGAATTACAGGGTTAAGAGAAAGCCTCGACAGTCTCCTTCAATACATACAATTTCCTCTAGGCACCCACTGACTGGGTGAAACAGTGCAGACAAGCGTTTTTTTACTTGCTCTGGAGTACAGCAAAACCCAACACCCACACTTTAAAGGACACCTAAATAGGCAGCTTGATCTTACGCACGGTCAGGAATGAATTTAGTTGTAAAGACTGATCCAGGTGAGAAGGTTAAAACAGAGCTGGGATGAATGCACAGGATGACTTATAAAATCAGCTTCTCTGTAGAGAAGTTATTAAATCTCAAATTACAACAGTTTGTCAGTACATTTCTTCTCCATAACAGCTTGCCAAGATTGTTCCTTTTCAAAACACTAGTCAGAAGAGCTAGCAAAGTGTTTCCTAATGCAAGGCTTGACTATGATGATGATCTCTGCACACATCATCTTCAAATCTGAAGAATGAGTGGGGCTTTACATTGAGTATACAGAGCACTGCCAGCATGTCCTTAGCCAGAACTTCAGAGGCTGAGCTGGGAGTCACACTATCGTTTACTGACCAACATCTGGGTTGCTTGAGTTTCCTTGCACTGCTTACCTTGCTTACTCTCGGTAATGAGCTCAGTCCTGTTTTAAGATAGAAAATCTTGAATTTTAAAGTGGGTCTTTACTGCTGTTTCCTGCTAACATGGGGACAGATTCTGAATCTGTCCAGTCTGTCCCACCTTATCTCACTGCCTTTCCTTGCCCCTTTTATATTACAGGGTTCAAGTGCAGGACAAGCTTTCATTATTTGTTGTGACAGATAAGACCATCAGAATGCTCACTGTGCATAGCCTTTAGTTCTGACAGCAAATGCAAATTTTCGTTTAAAGACACCTAGAGCACCAGATGGAGCCCTTACAGTAAAAAAGTGTAAAAAACTCTTTCACAGCAGGTACAATTATATCCAAACTCCAGCCCACATACGGAAATCCTTCTTTCCTGCCTGCACACTCTCCCCATTGGGCACTTTCACTACTGATAAAAATCACATTCCTACATCCACCTCTAGGGCTGCTCCCCAGTAGCAGCCTTGCAGGAAGTCTGGAAGAGTCCTCCAGCTGCGCAGCAGCTGTTGCTGGGTACCTGGCTAACAGTGACAGCAGAGCACTGTGCCCAAAATCCTTGTCTTTGGCTGAACAACTCTGCTTCACGTACAGAAAGTGGCAGAGCCTTGCCTGTGTGGCCCTGGGCCGGAAGTAACACAACGAGGAGCAGTTCAGGCACAGTGCTGGGATGTGAAGAGTCACCACTGCTGGTGAGTGGTGTGGTCTGAAGGTGGGCTAACACTAACACCAAGGCTTTGGCATTGTGCTTTGTGGCATAGTGTACTTATTTACACTGTGTGACAGGTGGTTAGTCCAAGCAGCACAACCAAACACAAACTCCCCTTGCTATGACCCACCCAACAGTGCTGTGGCTTCCACTGATTCTGCTACATATCACAGAATCACAGAATATGCTGAGTTGGAAGGCACCCACACGGATCATCAGGTCCAACTCCTTCCCCTGCATAGGACACTCCCAAGAGTCATTCCATGTGTCAGAATGCTTCTTGAACTCTGTCAGGCCAGCGCTGGGACTTTCATGGAAAGCTGTTCCAGTGCCCAACTGAAACAGCTCCCACTGGGAGAAGAAACTCTAACAGCCAACATAAACCTCTCCTATCACAGCTGCAAGGCTATTCCTTGGGTCCTGTCACTGGTCACAACAAAGAAGAGGTCAGTGACTGCCCCTCTTCTTCCCCTCACGAGGAAGTTGTAACTGCAATGAGGTCTCCCCTCAGTCTCCTTGAGGCTGAACAGACCAAGTGACCTCAGCCACTTCCCACACAGCTTCCCCTCAAGGCTCTTCACCATCCTCATTTGCCTTAAATGTTCTCTTAACCGTTTAATGTCTTCCTCACATTATAACACCCAAACCAGGCCCTAGCTCTCAAGGTGAGGCTGCCCCAGCTCAGAGCAGAGCAGGACAATCCCCTCCCTTGCCCGGCTGGTGATGTTGTGCCCGAGGCCCCCCTCAGGACAGGGTTGGCCCTCCTGGCCGCCAGGGCACTGCTGGCTCATGTTCAACTTGCCACTGACCAGGACCCCCAGGTCCCTTTCCATGGCACTGCTTTCCAGTGTCTCATTCCCTGGTCTGTCCGTACATCCAGGGCTGCCCCACCCCTGGTGCAGAATGCAGCACTTTCTCAGGCCCAGAGCCCTGATTTGTCAAGGCCTCCCTGCAGGGCCTCCCTCCCCTCGGGGGAGTCAACAGCTCCTCCCAGTTTTTTTTCACCTGTGAACTTGCTGAGTATCCTTTTTGGTCATGTGTCCAACAACCCAGTGTAGAAGGAGCCACAGAAACACAAGAGCAATGAATTGAGCTGGAAGGAAGGATAAAAATTCAACCAAAGCCTGTCTTCTGCAAAAACATGCAGAGATTAGACAGTCAAATGAAACTGGAAGTAGCTCAAAAGGACTGAGTGGTCAAACTAGAAGCATGCCTGTACTTGCCAAGAATAGGACTCAAAACCACTGTGAGGTTTCAAAAGGAAGAATTAAGTACAGATGGATCACAAAGTAACATTGATGCTTGAGCTAAAAACCAAAAGTGGGGAGGTTGTAAAACTGTATATATTTTGGAAACGTAGGTTTAGTAGTCTACACTTTCATCTGATCACATGAAATCAATGGAGACTCTTCATTATCTATAAAAGCAGGATAATTTCAGAAGTCTAGAGTGTTTCCTTCCCTTACAGAGTAGTTGTGAGGATTCATGGATTGAAGATTTGGAGGTACTCTGGTATCAGCAAAATGGATCTATTACATATGCTAGACTGAAATTTAAAAATGAGGAAGGAATAATCAGTATAATCGTAAAATAATCGTATTCCTTGTATCAGTAAAAACACAGCTAGAAGTTTAGAACAATCCAATTATTCCAACAACTGTACAAACTGCAGAAACTATACAAACGAAGAACTTCAGCCAATTCTTTGTTTGCACAAATCTGTACAACACAGACATGAGAAACGTAAAGGAGGAAACATTTCTGCATTGCATATATGTTTTCTGCATTTCATAGCCAAACTATGAGAACCTAAAGCCGCCACATCTGAGATGCAACTAAATACTCTGAAGAGTATTCAGGAGGTTCCAGGAAGAAAATGCTACTGGTGGTTAACACTGTTGCCTTTTGAATTACCCATGGGTAATAGAATTAATCAGGAAATGCGCTATCTGCAAGTCTGTCTTTGAAATTATTTTGTCCTCAAATTAACCTTATGTGTTCAAGATGTGTACAAAGCCAAGCCTGCAGCTACGTAATAAACTCAAACCTGTACTTCAGAATGAGTAAGACTTTCTCAAAGATAGTCAGCTGTCAGATGAACCTCCCTGATTTCTGCAGAAATGCAGAGCCAGTCTTTCCATCATCACCTCTTTTATTATAACCCACCAGCTACAGTGTCTTTTATTGCTTTTTGCTATGCACTGTTTGCACTTTAAGCACTACATAAGTATGAAAAACAAACATGGTCTGTGCTTATCTGATTAAAATCCAATATAAATTATGTGCAAAATAGGTGCAGCCCACTGATTCAGGGCAAGCTGCCAGCAAAGACCTTCTGTAGTTAAAGGAAGTGCACCACTGATTTAGGGCTTCATCTATCTCCTATACTGTTACTTCTGTCTTGTTTTACTGTTTCTTATTACTGAATGTTCTTTCCTATATCCACTCTTCTTCCTAACTGGGCAGCTTAGAATCCCAGTTGCATATAATCTGAAACCCGACAGTGCAAAAAAATGTTGCCCCACAATGCACAATCACTTTGTGACTTGAATAAGTCCAATTCAATCTCAGCCTATGTAGCACACCAGTTCTCTCCCTCTTTCCTTCATTCAAAACTACTGTTACTTCAATGCAAATCCATTCCAGAAGCACTTTCCTGCTTCCTGGTCTCAGCTCTCCATAACTCTGTGCAGCTAAGTACAGGAAAAAGTACATTTCACATGGAAACATAAAACTATCCAAGCCTGTCTAAAAAGTAAGACAATGCCACAGAACATTCACAAGTTAGTTTTTCCGAATTCTCACACAATTTAGGTGAACAATTTAGGTGATCCAAAACTGGGTTTCCCAAATGTTGTTCAAACATGATTATGGAATATTTTTTGTTTTGATTGAGCTTTAAGTCCCTGCATTTCAAAAAGTCCTCACTTAACCTTCAATCAAGGCTGAAATTTGCTAACATAATACCTTTAGCTCCCTTTAGAATTGTTATGCATATTTCCCGAAGAGAAAAGAATTGGGGATTCATCATGCACTAACTGACACGTACAGTAACACCACTACTAGCACGGCTGCTAGAAATACCTTGGTACTTCTACCCTTTGTTTTGATATTTGTAGGATTAATAACAAATTCAGGCCTAATCTCACAGTATTTAACATCTGGGCAAAACACTTGCTGATGTCAACAGAGCTATGATTTGACACAACAAGCATCCTGCATGTTCCAAGAAACTTTAGCAGTGACAGCAGTAAAAAGCAATTTCTTCCTTAGTTCTTTTTGTGCTTCCCTTCTTTTCTTATCATGATGAGAGCAGGAACAACAGGGCAACCATAACAAAGGGGAATAATGAAAACACTCACAGACGATTATTCAAAATGGGTCCATAAACACCACGATTACCTGGCTACTATGGTGTTTGATTTCAGGACAACTTGAAGATCCATGAAGGCGGGCAACAAAAAATACCTGAACATCACAACTTTGGTATCCCAAAACCCTCCAGCTACCTCAGATACCAGCAGGTGCACAGGTTACAGCAGAGGCAAGGAATACCTTTGTATACCTTCAGACAGCAATAATGAACAGCACCTTCTTCTTTCACTGCAGTGGTGTCTTCACCACTGTGAACTTTATTTGCCACCTTCCAGCTGACCTGCACAACACCCTGAAGCTGAGCGCTACAAGAACACTACAGTCAGAATAACAAACACAAAGCACCTCTCCTGTCAAGCAGCAAGACCTTCCAGATCATACGTTAACTTCCTCCAAAACCAGCCAGCATAACCATATTTCACAACACATTAGATGAATTACGGGTCCCAAGTAAACAATACTCAAGAACAAAACTCAATTGCTGGAGATGGCTAGAGTAAACCTGCCGTTCCTCCAGGGCCAAAACTGCTTTTTCAGCAAAGATATCCTAATGTGATGCTATTCTTCTGCATCTATTCTCTGCCATTCCACAAGACACACTTGAAAAGAAGGACAGCCAGAAAACTATGAGTCAGAGAGAGGTAGAAAGATTACTCTCTGGGACCTAGAAACCATAAGGATAGATATCTCAGTCATGTTTTTTAAATGTTTTCTTTCTGTCTCCTTCTTCTCCTCCTGAAGGACTAAATGTAAAATGAAATTGTCTTACAGAAGGACAGCCGCTTTCCGAGTGCTCAGTCATTCCAGTCACACTATGTTGTCCAGTAACCTGCACTGATAATTCCTCATGAATAAAATGCCAACATTATCATCCACAGCTATGTTGTTGACATGCGTTTGCTATTTCACTAAAAATACCATTAATTTTCTGGCTTCACAACAGCTGAGCTGCTACTTCCCAATTTGAATATACAAAAGAGTATTTTGTTTAAACCAAATTAAAAGCGTTCCAGTAAATGACTTCAATTTTGCTGGCTATACTACTTAGTGTATACCGTCCTATTTAAGTCTCTCCTTTCTTATCTCTAGCCCTTCTACACCCCTGTCCTTTTCTCTCTGTTTGTTTTTTTTCTCTCCTTCCCTTTATATACTTAATCCTTTCATTTCAGGAACTGGATTTGCCCAGCAAGGCATCCACAGTCACAGAGAGCTTCAAAAACGTAGTGCCAAGGAGTTAAGGCAATGGTGAAATTGCCTCTACTCTCTTTTTATTCACCTGTTTGCCAAAACATATTTAGCACTAAGGAAAGAAAGGGAAAGGGGAGGGAAAAGCACATAAATGCTGAATACACCTTCCCTTACCCATCCAGTGCTGATATTCCCTATTTAAGCTGGAATGAAAACCACCATTTCTGCCAAGCCCTCCTGGCATCTCACCACTTTATTTGTTCCCATTTGTATCTAATGCTTTTGTCAACAGTTCAACAAAGTCAAAGCAAACAACCTACTACAAACACTGAGGGTAACAGCAACAAGCATGAATCCTCCACAATTATCCAGCCCAGCTGCCTAGTCCCTGTCCAGACTGCTTTCATTTACAACAATGTCAACAAAAGACTGAAACCCAATAACTAGGTGGGTCAATACCACACTCCTGTAATGCCTCCAGAGAAGAAAATGCTGTTCTGCTGCTTAACTGCTTCAGCAAACATGCAGAATAATTCAGTTAGATAGACAAGTGCTTGCCTAATCATTTCTTGTGTCAATTATTCAAGGCTTTCTCTTCAAACTGCTAAACAATGGCTCTTCAAATATTTCCAAGGAACCACCAGATGTCCTACAGGAGAAGAGGGAACATAAGGCACATTCTGACTTAAGAGGGCAATGGTAACCTGAGATCTTAAAAAGCATTAATATTTAGAGAATTAATGCCCTCTTACACCTTGCTTCTGGTATAAAGAACATACAGCTTTTAACATACAAGTGTTAGGCACACATCAATTTACTAGCTGCTTGATCTCCATACAGCATAATCAAGGCTGGTGCTTACCGTTTTTCTTCCTTTTTTCATGCAAATTGTAAAAGAGCTCTCTCCAGAGAATATGTGAAGTGTAGGTAAAAATAAGCACAGTAGTTAGTCAGGTGGATACAGAAAGGAAACACGCACTTATTCCCACATATCTCTCTCTTCCTCCATTGCCCCCCATGTATATTTGACACAAGCCAAATGCTCACTCATCTTACTCCAGAGGTTTCACATAGGTTCATGTTTACAGTTTCAAAGAGCAGGACTATGTAGTCTTACTGCACAGAACCCAGTGCTACACATTACATGTTTTACTTCAATTGCTATTTTAGTGTGGGAAACAGCCACCTCCAGATGTCTGCTTCCCTGATTTTGTTGGCTTTTGTCACAATCACTCCATTACATTAACATACCATTTCTAAACTTTTAGCAAACTTTAAGAAAATGGGCAAATTAGGTAACAAATGGTGCTTGTTTTGATTTAATCACATTACTGGCAAGAACAACCCTGGATGTGAACAAATGTTTTTCCTAGGACCGGTTTTCATATACATCACAGCGCAGTGTTGGACCGATATGTATCTTGAGCCAGAATACAATATCAAATACACTTATGAATATTTTACTTTTGACATCTTAAGTAACAGTTGCACACGCTGAGTAACTAGTATTCCAGAGTGGATTCCTGGCAGTTTTAAGACTTAGAGAAAGAGTAAATGAAATTCTCTCTGTATGTCAAATTAAAGAACATATTTTTGTTTTTATAATTAGAACCTGCAACATATTTTGTTTGCAAAACATAAGGCTTTGCAGCGATTGCACTGTAGCAATCTCTGGTGTTGTGTGTTGTCAACATGAGAGACTTCTTCTATCAAATAAAGTTCTCATTCTCTTTCTGTCCAAAACAATCATGAAACATTTGTCTATTAAATAGCAGCAGCTCCATCACACTGTGATCACTGCAGCTGTTAGTACCCACTACAGCCTTACACTACTTGGTGGGAAACTTCTGTTAGATTTACTATTAAAAATCAGGTTATTGCTATTTGCAACACTAAGTTTGTTTATTAGTATTGGTGCAACTTGCACAGATTAAATGGGAAAAACCTCTGATGCTAGAGACACTAGAAACAGTCTGATGATAAATACTCTAGAAAGAATATGGAAGAGAGATAACATCAAAATTTTTGACTATGTCTTCTCTTCCTCACCCATTAGAAGAGGAAGCACCACCGAAAAATGGCACCCCCAGCCTTTGCCACAGCTGAAGGTAACACTGTTAACCACAAAACCTTCATAAAGCACACCAGAGTCCTCCAGGTCTGGTAAATAACTGCTTTCAAACACCTGCAGTGCGATACAAAACTCTTAGGCTACCTAGATGGTGAGCACACACTGCTTTTTCTGAGGGCAAAAAACTGATCCTGGGCAGATGCCTTTATGCTTAAGGTGGGATACCTTTGCTACTCATGTCAACTATGCATACTGACGTATCACTCAGAAAAATACTAAGCTGCAAGGGAATGGCAGATAAAGGTTTCTTTAACACCATAAGGTATACTGTAATTGATTTTAAAAGAGATTATTTTTAAATTATACAGACCCTGAATTCTTCTCATAAATTGCAGTATGGGACAGCAAGGCTCATTACAAAATAGTAGTTAGAGGTCATGGCACAAAACTTCTCAAAGCAGGAAAGAAAAGCCAAACATTAATTTCTTCCAGGGCTAAAATAAATTGCAGATTGATATCTTAAAAGAAATCAAGAGGTGAGACAGAACTATTACATCAACAGATACAGCTTCAAAAAATATATCACGGAAAGGAGAAATAAACAGGTATAATTACTACAAGCCACACACAATGATTTCCTAAATGCCTGGTATTGGAAGATCATAAGGAAAAGCTTTATGTTATTTAGGTCAGCACTGGCTTTTCAACTTAATGCAACCAGTGATTTCTATACTGTGTGTCCACTTTGTTAATATAAAAAAAGAGCAAAGGATTCAAATACATTGCCATAGCTGAAGAGTTTTATGCTGTGTGTGCTCTGTGCCAAACACAAACACAACTGCGGAAAACCTTTCTGGGGGTCACTGTAATTGGGAGACACCTCTCCTGGCCTTTTTTCCATATTCCTGCACTGCACCTCTGCAGAACACACCAGTCTAACAAAGCAGGACCCTGCCAGTAAAATCAGTGTTATTGTTTATTTTGATCTGTCAAGATTAATATAGCAAAGAAAATACTGTATGCCTTCTTTCAAACAATATAGTGGCTTGAAATATGCCAGCTTCTCTGTACGGAGAATCTACGACAGACAGCTCACCCAGTTAATGGAAAAAGGAACAACCCATGCTGAATCTTTTCCTTCTCTCACCCCTCCACCCCACTTACTCATAAGTATGCATAAAGAACACTCCCACAGCTGCATTCACTGCCTCTTGAGTGGCAGAAAAAGAGAGGTGCAGCTGTGCCTGCTAATATTCGTATGCAAACAAGTAGCACTGGACTGGCTGCTATATCTCACTTAATAGCTCCTCAGTACTCTTTGATATGTTTGCAGATCAAAAAGAAATGATACAGAGCAATCTGCTGTCCTTTTAATGCAATTAGCAGATTAAAGTGGCATTTCACTTCCAATGCTTCATTAAAACACTGATTGCATCCAGCAATTGCTGATGATGCAACACTCATAGTGTTCCCCCTACAGTCCTCCCCGAGACTCAGTGGAGAGCTGGGGCAAGCCCTGAGCTGGCAGCCAGCAGTCAGAGCCAGCAGCCAGCACAGCTTCTGGAGCCAGACATGAAACCTATACCCTGGTGCACTGCAGCAGGGGTGAGGGTGGCAGACGACAAAGGAAAAGAGGCTTCTTCCAGGGAAATGACAAGAAGTAAATAACCCTTGTACTAGTGGTCTCTATAATTTTAATTTATTATTAAATATATTATTAAATTTAATTTTCCATTATATACCATCCCCAGGATTTGCATCTCTTAAGCATAGCTGAGGCTGGGCCTCTTGCTGGGTCAGCTGTCACACTGCTGACTTTTGCCACACATCTCCATTTTACAATTTATGTGAGACTTTCTACCCCTCAAGTTCTGTTTCTTCTCCAGTCTTGTGAGAGTGAAGCATGCAAGCAGTGAAGTCCAGTAAAAATGCCGCATGGACACAAGAGCTTATTTCAATTTTCCTCTTAGATTATTTTTTCATGTAAGACCGACAAGGCAAACGATACGTCAGCTTAGGAAAATATTTTTTAAATTTCTTCCCCCCATGCATCCAAAAGCAAGTTAACAGCATCCCAGCAGAAGTGAGATCAAGCTGAATTCCTTCAATCCCTTCATCGTGGGAAGCACTGCTGGGGAAGGACCTAGCTTCACCCTCTCTGCCAGGAGCTTGGGGCATCCCTGACGTCCCCTCCAGCTCTGGCTGTGTTGCTACCAGCCAGCACAGCTCAACTGGTGCCAAGGAAAGAACAAACTAAAAAAAGATTAATTCGCAGATGTTCATGCATTTCACACACAGGGTGCCCTGTGGTCCGTTGCCAGAGCAACGGGAGACCACCAGCGCGCGCTTTATTGGCTTTATGAAGTGCGTCTCGGAGGCTATAGTCCGAGAAATGCTGCATGATAATCTTCAGGCTTTTCAGAAGCCTTGTTTTGTATTTATCCACATTTAACCCTCTGAGTGTTATAAAGAGCACCACTGTGTCTGGAATGACAAGGAATGTAGAGACAAGATGTGAGGAGACAAACACATCGTCTCCGTTTCCAACCTAGAGACCCTGGAAAGCACATCCTCAGCACCTGCCCTGAAGTTTTCACCCACGACCTGCAGGTAAGCTGGCAGGTAAGCTGCTGTAGGGGAGACCTCAGTACAGCCATATCTGGGAACAAAACTGACATCAGAAACAGGAAATGCAACAAAAGTGCCACACTAGACTAATAGGTAAGTGATGGCAAGCATGTTTTCTCAGTAACTTCAAAAGAAGATTAAAAAGAATCAAGAGCATTCCAGCAACTTTCTAGACACATAACGCAAACCCCCACACTTTTATTTGGAACCCCAACACCAGCAAACCACACATGCCAAAACCTTTACCAGAATTTATAAATTCACAAAGAGAATTTCCCTCTCTCACTCCAGGCCAGCGTCAAGCATCTCCCCTAGCTATCCTCTCACCAGCCAAGGCAGGGCTGCAGATGGGAGGCAAGGGGGGAACAGGGGTTAAAATCACAAATGACACAACACGCCAACCAGCAGCAGCCGCCACTAACATCAAGTACTAATCCAGCAGGAGAAGAGAGGGAGAAAGCAAGGGTGGTAGAAGGGATCAGCAGAAGAAACGGCTTGCATTCAGACTTGCAAGAGAAAGAGCATGCAGAGACAATAATTTCCTGGGAAAAGCTAAAGCCTAACAAGAATTTACTCTGCCTCCTTTATTCAGACAGCCAACCCCTTTGTGGCAGGGGCTTCCTGACTGACAGGAACCCAGAGCTCTTTAATAGGATTTCCATATTATTTCCAACACCTGCCTATAAGTTATTTGTTTATATTGAAGAAGGCAAGATTCCTAAATCAGGCATCTGCTTCTGGTTCAGGCATATTTTAGGAAATGATCTACGAAGAAGCTTTGTTGCTATGGAGACATTTTTATTTTCTTCCCTTAGTTGGATGAAAAGCGTTAGCATTTCCAATTTTTTGTTCTTCAAAAGGCCAAATGTCACATAAGAAAAGACAGAACTTTTCAAATTGCTACACAGAATAGGCTAATTGAGCTTTAGATATTTAATTAATTATTCAACTCAATTAGAGCTGTGCAGGAAACAGTGCAACTTTACTGCAAACTTCCCTCAACGGCCAGTTCCTGCTCGCTAGTCTAATCGCTTCTTCCCTCAAAGCACAGCTGAAACTTTGTAATTCATGTTGCATTCAATAATCTCATGCAACAACTTGCATATATGTCAACTACCCATTTCCCTAAACTTATTCTGAATCAACCTAATCATCTTGGACTAGGAATGTGCTCCTTTCCCAGTGCCAGAAAAGAGACAAGAAGAGCAATACAAATATACTATTATCATTCAGTGACTTCACCCACATGACAGAAACTTCCAATGCATGTCACACGTCACTGAATCCAGAAGGTGCACCTCTTCCCTCCCTTTAGCAGATAATCTGCATGCCCAAGAAATCCACTGATTCATGTAAAAATAAGGGATGTTTCAAGTTACTTTGGACCTAACTTTTGACAAAAATCGATCTGTGTTATCTTCTCCCATTGACAAATATCTATGTAACCTGACCTGCAAATGTGTTCTTTATTCACACTCCACCATGAGTAAACTAGAGTAAGACATGAATTCCAGCATCTAAAGCATGACTTTAATTGTATGCTTACAACAACAAGAACTTGAAGAGACAGAATAAACAAATTAATTTCCTCCCTTTACTTCTTTTCCCCCAGCTATTATATTGTCAAAGCCTTTGCACTGGAGACCTTTCCACCCACCTCCTCATTCCAGCAAACTTCCTCTTCCTACTCTATGATGTGAAATCATAATCCTGTGTTATCAACATCACAGTCTGTTGCCATGGAAATAATTAGACATGACTGCTCAGGTTAGAAATTACAGCCTATGTATGTATTTGCCTTCTGGGTGAAGAGAGCATCTGGAGAGAGAATATTTGAGTTACCCAAATCACCAAGTGGCAATATAAAAGTTTAACAGTGGGATGCACTATGGGAATTTGACCAAATGTGAGCATACCACTGAGTAAGAATCACCCTGTGGAAATGTGCAAAAAGAGGTAAGATAAGAGGACAGTGTGCCATTAACAGACAGAAGTGGATACAAAGCTACCGGGTAAAAGAGATGAAACCATCAAAACCGGCAGAAGCAGCTAATTCTTTGATACCAGAGTATACTGTTACTTTTATATGAATATGAGTACACTAAATTAAACTTCCCAGAAGACCTCCTGAAAAAGACTAAAGCTGTGATACTGCATGAATGAAAAAATTAAAACTCAGTTGGGGTGGGGGGGAGAAATAAAGAAACACAGCAGGGAGATAAACACCTGAGGTTTAGTTTCATGTTCCAGAAGTCTTTTTAAGAACTGCATTGAATGACATACTACAAGTTTAACCATGAAAAGGTTATTAAGAAAAAAAAAAAAGCAGTGCCAAAAAATCAGCTCCGTAAGATAGACTGAAACAAACAGGACCTTGCTAATTAGTATTTGCTCTGCTTCAGCAGACAGTTACTGGACGAGACTGTAACAAACAAGCATGTCTCACCCAATCACATCATTAAACCACTCACGTTCACCACCTGAGGACCAGCTATGCCCCACAGATATTTATTCATCTGTTCCACAAACAAACAATTACAACACATTTTCTGGAATTAGGGCACCTGTTACCTTCAGCACAGCTTACACACCCAGAGGCAGATATCAATTAATACTGAAAAAATTACTGTATCAGAAGCCAACAGAAGTTACTCATTATTATTTGGTAATGCTACTCCCAAAACACCCACAACCATCAAAAACACAACTCTTGCAGAGCAGTGTAGTTCAAATCTGCTCTGTTTAGAAGTATTGCTTCATCATAACTGAAAGCAAAATACACACAATGCTTCATTCCTGAATGGCAAAAGAAACAAACAGAATCCATGACACGAATCTGAAATGTCTGGATTTTAAGAAGCCTGTCAAGTGCTTTTTAGCTGAATGATGATTAATTGGCCAAATAATAAAATGATCAGGAAACAAACTCTGCAAATTTTTTTAAGTTTGTAAAAGGTAATGACATTTTTTTGGCTTGTTTAATACACACTGAATGCAGAGACATTTGGCAGGACACTCATGCCTCTAGAGGAAGTCCCATTTAAAAGGAACCTGACAATTAGGACAAAGTCCACAGAATATATAACAGCAGTTTATGTGGTGTTCCTCTATCAGCAAAAGAACTAAGTCAGCAACGTAATTACATCCGGTAATATTTAGAAGTCTTATATGTTGGGGCATTTTTATGTTAAACTATCTTATACTCTCTAGAAGTGCATTCACACAACTCCTCCAAGCATCAGGTTACTCACAGATTTGGGACTAAGCAGCCTACTCTTACTTACAACTAAATGAAAAGAGGTCTAAACACTTAATAGTGGCTAACAGCTTGAGAAACACTGGAGCACCTGCTACCACAAATGTAAATGGAAAGTGGGAATTGCATCCATCCACCTTCCCTGTATCACCCACGTGTAATTATTAGCTTTCACACAGATTAAGGCAAAATTAATTTTATTTCTAAATTCACCTCAATTTGCCCTGACAGACTTCTCCCAATTCACCAGCATGTTGGCCTAAAGCTGAACTTGATCCATTATTTCAGATTTTTTTCTTCTAAAATTCTTTTTTTCCCCCCAGAGGAATCTCAAACCAGCTGTTTTATTCCTGTCACAAGACTGTAATTTTCAATTATTGCCACTTGTTGCTGCTGAAACAGAACAAAATGAAAAAAAGGTTTTATCACATGGCAAGTCTTACTATAGGCATAGTCTCTGCCCCAAATAATTTAAAAATCAGATGAAGACCCCAACAATCAAAAAACAACCCTAAGAAACAAATCAACCAACCCCAAAGAAAGGCAGTGTATAAGAGGCACATAAAGAACAAGAGATCTATATTAGAAGTGATAAAAAGTAACACATGTTGCATCGTGCGCATGAATTCACGTTTCAGAAGATTCTGAGGTTCTTGAACAATCTGCTCAGGGACATTCAGGCTACCTCTGGCAGTCCCACAACCCAGTCTGCATCTGGGAGCTCCTCCATTCCATTTGCTGCACTGAGAATTATGGGAAGAGAGTGCTAGTAGTACACTACTTTCTGTCAGGTGGTGTTTTTTTACACAAGATGTTTCCATAGTTTGTCCAAATGGAATGCATTAGAAAAGGAACTTTGTTAGGCACCAGAGAAACTTTTGCCACGTTCGTCCCAGAGATGATACCAGGGCTGGAAAGAAGGACATGCCTCCCACACTAAGAGTTCTCACAGGTGGTGGAAAAAAACTTGTGCAGTGGAATTAGCAAGGAAGAATACACTTAAAATAAGAACCTGCTTTTGTTTTGTTGGTTTTTTTTTCTACTTCTAAAAAAAAGAAGTTTTACAGCTTTGAAAACGAGACACACCAAGTCCTCTGTGAAAAGCTGTTCAGCGAACTGCACAGCTGTTTGTCTTTCTGTCTAAACACATTATATTCCCTCAGAGCCCTTAAGCCAGGGCTGCACTCTGAGCACAGCCCTGGCGCATGCCGCCCTTCCCTTCCTTTTGTCTGCTCCACAGCCTTGCCACTGCACAAAGAGCACTCCCATGACCCAGTTACGGCGTTTAGATTTTTCCCACACTTTAAACTTTGCGAAGAATTTGGAGGACTGGATCCAAGAAGAAATCAAAGAGCTCCCAAAGCTGCCCTTCTCAACAGGGCTTGCTGTGTCAATGCTGATCTATTATTTAGGAATAGCTCCTGGACAATCTCATGTTACCTGAAGGTGACTACTCAGTTTCAGCAGTGAACTGCTCACTCCAGAGAGGTGCTGGGGAGGATCAAGTCTAACACGTCACATTTGCTAGAATGATGCAAACTGCTTTTTTCCTGGCCTGAGCTGAGAGAAGAGTCAGGACCAGCACAGCTAGAGACAACAAGTTTCAGTATGAAAACTGCCCAGCAAATCCAAAGCACTGTAAGTAGTGGCAAGAAATGGGTCATTTCAGCAAAATTCCTTTCTTTGTAGAAATGGGTACTGTACCTTTGTTACCTGAATTGCACACTAAAGCGTAAATTTACACTTCATGAGCTATTTTAAAATCCCTGCTTAATAATCTGTATCAGCAAGAAAACACTTTAAAGTGTCTCTCACAATTAAACCCAGGCACAACCTTATATAAATCAAAATTTTGCTACCATATCAAAACGTTACACTGGGGCTGTATAACATTACCCATATCCTCATTACATGCTACACTAATTACTACCAGCAGATTCAGAATTTTCTGCACATTAGAGGCTTTTAGAGGAGCTATAAAAAATTTCAGGCATCATTAATTTAAATTTGTATTGAAATTTCCTTTTGACAGATGGCCAAAAATTACTTACTATTTAGAGTACCAGAGCCTGCCTGTTTGCACATTGGAAGAGGAAAGGGAAAAATTAAAAGGAAGAAGGAAATTTATGTCACGTTCATTACCTGTTAAATGTTAAGGAGCATTATCCTGCATGAATAAATTATTTCATACAAGCACACAGACTCCAGCTGGTTCTGGCTGACAAAAACCATCTCAAGTCACACAGCAGACAATCATAAAAAACCTCTCTTAACAAAGAACCACTTAAGGGAGGAGGGATCAATTGACCAAGCGACTTACTGCTACTCTGGGCATCACTGAAAACATTTAAGGAAATTAGCAAACTATTTCACCTTGCAAAGCTAGTAGTAAGCCCCATAATACTGACACACAAGCCAATTCACAACCTGAGCACTGTGCAAGACAAACATTGACTTATTTCAAACTGCACAAAGTAGATGCCCTTCTTTCCTTCTGGAAGCTGAATCTATCTCAGCCAAAATCAGCCTTTTCAGTACAAATGTTCCCCCTAACATCCATGCCAGCATAAACACCCTAACACCTCACAGATGTTACAGAAACATGAATAGCATATATTGTTTAGAGCATATATTAGCAGTTCTCAGTCACTTTCTTGACTGAAATCATCATGGTTCCAACTGTACAGGTAAGCATACTCACTCAAGAAGAAACCACATGGGTTTGTGCTCTTACAGGTATCTGCCCCCCTTGCCTTTGTTAGTTTGAGTGCAGGAAAAAGGAAAATGGACTAAACTTATGTGTTCACAGTGCAGAGTGGGTGTACTAGGGACATCGTCATTAATACGTGTTCCCACCTCATCACATAAAGCAGTAATAGCAGTTTCCAGCCCTCATGACAAAGAGGCTGAAGTGAAATCCAACACACTGTTGTCTTATGTCAGCAGCCTTTGATGCTCACAGTGAAAACTGACAGTTCCTGTCAGCTCCTGGTTGTTATGCAGAGCCATGTGTGTAACAGCAAAACTGACAACTTTTGGCTCAGTTGTGCTTGGCTGGGACACGTCAGGGGTGCCAGTGGCAGAATGGATGTGCTGGGATAGGCTGTGGGACATGTCCCCACCTGTAGCAGTCAAAGAACCAAGGTGTCAGTCCTTGTGTCAGCCCTGGATCGGACGGTCTCTGGTGGGGGCAAAGCCTGTGCCCAGAACCATGCTTCTCCCAACACCATCAAGAGAACACTAGTAATATCTGCCTGACAACCTCCTGCTAATCTTGTCTAATGCACACCAGACTCATGCTGCGAACATCTCTTCCATCACCTCCTCAACCCCAAGAATGTATTATGTCTTCATAAAAAAAGCACCACCAGAAACTTGACAAACTTTTCCTAAGTTCTCAGTAAGGTTGGTAACGGTCTTGCCATTTCTAAGGTAAGTGTATCTTTCTTTTCATACTCAGCAGTACCTAATAAGGCTTGATCTTGTGTTTCTGAAAACCATGCAAACTAGGAGAGCAGACCCATCAAGGAAGGGGACAGGGCTAACATACATCTCTCCATCTGCAGTATTAAAACCCCAGGAGTCCCTAAGATATTCTGGTGGCTGTCAGTATGGAAAAGCATCACATGTCACTGAATTATACTTGTATCTATTACTGAATGCTCAAAATTAAACAAGTTGCAAGGTATGTTATAACATCTACTTATTAGTACCACCTTACACAGGATAGAGGTATGCTGCAGGCTCACTCAGAACCTGAAAACTAATTTTTGGAAAAGGAAAGCAGAATCCTCAGTGCAAGCTTCAGTACCACGTTTGTCAGGGTAGAGGGAAGGGCAGCTCACTCCTCTCCACCTACAGGACAGCAAGGAGCATCCCACATCTCCCTCTCTTCTTCCTCAATTTCATTGTAAGGAAATACCAGATTTACAATTCACAGCCTTCCAATTACTTAAGACTACTGGTTTATTCTTTCTGTCTCAAAAGCTTCAAGAGAGACCCCAGGCAGACCTCTCTTTCCATCCAAGAAGAGCCTCAATGCTATTCCAGTAAACTCACCGGTCAGCATGTTGCTTGCAACCCTAGCTGCCCCACTATCAGCCATCATCTAAATGTGACACAGTCTGTGCAGGGTGCTGCCAAACAACAAAAGCACCACAACCCAGTTCCATTTTGTGACTTTTTCCACCACTCTGTGTCACACTTAGATAAATGCAGCCTTCATGGAGCTCAATCGAGCTACCCTTTACAACCACGAAACAGAATCCTACCTTGATGGAGTCTCTGTCTGCATGTAGAGTAGCCCCCACATGTAAGGAGGGGGAAATATGGTGGCAGGGGATGGGCATATGGAGGAAGAGAGAAAGAGAAAAGTACTAGTTAGTTTACATAAAATTATATGTTTATCATACTCCAAAGAAAGAATCCTGATGTCTGTTAAATAATAAATTGCACAGATGTTAACTTTTCTGTACAGTTAATTATTAATGCTGTACAGCCAGATTTATCAAAATTGAACACAATTTCTGGTCACTGCTAGATAATAAACACTAAAGTATAATTAGCTAGGAACCTTTCTGAAAACTCCTCCCCCCTCCCTCCCCCTTGCTTGCTTTAAGCAGGAGAATTTAAAAAAGAAAAGAAGGGAAATTAAGCCACACAGTCCTTTGGCAGGACATACCTCTTTGGTGATCATTGTCATGGTGCTTCTTCTCATCTTTAATTGGGAGGTGGGACTGCCCCCCCAGGGCACTGGAGAGTGCCAGGAGACCAGCACTGCTGCCAATAGGAGGGATGGCTGGAGGCTGCAAGCCCGAGGGGTGCGGAGTGAGTGGCACAGGAAGACCATGTCCATGTGACAAGTGCTGGGCCTGGAGTTGTTGCTGCTGTGAAAAACAAAACACAGATATTGAATTTGTTCAGGGAGCTGGGGGTTGTCTGATCACCTACATCAACCGTGACTAATGAGATCAATCAATGCATCTGATTGATCCGAGATATCAATGCTCACAAACATCCTGGTGCCTTAAAAATGTCCAGATGCTTGCACACAACATATCTGGTAAAACTCAGACTGAACTGGAAAACAGCAATGACAAAAATGAAAAAATAAAAAAAGGAAGCAAACAAATGTTACCATTTTTGGTGGTTTTTAAATTTTTTGGACAAGGGTATTATGCTTTTCTCGTTCAAGTAGAAATGCACCATGTACACATCTAATCAAAACATATGTAACTGTAAAAGCAGTTATATAATGAAAAAAAAAGCTGAAATTTGAGAAAATTAGTGTTAAACAGTTCTCCCAGCACTACTGCACAGCATGCAGTGAAAGTTAATTTAAAAGAGAAAACCTGAATTAACAATCCAGAAAAGGAAACTGGTTGCAGCCACCGTTTTAAGCCCTTTAAGTGTCCTCAGCGGTACTTGAGCAAATTACTAAAGAAAATCTAATGTAGCAAGGCTTGGGTCCTCCTGTAGGCTTGCTCAATAATGCTGAAATAATTGGGCACTCTGTGCACGTTTAGTGATGCTCGAATGAAAAGCTAGAGGCCTGCCCTTGTACTCTTCTCTAGCTGCTGACTCTGTGTTGTGACAGGTTTATTTGAGTGGGACTGTGATGCATGCACCAGTAACTGCACTGACAAGAGTTTAAAGTCATTTTTACCAGTACACTGGCAACACATAGAGAAAGCCCTTGAGAGGTTCAAATTGGAGTGCTTGACCTCAACCAGGGCTGCATCAAGCTCTGTGCTATATTAACCACTGTGAGTTACATAGACTGTTGCTATTTGTTGGGAAGGCAGGGGAAAAAAACCCTGACAAGTCAATGATAAAAACCAACCAGGAGAAAAAGTTTAGTTAAATGTATCCCAAAAGAGATCTGTTCAGGTGTTAGGCTTACACACTAACTAACCATTCAACTAATTTCTGTTCACAGAACAACCAGATTACCCCTGAAATTTTCTTTTGATTTTCAAGTAGCTATTGCTCAGGGTAAGTCAAATCCTAAGTCCTCTAGGATTGTTCTCTCCCACCTGCATATCTGTACACAGGACTTTAGAAGAAATAAAAACTTAACTGGCTTTGCATGAAATCATTCCATTTTAAACTTCTAAGACTTGACACCTTACTTAAATAAGGGTGAGCTGAAAGTAAGAGGCTGCAAGTCACAGCACACTAGATAACCCTTGCAGCACACTGCACACATACCTCCCTTGACACTCTACCCTGAAAGTACAAATCCTTCTCTTCTGTTTGAAAAAAAAAAAACTCATGCAGTGGAATCAGACTGGCAGTGGCATGCACACATCATCTAATCCAGATCAGTGCCAGAAAAAGGAGGGCAATGATCTACAAGAAAATTATGGGGGAATGAAAGTACAAGAGAGGGCGGGGGGCAGACCCAAAACCAAAATCAACCAAACAAAAACCCAGAAAGAACATTCTTTCAAGTGGAAGAAGGAAGGGTTAAATCCTTTCCCTGCTTGCAAACCCATGTCATTCCAGTAGGTGTTCCTTCCTGTAGAACGTATCAAACTCATTTTGCTTGCTTGATGCTCTTATGGCAGTACACTTCATTCTTTAGAATATTAAATTAACTACAATGAAACAAAGCAAGAGAAAATAGTGTATTGTTTAGCTTCAGGGTTTGAATGGGGCTGCCTTACAACAATCTGGCATGCCTGACTTGTGGAGGGAGAAAAATGAGCAAAAGAAAAGGATGAACATAATAATCTGTGTTCTGCTACCTGGTTTTGAACAAGAAATTTCCTATTCCTATTTGAGAACGTGCTATAAACCAATGAATGAAGATCTCCCTCTGAATCTGCCAGTGGCTTAAAACAAAGATTTTGAGAAGAGCTGAGAATATCAAGAGTGAGCTTTCCCTTTGTTAACTATTGCACTGTCAACCGAAGAGCAACACTCATTACACACTACTGTATACGCCATACAGATCTGCCTACTGACCTACCCAATTTGCATTATATGACCTCCTCTGTTGATATAGGATGGTTTCCAAAGAGCTGGAAGAAAACTGCACTGTGAATGTAATACTCTCTTTTACTGCTCTTTGTTGGGAATCTCTCTACATAGCTCAGCAAGACAACATCACAGACTGAAGCTTGGATGTACTGAACATTATTAATGACTCTCAGACATAATATGGTCTTTAAGAGCAGTAGCCTAGCAGCTTGAGATCACCCTGAACAGCTGGGCTGCCCCAGTCCCTCCTGGCCAAGAATCGATGTGTTTCCACTACAAGCTGAATTGCAGGGAGCTCTGAAAGTAACTGCAGAGAGTGAGAAGTTAAAAAGCCAAACCCAGAGCCTTCCTGCCACAGAGAACTTTTCCAAAGAGACCAAGCTCTTCTATTTAAAGTCATGAGAACCTGAAATATGGTAAGAACATGGCCTCAGAAGTGTCATTCTGATACAGAAGTGTCAAAGTGTCATTCACTGATACAGCAGAATTTTGGTGTCATTAAGTCACTTTGTAATAGCAGAAAGAAAATGCTTTGGGTATGAAAACTAGGCTGTTAAATAAAGCAAACACCTGAAAGTCCAGCATAGCCCCTCATGCCTGTGCCACCCAAGGATAATATTGTTGCATGCTGTCAGATGGGGTGAGAGTAAAACTTCAACAACAAAAGGAGGATCGTGGACTAGGACTGCATTGGTATGGGAAACACTACGACCTCCCTCCAAAACAAGGAGCAATGCTGAACACCAAAAATGAGGCACTGCTCCAAAACCAGAACGGAAGCAAATGCAAGTGAAACACTGGGTAGACTTTTGCTCTCAAAATAAAAAAGCAGAAAAGGAAATAGAAGAATATTATCACATAATTAGTGCCATTTGCTAATAGGCTTAGTCAAGAAGGTAACGACAAAGTGACATCTCTGACTAACATTTCCAAATGTTTCAAAACTATTGCTGTATTCAAATACCCACACAAAGACAGCTTGACTTTTGTTTTTCCCATTGCTTATGGGCATCACGGGTGAGCATCAGGTGGCCTACCTGCAGTTCTTTCTTTAAATGGAAGATTATATAAAAATAAGCCCAACAGGCATCAGAGCAGTGCTACAAAGTGGAAAAAAAGGTGATCTCCTCTAACCATCAAAATGCCAAAGTTATGGAGGAGTAAGATAACTGAAAGTTACTCTCCACACAAAGAAATATTCCAATACGGAAGACAGTTCACACCTGTTTCTGCCTGTAGCATGAATTTAGATCAAAATATGACACAATTTAAAAACTTGCAAGGAAAGTCTGAAAATGAGCAAACTGAGCAACCATATAATTTTTTTGAAGTCGCTGCAATGTCTTCTCTTCCCTTTCTCCATCTTCTCTTTAATTTGTTATCTTTGGTCATGTTATTTATGAACTCTTAGCATGTGTAGCACGTGGTTGACTTCAGACAATCCCACCACAGTTGACCACAGTATGCATAAAGTCAAGCGTACATCTTCAGCATTAATGCATAATAGGTGAAAACTTGGAAGGTAGACTTTATGGTGCTGCAAATTTTCCAGAATTATTTGAAAATAAAGACACCAACAGTTAAGCTACCGAGAAATACACCCTGTGGAATTACAAAATAGACTGCAATGTTTTTAAGGAGCATTCAACGCACACAAAATATAAGAGCTCGGGGTAAACACAGCAACCAGAAAGAAGTCAAAAAAGATTGCATTCTTTTTAGTAATAAGTTTAGGAAGATGATAATTTAAATCAGCTGAGTAGTAAAAACTGAAGTAAAGCTTTCAAAACACATTAACACATGTCAAATAAAGATAACATCTGGCTGCCACTAATGGTATATTCTTTTCTGGATATTCTTCTAGGCTGCCTAGCGTAAGGAATAAAGTAATTCCAAAGTCACATCTACACAAATAGGTAAAAAGGATTTGCTGAACGTTTTTATCTGAGTAACATTAATTTTTAGAACCACCATTCTAAATGTGGATGCTTAGCTTAACTCTTTTCCCAACACATCTTAAGAGATCAACTTTTAAGTAAAATGTGATAACAAACCCACTAACAAATTAGCTTTGAATGCTCTCTTGTTAGAGTCAGCACATTCGAAGCCTATTTTCCTGGAAGAGGTTCAAGTTTTTACTGGATACTTTCCAAGTAGCTCTGTGTTGCAGTAATCTGCCACTTTTCTTCTTACAGACCCTGAAAAGTCACAGCCATTACTCAAACAATCTGAACATACTACTCTAACCTGACAACATTTCTAATGTCAACAAACTAATGTCTCAGAAATATATTTTCTTTTATATTTTTACACATGTTCACTATCTATACCTGCAACACTGCTGGGAGAGGACCTCAAAAATCTGAATCAAATAGTTTCACTATCTGTTTGAAATTAGTTATGTGATGTGGTTGGTTGCTCAGAGTGAATCATTAGTCAGATAGCATGCAGACAAAACAGAACCCAAGATGAAGAGGAAACAAAGACATAAAAACAATAGCTCAAGAGCAAACAGTATCAATGTCAGTGGTTTGAAAACCAGCAAAGGCAATTCTTTGGCACACATAGTTATAAGCGTACTTAAAATGATATGAATTTTTATCTATCATGCCTGCTCACATCCTTGATGTGATCCATACTGTTTGTTCTTCCTTTGTACTGTTCTCTCTCTGCTGATAGATACTAAAAAAAAAAAAAAAAAAAAAAAAAAAAAAAAAAAAAAAAAAAAAAAAAAGGCACTTTTCTGATGTTGTGATAGAAGACAGCAAAACAGCCTACAAAGAGAGTCATATAGCAGTTCCTCCAGTGAAATAATGTTTCTGGAGCTATATGGATATATACTGTTTAATAGGTTTGCTTAAGGAAACAGTGGTACTGATGAAGAGTAGGAAAACTACTACCCTTAGTCTTTCAGGGGAGAGTGAGCATTTTGAAAATTTTTACAGTGCTCAGAGTGAAAATAAATATCCTGGTGGGAGTCTTGCTATAGACCACCAAAATGAAGAGGCAGATCAAATATTCTATGAGCAGTTGGTAGTGTTCTCACATTCACAGGCCCTTCCTCTCGTAAGAGATTTCAACTTACAAGACGTCTGCTGGAAATACAACACAACAGAGAGGAAACAGTCCAGGAGGCGCCTGAAGAACAATTTCCTGACACAGTAGGGGTGAGGGAGACAACAAGGGCTGGTGCCCCACTGGACCTGCTGTTTATGAATTAGCGAGAGAGGTGGTGATGGTCAGAGGCCATCTCAGCCCAGCCAGCATGGGTTTACGAAAGGTGTACCCCTCCACATCCTGTGTATGTTGTCTACACGGACTTCAGTAAAGCTTTTGACACCATTTATCATAGCATTCTCTTGGAGAAATTGGCTTCCCATGGTATGGATGAGTGCATTCTTTGCTGGGTATAAACTGACAGAATGGTTGGGCCCACGGTGGTGAACAAAGTTACACCAGCTGTTAGCCCAAGGCTCAGTGTTGAAGAGAGCTATGCAGAAGATCTTTATTGACAGTCTGGACAAGGGTATTGAGTGTCCCCTCAGTCAGCTGGCAGATGTCACCATGTTCGGCAGGAAGGCTCTACTGAGGGTTTTTGACTGGATCAATGAGCCAAGGTTAATAGTATAAAGTTCAACAAGATCAAGTCACAACATACAGGCTGGAGGCAGAGTGGCTGAAGAGCTGACTGGTGGAAAAAGACCTGGGAGTGCTGGTTGACAGCAGCTGAACATGAGCCAGCATGTGCCCAGGTGGCCAGAAAGGCCAATGGCATCCTGGCCTTCATCAGCAATAGTGTGGCCAGCAGGAGCAGGGAAGGGATCATTGCCCTGTACTTGGCACTGGTGAGGCCACACCTGGTGTGCTGTGTCCAGTTCTGGGCCAGTCTGTTCAGGAAAGACATTGAGGTGCTGGAGTGTGTCCACAGAAGGGAAAAAGAGCAGGTGAAGGATCTGGAACACAAGTCCAGTGAGGAGTGGCTAAGGCAGCTGGGGCTGTTTGGACTGGAGAAGAGGAGGTTCAGGAGACATTACCACAACAGGCTACAACAGCCTGAGAGGAGGTTCTAGTGCAGCAGGACCTCCCAGGCAACTAGCTATTGGATGAGAGGAAATGGTCTCAAGTTGTGCCAGGGGAGGTTTAGACTGGGTATTAGGAAAAACCTCTTCACTGAAAACACAGTCAAGCATTGAAACAGGCTGCCCAGGGAGGTGGTGGAACCACCACACCTGGAAGCACTTAGAAAAACTTCTGGATGTGGCACCTGGGAACATGGCTTAATTGTGAACACACAAGCGGTGCCGGTCTAATAGTTGGATTCAATAATTTTAGAAGTCTTTTCAAACATAAAAAAAAATCCTGTGATTCTATGAAATGTATCAGCAATTAGTGGGAACTCAAAATGTTCAGATGCAACTGATCTACTAGAAAATTTGGTTGTCTCTGTTCACAAAGGTGAATGAATACAGACTTTAAAACATCTAGGAATAAGAATGAAAAGGGATGAAAAAGGAGAGAGAACAAGGAGCAGACTAGTGATGATAATGATGATTATAATACTTTTTTTTTTTTTTTTTTTTTTTTTTTTGGAATCAAATGGCACACTTGGTCTCTAAGATTCTGCAATTTCTGTCTTTGAGGATGCTGATTCCACAGAAGCACGCTCTACTAAAGACACTATGGGGGGAAGGAAAAAAATCAATAGCTGTCATTAATCAGATGAGAAGCATTTAGAGCTCCTACATAAATAACAAAGAAACTATCAGAATCATATCACTACAAATTGCTTCAAAGATCTTTTAAGTGATCTAGGAACAAAAAGTCATCTCCCAAATCATATTGTGGGATGAAAGGCAATATATGCAGAGCACATTTCCGTTCTTAATCATATATATGGAAACATCCGTCAGGATACATGTTTCATCATTTGTCCTCCCTTCCACTCTTACAACTATTTTTCACTCAGTGAAACAGGATAGACAAATTAATACAACCTACTAACAAATAAAAGATTCATGGCCAAAAATTGGACAGAATCTTAAAAAGGGAAAAACCAAGTCCTCTACAAAAGGCTAAGTTCACCTTCCCACAATATATTAAGAGTTCAGTAGTTCCTCCTTCTGATTGCAGGACTTCACCTCCATTTCAAACTGGACATGGAGGGAGGAAGAATTAAACTCTTCAGAATAATTTTCTATTAACATTTAATAAAGAGCAAAAATTCCTACATAAATCATGCAACTTAAGACTCTCTTATTCCTTCTCCCCCATCAATTTCTACCTAAAGTAAAGAAAATCCACATCTGCCAGAGAAGTCAGAAAGCACAAATAGTAAGCTAAAGGTCTTGCCATGAGGAGTGCCAGTAGTGTAATATGTGCCTTGACATACCAAACATCTACTTCAAAAATCTTTTCACATAGATTAGTGCAAAAAGTAACAATGGCAGCAAATGGGTGTTTTCTGCTATGTATAAACAGATGGCAAAATTAATCTCTGGCTAAGTAGGTGCACACTGGTTCAGGTGCCTTATTTACCAAATACCCCACTTATGTCCCATCCACAGACATTAGGCAGAGATTTTTTTTTTCTCCTCTGGATTAAGAGTAAAAAGACAGCACTCCTGTTGTGACCTTGTATATTCTGATCCTTTCTTTTAGAAATGAGATTAACGTCTGTGCTTTTCCCGGCAGACTTCTAAATAATCTTCTTGGGTGACCAGAGTAAAAAGTTTCTGAAACCCTAGGCTAAAAAGTGAAAAAGTTGCCATCTGAGATGTATCACAAAATAAACAATAAAAGCCAGAAGTTAAGTAATGGCACTGGTCACAGAGAGATTCAAGTGGCTAAATCTATAAGCAATTCTATTACCAGAGCTTTTAAATGTGGCAACTATAATTCCCTTCTAGGATTCCTCATGAGGTATGGTTGTAGAGACATGTAATACCAGCATAAAATAGATGCATGTTATGCATGTCACAGATATATTTCTCTAATGCATCTTATCAAGTCAATCCTTAACAAGTCAAATTTCTACACAGCAATTACTGAGAAGCAGAGGTTCCTTAACTCTTAAGTGCTTAACACCACGTTTTATCATGTTTACAGTACACAAGTACACACTGTTTTGGATTTCAGCAAGTTGTCCTTCCTTGGGATAAAAACCTGGGCTGCACAGACTGATCCATTCTTTCCAACCCATTCTGTGTCTTTAAAAACGGCCATTTCTGGTGTAGCTGTGGTCCTGTGCTAAGGACTCTCCTCAGAGGTGAGTAGCCTCTTCCCAGAAGTGTTAGGACACATGGACACCAAACAGATTTCACTGCAAGATGTGGTGTTCTGTCTATTTAAAGTAGTGCTCATTAGCCAGGTAACTGAAACTTTAAGTGAATTTTTTTGCTTTAGTGCAAAGCCCAGTTACAGTGGCTTTGATAAAGGAAGGTCTTGACAAGGACCAAATCACCTGGATCCACAAACTTGGGTTAGTTC
The DNA here is from genome assembly GCF_965231275.1 of Zosterops lateralis. Classification (NCBI taxonomy): domain Eukaryota; kingdom Metazoa; phylum Chordata; class Aves; order Passeriformes; family Zosteropidae; genus Zosterops; species Zosterops lateralis. Next base: position 36,106,904 of record NC_139800.1, on the reverse strand, counting down.
ATCAGTGTTTGTGGTACCATATAACCAAGGACATGACTGTGAAGAATTCAGCAAGCAATAAGCAAGTAACTGTCTTGCTAATAAAAATCAAACATTCTGAGATATCAGACAATATAAGAATTTAAGACCTCCTAAATTCCTTCTTCATGGATGGATTTAATATGTAGAAATACTCTACTTATGCAGTACTTTAGTGTCCATCCCAGTTAAGCACTAGAGTCCTTGCACTGGTCCTACATTTAAGACTGAAGACATGAAAAGTACTATCCACCCACCTGAAGCAATGCAAACATTTTAGTCATCCACTCTATAATACAGTCCTCATTCACTGCTGCAGCCAGCAGCCTACAAAGTGTGGCTGGGAAGAAGGGAAATATATGACCTTGTTTAGAGGTGGTATCAGAACTCTTGTAGTACGAAACCATGATACAATAGCACCTGTCTTTAGGCCCATACAGTACAGGTAAGGTTAAGGGTAGGTACAGTACATAGATACAGTAAGGGTACCTATTTAAATAGACAGCATTGTCACTGAGTACATAAACACTGCTGATTTTACAACAAAGTGGGTTTGGAAAATGCCTGTCTTCACAATACTTTAAAACCAAACAGATAGACTTTTTTTTCTTCCTCCCCCCAGAAAACTAGTATAAGGCTACAACTGAAGGCAATATACAGCATTTGACAGACCAAGATGGAACACAGCACATCTGTATTTGGTTGGCAACAGCTTCTACTTACTGGAGTACAGACTCTGCTGGCAACAGTATTATCTGCTTCGTACAGTGTGTGAAATGAAACCATACAAATGTAAGTCATAGATAAAATATTGCCTATGTTCATGCTACAGAATATCACAAAAATTCTCCACAGGACTCTTCATATCTGCACTGATTAACCCTAATTTAAAAAAATAAAGACACATTGCTCACATAGCTCTGATTCCAGGGTTTGTAAAACCCTGAGGAACACGGAGGCCAAAGTCAGCTCTTCTTCCTGATGAGATCGAGTGTGCAAGCCACAACACTCATGTCATATGCATTTACTTAGGCATAATGAGCAAAGGCCACTGGCACCAGCACATTGGCAGTGAGACGCCCTAAGTGGTCAGCGCTTCTCACTGCAATGCTACTGACTGCTCATATAGTGATAGACCAATATAAATTCAAGTAGCTACTACAGTTACTGAAAATAGGAAAAAGCAGAAGACATTGGCAGCCCACTTGAGGTGTAGCAGCAGTATTTAAAATCCCTCCTTGGAAATATGGAACCTGGAAATTATTTACATTCCAATTAATTCCCTCAAAAAATCCCTAAAAAGATCATTTTCAATTTCTTTAAATGAAGACACTGCATACAGATGATATTTATTTAAACTAGCGTTCACCTTTGCGGCACTCTCTGAGACTGGTACATAGGAATAAGGGAACAAAATGACAAATTCTGCAAAAACACCCCTTTGCAACCAAAAACAGGGTGTCCTTAACATAGCCAGACTAAAGGTGAATAACTCAAAACCAAAAGTGCTCACCCAAAAGCCTTCTACAAATCCATTTGAGACACTGGGCAGGATCAAAATATCAAAAACAAATTTGCAGGACCATATCACCACTCAATAAAAAATTAGCAAACAAAAGTAATTAAATGGGGAGCAGAATTTCAACCTTTCTTTAGAGTACATAGAAAAGCATAACTTGAAGCACATAGCTATTAATTCAACCACTGCAGTCCCACTTTAACAACCTGTGTACAATATACAGCAGATCACCAAGATCTTGTTTTACAGAATTTAAGCTTCAACCACTGCTTAACACACCTCAAATGAGCAATACAGAAGGGCTGGAGAAACAAGTGACTGTTGTCCCCATGCTACAACACACTTGCTGTAACTGCCCTCTCCCATCCTCCCTGACATCACCATTTCTGAAAGCACAGACGTGAGCAGGAACAACTTTTCCACAGAAACTGAATGTACTGGTTCAAGTAGAAAACCCTCATTCCTCCTCACAGCATCCGCACACAGACAAGCCAGAAACAATCCACCATCTGAGAAGAGCACAGGAGATGCCTCTGCATCATTTGGCAGCATTTGGCATCTGCAACCCTGGACAAGGCACCACAGCCATGATGGCAGGCATTGAGGCCAACTCTTCATTTCAAGTTGTACTTATCTGCACCACACTGCTTTCAAAGGCTCCTGTGCCTGTTTTCTAAACAGCTGTTGTTCTCCACAGCTGTAAAACAATTACCCTCTTGAAAGCAAGCAAAAATTACAGATCTTTTGAGATGGGTCAAACAAGAACCTCGGCCTCAAAACACACTGTAGAAATTGTGACAAACACTGCATTTAAGAAGAAACATTTTAACATAGTAATTATATGTGCCAAGACAGAAGGAGTCTTTTCTTCCAGTAATTGCCATTTGCTGATTTTTAAGGGGATAATAAAAGTTGGGGTTGGGCAAAAGAAAACAAAATGCTTAAAAATTAAACCAAAGCCTTTTTTTTTTCACTCAGATGCAGAGAACAGTAAAGAAAAAGAATTATTTCAATCATTTCCTTAGTAATACACGTAATATTTAAATAGACTTAATAGTGCTGCTCCAAACCAATGAATTATGAGTTTAAAACCTATTAAAATGTAATGTTTTTTTCCTTACTGAGGGAAGAGAGATTTAAATTCACTGAATTTTAATATTTCAGCTTGAGCTGCAGGAGGTAGAGAAAGTCCAAATGAACTATTCCATCAGCACCATTCAAGCATGAACATTTTAATCAGTTTTACTTCCTTGGAGTTCTCCAACACAGTTTACGCTGTCATTCTGAAAGCACTTAACACAGAGGGTGTGAAAAACCACCAAGGCTTGTTATTGCCTTCACAATTGATGGCAAATAATTTTGCAGACTTCCTATCATTAAAATGTCACTGCTAAAAATTGAGGTTCAGCATTTCTTGTGCTAAACTGCATTTTCTTTGAACACCATCACATACCTGTTCTTAAGTTTTTGGTACATTTATCTCTCTCCATGTGATAAGCAGGCACACAAGCCTTCATTTCTGCCTTACTGCAGTTGAAAAATGACTATTTTAAACAGATAAAATTCTTTAAAAGTTACAAGTTAATTCCCTGGTTCCCTTATTAAAATGTAACCACACTCATGTGTTCCATTTGTACAGTATACTGGATTAAAGAAAACAAATCTCAACATTTTAAGAAACTAAGACAACTCAATTTATTAATACACGAAATTAAAATATTATTCCTAATTAGATTATATTACTGATTTAAGGCTACGATTTGTGTGCTGTTCCAACAGCACTATCTTGCACATTCTCATCTAAAACCACGGCAGCACGACACATGACGAGATCAACTGAACATTATCACACTGCTCTCACCCTGGAACACCCAGCCTGGAAAGTAGCTCTGGATGTGCACTACAGACTGTCCTGACCAAGAGTGCTGCACCACACTGCCCATGACAAACGCCAGAGGTAGACTCTGGAAGCCTGCACATCTACAGTCCTCCTGCAGCATCCTTGTGATATAGCCAGTCTTGGTTTAGTTTTTCTCACTGCACGTCTCCAGAAGATGATAGATGATATTTAACTTGTTTGAGCCCATCAACAGTTTTAAACTGAACATGACCTGTGAAAGAAGTCATTATAACTGTTTCATTCCATTAAACATAACTAGTTTATTGTCAGTAGAACAGGCAGTCTCTCTAGGTTCCGGGCTCACTTCAGTATTTTGCATTTAAACTGCACGGATCAGTGATTTGGTTCATTTACCAATGAAGATAGAATAATATTGCAAAGTTAAAAGGTGCTTCATCAGATTCCATTAAATCAGAGCGCATTCATACAAAAATATATACATGTGAAACACAAAGAGAGATATGATCTGTGCACCTTCAATTCTTTTCCTGTGCCACACTCCATTCTGGTAGCACACACCTTTAACTCTAAGCCAGAGCTGCTCTGCTCGAACCAAGGGAGTTTAGCATGAGTGAAGTGAACCAAATAGGATGCCCACAAAACAAAGAGAGCCTTAAGCTACAATTTTATTTCAAAAGCTCAAATACTGCTTCTGTTTTTGTCTGATACACAGTTCAATGGGTTAAACAAACATCGGAAGTTTTTAAAATACCACAGGGTTAAAAGAACACAAACCCTATCAGACTTACTAGACAGAAATATAAGACAACATAATCAGATACATTAAAAAGCTTTGATTTCCAAATCTGTTTTTAATTTTTATTGGTATTCACTTTACAAAGTAAGACTAGCCTTTTCTTGCCCCATGTTGTATTTTAAATCTCTCTAAATGCGGACATAACACTACTGTGGGATTCTTGCAATGTAATCTTAAGCTTATTAGATGACTTGCATTCTTGTTTATTCCATTAAAAAAAATAATCTCTAAAAGACTGCATGAGATTACTTCTCTTTAAACCTAATGAGTACTCAATTTCAGACCATATTGCTCCTGTTTTTCTAAAATTAAAGAGGAACACACAGTATTTCCTAAGTCAACATAAAACAGCTGAGTGAAAAAAGGCAAGAGCAAGGTAAAAATCAGACTTGTGAAGGAGGCAAGGGCTGGCCAACTTTAATGCACAAACCCAAAATCTGACCGTTCAGGGAAGTTTGAGACAATGGAATTTCAGTTCACATGAAAAGACAAACTCAGACAGGAAGAGAAAAGAAAATTTACTTCTGTCTGGGGTGGGGGGGGAACCAACAGAATTACTGCCAGGCTCCAAGACAAGTGTCTCATCTGTTATTTTTATTCTGTGCGGTTTAGTGGTTCACAAAAGCAGGATAAATTTAAATAACTAGCACAATGGCCAGTATCTGTAGCATCACACACTTAACACTTGCTTCCTTTATGAGAAATCAAATTCCTTTTAGCACTTTCTCTAATGCAAACAAAGGTAAATTGAAAAAATGTGCACAGGTAGACTGTGAAGTGTATGTGTGTGCTCATATACACAAAACCACACATGCACGTATACACCACACATGCCACAAACGTACATGAAACATGCACATATAGAAGCTTTAACAAAGAAGCCAACCTTCAGCTACTTACTTTATGCAAAGAATGTTAATAAAAGGCAGTATTTTTGGTTAGGTAATGAAAACTAATTGGGAAATTATTCATTTCCCATTCTCCCTACTGGAGCGTAAAAGATATACAACAAATGTTATTCATGATTCTACACGATGTGCTCTGATTCACCCCCTTCCTTCTAACAGGCACTTCAGAGGAAATAAGGGTTACTCTTTTCCATTTATAATTTCTAATTGACTACCACTGCTTTCTTGTGGTCAGAGGTATACAAAATAGAGTTAGAAACAGCTTATTAAAAACAAGCTACAATCAGACTGCTGCTCTAAACTACTGTCAGCAATGATCAGAAAGTCCTGATTTCCTTGTTAAAAGACAGAGCCATAATTGAAGCAGTATCTTCGCTTCAGATTGATTATTTGGCGACCCTTATCCACATCTTCATTCAGCAATTTGAATTTTAATGAAAGTAAATGGAATAATTAGCATTTCAAAGTGTGTTTGATACACTGAATAAAAAAAGAAAAATACTTTTATGTATAATCTATACACAAAAGAAAAAGCATTTGGGAGGACACAGAAGATACGAAGTACGGTTTTAGTGTCTTCATTAGAATAACTAAAACAACTGCTTGCTTCAGCTGCATAATTATACAAGAGAATAATGTGTTATTAAGCTATGACTTCTCACCTTTATTTTATGTAGTGTGAACAGCCAGGGCTTTCATTGTTATGCTTGTCTTCTCCAGTTATAAAATATAAACACAGTGGCTGCCCAGACCTATAAAATCTCTGTACTGGGCTAATATCTCTGTCAGCAAAGATTCTACAAGAGGAGCTCCCCACACCTGCATTTATAAGTAACTAAGAGCAGGACACCTACAAGCACAGTGGGGATGAGTTTTTCCGCTGCCGATTTTGGTTGTATGTTTGGGTATTTTGGCTTCGGTGGGCATGTTTTAGTTGATTGGTTCAGTGGGTGGGTGTTGTTTTGGGTTTTTTTTCAGTAACAACTACTTTTTAATGTAAAAATAAAAAAATGTGGTTAATATTCAATTAAAGACTCTTGAACTAACATGCAGAAAAAACTGTGGGCAGCAGGGATGGGAAAAAAGCCTATCATAGCAAGGGTACCTGTTACCGTGGCTGCAGAAGCAGACTGGTAGGTGGTATGCAAAGGAAACAATGTTATTTATATAGAAAAACAAAATAAACCAAACAAACAAAAAACCAACCAAACACACACACACACAACAAAAAAAAAAAAAAAAAAAAAAAAAAAAAAAAAAAAAAAAAAAAAACACACACCACAAACCAAATACTGAGCCTGCTCTGGGGAATAGATACAACAGACATTAATTACCCCATTAGTCTTCTTGGCACAGTGCAAGTAAAAGTCTTCAGGTAGTAACCAGCTTTTATGAAGACCAAGCTACTGAACTTCACCACTGCCCACAACTTTTGCCCACCTGACGGAAATGAGTTCATGCAAGAGAGAAAGAAAAAGAAAAGCTATTTACAAACACTATCAAAGCTAAAATGGAAAGACCACATACCCCAATGATTGCGTTCAGTTCTGCCATGGTCACTTGTTTGGCACGCTCCACAGCCTGCACCACTTGTTGCTGGTGCTATAAATGAAGATCAGAAACAGAATAAAATTACTTGTTTTCTTAATTATTAAGCACAGATTCTTACTTTTATTGTTCTTACTTGTTTTTATAAGACATGCAGGATCTGAAATAACTGCTCTCTAATAGACAGTCATGTTGTGTGTTGATAAGCAAGAATATATAGGCAAGCAGAGGATTTTTATTTTTATGCCATTACATGCTGGGAATTACACCTTTGCTTCCCAAAGAGCTCTTTCACAACCTGGCTAAATGGGAAACTGTCTTCCTTTTGTTCATCAGCACAGTGTGCTTTTGAATTTAAATGCCATCTTCAAATGTAAGCCTCTTCTCTTACAGCCATGGAAGCTTTATGAATAAATCTCACCCAGTATTCTGAAAAGAAGGGTATATATTTTCAACAAGCATATAGCAAACACATCCTGAAGGATATACAGATTGTCCTCCTAGCAAAGCAGCTCAACCATAAGAAAAAAATTTAAAACGACATTTACAAATCTGTCAAACATGTGAAAGATAACTAATTATTTCAACCCTCAACATGTAAATTTTAATAGCTTTATAAAGTCCATCAAAAACACATGGTCTAATTAACAACACAGTTTACAAGCTCCAGTGGCTGTAACAGTTTGAGTGATTCTGTATTCCTGCAGTAAATTCAAAATTGCTGTATGCTGAAAGCTGACTGGTATTTATTTGAAAACATCAACTACAAACAAAATAAGGTTCTCATCTTGCAACCAGATCCATGCCTGTTCAGACCTCCACCAGCGGGAAATTAATCTTCACAGGCAGCCTCCCAGAATCAGGATGACACAGAACAAATAGGTGCAAGGAGGGGTCATAGAGAACTGTGAGCAGGTTGTGTGATCTGCACTGAGAGTGAGACATTGTTGATTTACAGCCACAGGTTGAACAGAAAAAGGAGTCTCCTGACTGTCTGGAGAGGTGCAAAATCTCTAACAATGAAACATCAGCTTTGCATAAAAATCAACATCCAGATGTTTTTTGGCATATAGTTTAAGGGAAAGGTTAAGCAGGTCTCTTTAAAGAGTCAAGTTTGCCCTTCCATGGCTGTGTATCTGGGCAGAGTCAAGCAAAGGTACAGATCATCTTGTACAGCAACTCCTCCTGAGCATCCTTAGCAGAAGCAAGAAGTTGCATAAAATGAAATGAGGACCCAAATCCTGACGACAACCTCCAAAGCAGGAGTTAGGTGAAAAGAATCAGAAATTCTTTTCCAGGGAGCACCTTAAGCCCTACTTTAGAAGGGGCTTAAAAGGGAGGGGCTGTGAAAAAGGATGCTGCTATTTCAGGGGCTTGGCAGGCTCATATTTCACAATTCTCAGTGCAACACACAAACACAAATGGCATATTCACTTACAAGCCCTTTTGCATAAAAGTTCTCAGGGCAAAGAAAAACAAACCTAAAAATCCGCCCATTACTGTATGTCCCAGTTTTGGCCTGTACAGAGCTCATTTTCATGCAGCAGCCATGAGATTTGGGTGCGTCTGGGCTGTTCTATACCACCCCACCTCATTGCTTCAGGGAAAAAATGAGAGATTCTTGAGCTTCCAGAAGAAACGGCTTTTGGTCCAATAAAGCATGGCTGCTGGATAGTCTGTCTTTCATTGGTTTTTGGCCCTGGGCTTGGTGAATAATTTTGTTTGTACATCAGCCCCTCTCTGCACTTTTTTGTTATTAGCATTGTTGCTATTATTGTCTGTTTTCTTACCTCATTGCTGTTTCCAGTAATTTGTTCTTATCTTAACCCATAATCTCTGACTTTTTTCTCCCATGAAGGAAGGTGATGGGGGAAGTGGCTGCATGGTTCTCTTTTTAGTGGAAACACTAAACTAGGGAGTGCCATTCCTAACCAACAGCACTAAGAAATTCCGATCCCAACTAAGAAAAACAGATAAATGCAAGTGATGAAGATTGTAATTTAGAAACACTCCCAGAAGGAAGAAAATGGTTTTAGAGTTAGTTTGTTTGTTTTTAAGCAAAGAATTACATGAAGGAAATGACTGGAGACTACCTAGAACACTGCTACTTTGTAGCTGTAAACAGCATCACAGCAGTTCCATTCCGTATTCTGTAAAACTACAGTGCCAATATAAACCAATCTGCCACTTTTAAAAAGACAATGTAAAGACTAAAAATCAGGCTGAACATCAGCAAACATGTTCTTGGTATTCAAGAAAAAAATTTTTAAACTTAAAAATCCAATATATCCCTGCCACAGATACCAGAAAAAAAGGAAATCATGGTATTCAAGCACTAAGTTCCTGATAATATGTTATCAGCTCCAGGTTGTCACTTGTTAAGGACAGGTACAGTTTCCACAGATTATATAGCTGAAAGCCTGGCGACCCACAACTCTATGTACACAGGGTGATTATAAAAATTACACCACTATTTTCTGGTAAAAGTCATTCACACCATGGAATTTTTCATCAAGTCATTAAAAAACCCCCCAAAGGACAAAGCAGAGTTTTTAAAAAATTTGCTTTTTTAATAAATAAGAGCATTTACTAAGAAGTTTATAGTCGTCTTCTTCTTACCATTTCACAGGCAATGCTTTTTTGCACTGAGGTAAGGAAAGTTCTTGAATATATGAGTGTTCTATTCCAACACCAATTTACTTAAATCCTGTTCCCAGGAGAAGAAAAAATTTCTAAGGCATCTACAAAAGCTAGCCTAAATCTACAAAAATTATTGTAGAAATTACTTCAATTTGCATCCAGGATTTGGAAAAGAAGTCAACTCCACAACACCTAGAATGTTTTCTGTTCCCTTACAGCAAACACATAAAGAATAGCTCTCAGAAGAATTTGGGAAAAATGTGATTTCATTCTTAGACCAGAGGAAGAAAAAGTGAAGAGACAGACTACCAAAACCCCACTTTCAGATTTTTGCCAGAGCAGCCACACAATCCATCTTTCATTGATTCTAATAGGTTTGGGAACAAGACTTCACAGAGAAGAAAAAACCCAAGGGCCTAGTAACATTGAACCTAAATTAGGTACAGTAGAGACAATTAAAACTCTCCTATTGCTAGCTGCTTTAACATTGATTTAATCTTCAGTGGCTTTGTATGCAAAAGACTCAAAATAGACGGTCTGTAATTAGCCTTTCCATCACTTCCAGTGCATTGCAGCAACTGAGGAGGCAGCTCCTCAGCTTCCAAAAAACCCATGGGGGGCCATGCCTTGAGTGACTCTGGAGCTAGACAAAAACCACACACTTGAGTGAAAAGAGGCATAGGAAAGCCCATACAGGGTTTGAAGAGTTCACTACTCACAGCCTTTCTGAAGCTGGGGCAGGCTGGGGGTTCTACGTCACCACCTGTGGCTCTGGGAACAGGTGGAGATCTCTATACGTAGAGAAGAAGTCTAGCTGGGGCCAGGGACCCCCTTCAACTCAAAACCACAGTGAGGGGCAGAGAACACAGGGGCCTGCTGAGCAGGATGGCAGCTGGCTGTCCCAGCCTGAACTGGTACTCCAGAATGGATGGTTCCAATACCTGCCATGTGCCTGAACACCTCCTGGGCCAGCAGACCAGCAACAAGCAGCATTACGTTAAAACCAAACAGTACACATCCACCTGTCTATTCAATGATCGTATAGCGACTTACAGCCAAATAAAAACTGCTGCAACAAAAGAGGGTTACTTTTTCCCCCCAACCAAATATAGACACAGTCTTGCAACTTTCATACACATTTAATGCTAGCCTTCCTCTCTGCACACAAGCAAATGACAGATCTGAGGTTTTTTCAGTTGTGGGAAAACAGTATTTTGTACTGCATTTAACATGCCAAAGCAACAAGCTCAATAACCTGCCCCACCTTTCCTGCAGACTAGTTTCTTCTCTCTAGCTTCTTTTCTTCTTTCCTCTCCCCTTTTTGCATTTTGCAATGAGCAGCGTGTCTGTACTTGCCTCATTTTGGAAAATCACTTCTTCTAATTCAGTGGGTAGCAACAGCTACAGAGACCACAACAAGAATTCAGGCTTTTTCACCATCACATTGTCTCATCACATAGTTGTCACCTAGTCCTGGCTTATGCACAGGCACTGCAATATGGTGGAAAATTCCCAGGCTCTTTATACCATGTCAGAGCTCTCCACAGCTGCCAATGACAGTGGAGCTGTGCTGACAGCAAGTGAGTGGCCAAAATTCCCCCAGGCATGGACACAATTACACTGGTGTTAAAATCCCTAATTACAGCCTGTCTTCAGGATCGACAGCAATACTCAAAGAAAAACTCACTGAAAAGTTTGCTATGAAGAAGGAAGTAGCCTCTGCTATCCTTTACTTGTATTATTTTGTTGTTATGTTCTATGTTTAGAGGAAGTACAGGTCTTGCTTAAGAACAGCAGCACTGCCCTTCTTGGAAGCCCCATCTAGAGACAGCTTAATGAGACAAGGCTATGCCAAAAATGCTAGTGAGACTTGGAAAGCAAATACACATTTACTGTGGAGTACAACACACACTGTAAAAGCTAGAAGGGACAAGCTGGGTCACTGCATCCAGGCACCATGACTCAGACAAGATATAATAACTACTTCAGAAAAATTAAGCGCATTATTGGCAATATATGCATGAATTGCTAATGAGATGCATTCCTTGGCAGAAGATCTCTCAGTTTCCTTGTATTTACTGTTAAGCTCTAGTCTGGGGCAAGTCTAAGATGGAGGCAAATAATTCTGCCTTCTCAACCTCACATCTCAGACCAAAAGCTAGCTCCTCTTGATGAATATGTAAGAACTTCTGCTCTGCTTTTACATAATAGATCTCACACTTCTCATTCAAATTTACCAGACTTTAGAAACACCTCTAGGGAAAGTATGTACAAAGAAGAGCAAGCATATTATGGCCCACATCAATCTCTTAAAATGAAAACCATCAGCTGACATCAAAATGTTTAAAAAGAGAAGACTCCAAGCAGAATTTCCTTTTGATGTTTGTTTACATGTATGCATGCCAGTGCTTGGCATTTTATTATACTAGTAAGTATATCTGATCACCTTAATGTGCACAGGGAATTGAAGATGCCTGTTAAAAAAAAAAAATCTGGCTTGTTATTAGCTAGTTCACTGGCAGTTGGAAGGGAAAGTGAACATTTCAAAAAAGTTTATTACAGCCTCCTTCAGCCTTACAAAATGCTTACATTGAGGTGTGTAAGTTCACAGGGATCAATACCGGCTTATCAAGCAGCTTTTGCTAGTGCTGAGCTCCATGTTGCCACAACTACACCATTTGCTGCACATCAGCCAGCTCATATGTGTTACATGCATATGAATACAGACAGTATTTACTCAAGCTAACTGTGATATGTATCTCCAGACACACTGAAGAAATGTCACTATCCAGCACTGGAGGTCATTCACCACTTAGCCCACAACAGCCAAAGGTTGTAACCAGCCACACACACCTTGAGCAGACAGGAACCAGCCCCAACTTCAAAGCCACAGGGTTGTGAAAGTGTCATATTCTGCTGAAGCTGGTAAATTCTGTTGAGAAGTGTCAATTAGCAGAGATGCTGTCTATGGCTATAGACACAAAATTAATTGCACTGTACTGGCTAGATCGTTCAACCGTGGGAATACTGAACTATCTACCAACTGCAGCAGATCAAAACTAAATTAACTGAATGACCACAACCTACACCCTTGCAGGCACCCCTTTCATTTTATGCAACAGAAACTACTTTGAGCACACTGGTATCTCACAATATCACATAGAGGTGGAAAATGACTGTTGCAATACAGGAAGCCCAAAGCCATAGCAGAAATCAAAAAACACATTGCCCCTGAGGTCCATCTCACATTTTTGACCAAAGAATCACTCTCTCCTAACAAAAATGGGAAGCTTGTATTTCTTGGTGCTGTTTTTTACAGTCTAAATTGGAATAAATGTAAAAACAAGGTACCAGTTGACTGTGTGTTTAGGCAGGTTAGAAGCTTTGTTTTAAATATATGATTAGATGATGTACAGCACAATAAAACTGAGGCCTGGAGATTTACTGAATTCTTTACCAGACTGCCTCCAGAAACAAAGCAGAAGTACACAGTAGGGTGATGTATTATAAATGCATCCTTTTCACAAGATCTGTAGTGATTTTGCCCACAAATTCTTACTTCTAAGTGAGTTATCACAAGCCATTGATTCCTTACAAAGTTAACAAGCAATAAGACAAGTTAACCTGGTGCTATTATGAGGCAATAATGTTGCCATCGGTGCATGCAACCACTGTGTTTTGTTCATTTTTCCCTCAGGCACAATATAAAGAAGCCTGATCACATTTTTCAGCCACTATTCCACAATTAGACTGTATGTAAAATGCATAAACAGCAAAAGCATACTGCAATTCAATTCTCTATTAATTTGGATGATGAAATAAATAGACTTCCATTAAGACATCAACTTTTTTAAGACACAAATTAGAGAGAAACCAAGACTATCAGTATATTCAAACGTGAAGTTCAGTTCTGTTTTGACACATCAGTGTATGCCAATATAGACTGATTTAAATATGCATTCTTGCTAGAAGAGGTCAAACAATCATCAAGATTTTCCTAAATCCATTACAAAAGCAGTCACTGGCAGTTGCACTGTCAAGACACATCAAAAGCTTCCCCTCTCAATTCTTCCCTGCTGTCTATATATGGTATGCTATCTCTGCACAGCAAATAAAACCATGTAACTACACCTAAAGAGACTCTGAAGCAGTGGAAGTACAAAACAGCTCCTTGTTTTAGGTCTGTGCAGGACTTGAATTCTAGCCCTCCAGCAATGGAGCAAGAACATTACACATGTTTTGTTTCTACAAATCCATCTTAATAAGCAGAGAGTACAGTGGCACTCACAAACACTGTCAGGTTCCAGTTTTGATGGCATAATTCTTGTTTCAAACACACACAGATACATACACCTGTGGCACACACAAAGCTCATTAGCTGAACAACAACATGAAGCACACAGCCACTCATTTGCAGTGGACTGAGCAGCTCTCTTGAAAAGCATTGACATTTTATGTAACAACTGAAAAGCCAGGCGAAAATCACATCATGTTCTCAGGTTTGACGTTTTACAGATGCAATACACAAAAATACACCTTCCAGTTCTGTCTTCACAGCTACGTATTGTATCAAAATGAAACCACGTGCTAAATTGATGCACACTAACCTGCACCAACAGATAGTAGCCTCCAGTCCCTTTCCTTCAGAGGAGTGGACGAGTGAAACCAGTATGCACTCAAGGTTTCCCCTCATGAACCACACTTCCTATTTATTTCACACATGCTAGTTGCTTGGAAGCTTCCTTATTACCTTTCATCAATTCCCCCAAATCCCAGCGCCTCTGAAATTATCTACAATGTACTCATAATAATACTAGCAAATCATAATTTGGAGAAAATTAATGCTTAGAGAAATTAGCTCACAGTGAGTTTCAATTTTCTGTTTATATTCCCCAAATACACAAAAACATAAAAAGATTTAAGGTAGTAAATAATCAGGGATACAGAGAGAAAAACGCCAACATAAAAACCGTGTTTCTATGCCTGCTGTGTTAAACATCATTATTCATGTACCAAAACAGAAGTTTCTGTCGAACTTAAATGTTCATTGCCAAGGATGTAGCACAAATTACGCCTTTCTAGCATTTTTGCAAGCTGTCTTTGATTTCAGACCCACAAAATCATAAATGCAAGAAAAACTATACTGTATGTTAAAGAAAAATATTTAAACTAAAATTCTGCTTTGGTGTTACAACACATTCCGTTTCATAAATATATTTAAATGATATTTTAATAGGCCTGAAGAAGATAATGACAATAAAGTGATAACAGCACGGTGAAAAGTCATCTATAAGCACCAAGAGATTCATAAGGAAACAGTCTCAACACAAAGTCCCACTTTTGTAATAGATACGATGATGCAATCGTTGAGATCAGAAGCAGTACAAATGACTACCTACCTCTTGGGACAGGAAGGGAATGACTTGTGCACATATAGCATTCAGCCTCTTGACAATTTCTGCCTGAAAGTCACAACAAAAAAGAAGTTCAATTACATAAATTCTCAAAAGCAGCTGTCACCCATGAACCCTAAAGAGACACTTGTTTGGTTTTTTCCAACTATAGCCATTCTCTGCCCAAGAGATGATCCCAAAATAATCAAAATGTTTGCACACAGATCCAAATGTACTTAGGAAGCAAGTAATTTCTGGCTAATTTTTTTTTCCTTAAAAACCACTATTTAGAACTGATACAAATAGTAGTTCATTTTGATTACACAATCACAGGAATTTAAAGAACAGAATCTTCACAAGATGTAACAAAAAAGATTTACAAAATTCTGTGTTATCAAACTGAACTCTCTCCTACAATGCAAAGGAAAGGATCATTTCAAATAATAGCAATGCCATTGTAACCAAAGAGAGCAAATACGCCACTTACTTGTAACAGCATCATGAGAACGTTAGCATTGTAATATACAATCTTACTGATAATCATTCTACCATGTATTTCAGAAAGGAATACTGCAGTCTTGTAACACACTTCTGCTGTTATCTATTCTCCTGTTTAGTAATAGTTACTTTCATGTGGCAACTGTAACCACAAATTAATAATACACAATGTTATTTTCATACAAGAGCTGAATTCTTATTCTCTGCATTTAATATAAAAATTTCAATAGAGACAGAGGAGATCTGTTTGGATAACACAAGAATTACAGCTCCAGAAGCAGAATATTCAAAGCCACACAGACTTTCCTACCATAAATCATAATTTTCTTAAAATAAATTCTAACCAGGATCAGTTCATTTTACAATCGGACAGAATAGTTTTCCTCTTGCAAAATTACAAATCATGTGATGAGCACGTGCTAACATGCCATTTAACATTCCTTTTTCTAATACCAAACCTTCCACCCTTTTTGCTATGCTGTCTTTTAAATGGCAAACACTTGGAAAAGAATCTAGAGATCAGACAGGCTCACAAGTAGCAGTAAAAAGTGCTACTTCATATTTTTATAGACAATAAATGTGGGTTCAAGGAATATTACAGTTAGAGACCTATGTAACCAGCAGACATGGTTTACAAGAGGTAAGAGCACATGTGAAACTCACTCTGCCCCCTTGTGCATACTGTGTGATACACACGAGTTAATATATGCTATTTTGGAATACAACCTCTTCCTTTCCCTGAAATCCATCTAGATTCCCACTTGTTATTTATATAGCAATTTCTACACTAAGCTATCCTTGTATCTCCCTGCTGATATTCACTGTTTATGCAAGTTCTCATCTCATTAAATTTATGCATTTTAATAATTTTTTGTATTTGTCTACTACATTTTTTCTATTTATTCAGCAGCATAGTTACGTTATAGGATACTTTATAACATGTTCTGTTCAGCAAAAATATAAATTAGCCACAAATTTCAAATGCACCTATAATATCAGATATCCCATAAGCCAAACTTAAATATTCCTTTAAACAGACAGCATTCACTGCACTAGTTGACAAGGAAATTTATTAACTGCTTGGTTGTTACACAGAGCAGCACAGGGAGCAACAAGTTGTGTGCACCTAAGCTTCAGCCAGAAAGGCTGCATAATCCAATACAGCATTACTTGCATAACAGCATTACCTGATTAAGAAAATGTAGACTGTAATATAAGGCACAGCTGTAAAGTACCTGTTCTTAGTGATTCAAGCACCATTGATCTAGTCATTTCCAAATTTTGAGTTCCAGTCACACTGCTAATTTTTTTTGAGAAATCTCCCAAGTGCTGTAAAGCTAGAGAAAAAAACCCTACACATTCTATTCTTCAAGGCTTTTCCACACGAGCAGAAAATTCCCAAGTTGTCCCTGTCTTGGCATAAGCTGAAGCCACTCTGCCTTGCCATTTAACACACATATGTGCCTTTGTAAAAAATAAGGCACATCACCCTTTCTTCTGCTGCAAAACAACTACTCCCCATCTTTAAAATGCCTGTCACAACCTTACTCTGCACAGCTCCATGGGAGTAGACTTTGGAAAACCACTCTTCTACCTCAGCTACATTAGCTAGATACATTTACTGCACTGCTAAGGAACTGAGAAAAAAGCTCCAAGTGCCATGCAGGAGCTCAGCATCTAATTTTAAAAAGCTTGGAGATTCATAGATTTTAAGGCCAGAAGGGACTGTTACAATTGTATTATCTGACCTCCTGAGTTACACAGACTGTAAAACTTCACTGGCTTCCCCATCAAACCTATAAATTATCATTCACCTAGGATATAGCTTCGTCAACAAAATTTTATTCAATTCACTTTGAGGCATTTCCTCTCAAGTAAGGTGCTCAACCACAGATATTTCAAGTTATTTCAGTTATGATGTTTTAACATTTATCACTTCTCTCCCCCCTCCCCAAAGGAAATATGCCTCTCTTCTACTGCTCTTCTGGCCAAAATGTGGCTGAAATATATTTGTTCGGTATTTATATAAAAATTCACCTCTGGCAGATTCTGAACCTGGGAAATGTTCTACTAAAAACAGTTTTCTAAAAAGTGGTAAGTAACTTAAAACAGGTGGCTGAATATGCACAGTTACATGACTGTAATAAATCTCCTGCAATCAATCCCACTGGAGTGCAGAGTGAGTCCTTTCATGCTGTATGGAGGAAAGTGAGCTGATGAAGACAGCACCCAGCTCAGCCTATGGAGAAGAAGAAGGGCTTAAACAGCTTCAAGTGATGTTGAACCATTCCTCACAGCAGCATTTCTCCGCTAGGTCAGTCACAACAAAGCCAAAAGCCCTTGCTATGTCCAAGTGTTTGCATTTTTTTCCTATTAAAACATCTTCACTTTCCCTAACAAAGAGCATTCCCAGTTGCATGGTTGTGCATACAGTTACCTTTTATCATCCTCCAAACTCAGGCAGTAAGGAAACAGCCCAGCTGAGCAGCAGCAGACTGCAGAGAACACAGCATGACTGAGACACGGACTGCCTACCTTTGGAGACCACATGCAGTCTGAAGGCATGAAGGAAAACACCATGTACATGCACAAATGATAGGAAGGTACACATTTGTACCAAGGAAAGTCTCACACCAGACATTTTCACACGGTAAATATAAAGTACATTCTGTCTCAATACTGCAACTGTTTCAACAATTAACTGCAGGAGATAATGCCACAGCAAGAGGCTTGATTGTCTTCCACAAAACATACAAGAGAAAGGAGTTAGCTGTCAGAAGCCAGTTGAGTGAGTTTCTTGAGATGCTGCTCTGAAGCTTGAAGGTGTATGTACTGATGACATAGATTAGCATCTCAGTAGACCTATTCCTAGTACCCCCAGAGGAAACCTGGAAACTCATTCTTCTTTTCCTAAGGTACAAACTCTGACACAAGGTAAAGCATAACTCCACATTTCTACTCACACACATTTTAAAACTCTACATTTGAACAAGTTTAGGATTTTTTTTTCCTGTTGGCCACCAGGTAAACAGGTTTTTCATGACCAGTCTAACTGCCAGGAGGAAGAAAAAGTACAATTTCATAAAATCAGGCATCCAGTTCCTCACATGGAAAGTCAAAGTTGCCTCAGAAACACAGCTGCTTCCACAATCATCTAATTTTACTTCTTTTGTCCCACAGGACCAGGCTTTAGAGAGGCTTCATTTATTTACAGGCCCTTCCACTGGGCTTCAGTTATCAGCCAGCAATGCTATGGACACACACACTTCTAATGGCCTATGCTTTGAAACCAAGTCTAATCTGATGGCACAGTGCCCAAACTCCTTTTCCAGCATAGCCATTAAAGGATGTAGGTTATTGCTGTTGTCACCATTGATATTTGTCATTGTAATGTAATTAAGGCCCTAAAATGATGCATTACAGCCCTTGGCACAGCTTCTATTAAAATCTTTTCTTCTGCTCACTGAACTGCGACCTGCTTTCTGATGAATAACAGACAGACAGCTTTAGGGTGAGGAACAGATTCATCAAAGTAGTATTTTCCAGCTCTGGAAATAAAATAAATAAATAAATGAGTAACAGGGCAACCTAAAAAGAAAAACACGTAGGGGGGTGAGGGGGAAGGAAAGCAAACAGCGTACTTGAATTTCATCTGACCACTTGAAATTCTGATTGCATCTAATGAATCTTTTTTAGGACAATATATTCCCAGCCTGTGAATCACATGGTTAATCAGGGCTCTAATCTGCTATCCATCAGCCTATGCCAGCACTGTAAATTCCAATTACATCTATAGGTTATGTGGGTCATGCATTCCCGAAAAACTATATTCACGGATATCCCATGCAAACTGGCACGTTTTCTGAAATGCTGTTGTTAGTGTTATTGACTGTTATAATACTATTCAAAGCTTTATGAAAGCTCCTGATAAACAACTGCTAAATTATTGCCTGTGGATACAGCATGACGCTCTGAAATAGCATTAATGGCCCAATAAAAGGGTGACTGTTCATGCCAAAATATAAAAAAGATAGCTTTTGCTGCCACAGTTTGTCAAATCTGTTAACAAACACTGACAATTCTATTACTCTTTTCCCTGAACACAAAGATGCTTGGTTTTGCCTAAAAACACACTAGCATAGAACCAGAAAAGATGAAGGAAAGGCAGAAAGGAAAGTCTTGGATTCGAATCACCTTTTTGCTTATGTAATGCAAGCTTGTATTGCTTGCATTGCTTGTATTATTTGGGAGACATCTACAAGACACTGTTTTAAAAATTTTGATGTCTTTTCATAGCCACTTATGTGATATCATTTTTTAAAAAGAGAAAGATTAAATATTTATTAACTACAATGTTAACTTTTTTCTTTTTTTCTGCGTATCAAGAGATATAATAAAATCACTGTGCCAGAATCTGATCCCAGTAAAGTTATGAAGAATCATAGTTAACAGTTAACAGTCCCTTCAGCATTGTTGCAGGGATTCAACACGAGAGCAAAAGCTTAGATTTCTGATTCAGATAATGAAATCTTTTTCACCTGATGTTTAAATGGTACTTTATTTTCTAAATACACCCAAAAACCTGACACCTTAAGTTCACAAGTGCCTATAAAGTGTTCTGAAAAATGTTCAAAGATGTCTGTATACAAGACTATACCTTGGGCCACATATGGTGACCCAGTCATGAAGGGGGCTCAGTAAAGTTGGTCTTTGGAGTACAACCATGCCTCCACCACTATCAGTTGTAGGAAAAGAGGAGCATGTGATGGACCATTAGACTCCTAAATCCCCTTCAGGATGGCAACGTAATGGTTTAATTGAATTTACCCTTGCCACACACAGCTAAAATAGGACATAAGTACTCGGTTAAATATGTTCAAGTGCCTTAATTAGCATTTTAGCATATGTCCAAATTCTTAGCACTGATGGAGATTAAAAAAGAAGCAAGAGTCATATAAACATATTAAAGTATTCAGAAATGTTCTAATAGACAGGGAGTTCAGAATAAATTTGTTGTTCAAAAATATCTATTTGCAGTCCCTTTTTCCTGGGAAAAAAATCATAAATGATTCTGTGGAAAAAAGAAAATTAGGATTTTATTTATAGCACATAAACTTTGGAAAAATATTTCCACTATATTTCACAAAGTTCCACGGTTATTACAATTACAAAAAATTGCTGGCAAAGAATTACCACTGGAGGCTCTAGGTTTGTCAGTGGAATGGAAACAAAGCTACTATACATGTACTGTTGAAATAAAGCAGAATAATAAAACATTATTGGGAAACCCATTTCAGCAGCAAGTAGGAAGAAGAATATATGCAATTACGTTTTCAGAAAAATAATCTGAAACAACTGTTATTTCAGGTTTAATTTGTTCTACACAATGCAGCCCTTGCCAAAAAGATCAATCTAGTTTATTAAGTGCTTACCAAGAACACATGCACACACCCTAAACAAGCATTTCACAAATTAGTGAGAACAAAAAAACATTATTACACTGTATGAAACATATCATGATTCTGAATAAAGCAAGCAAAAAAGCTAATCTTAGTATTTCACAGAAAATTAACTCTTCATTCATAAAGAAGAATGTGTTTTGTTTTAATCACAGACTTTTGTCTGGAAGTGCTTACTACAGTTCTACAGAACTGGAGGGAAATACTACAAGCTTGGAATATGAAATTTCTCTGCAGCCTTAAAGGAATGGTGTTTGGAAACCAAGACAGAAAGAGCCTAGCCTTGTAGTTAAAACAAGTGGAGGAAAAAGACCTTCTTACTCTTCTCTGAAAGAAGGACACTTAAACATAAAAGATCTTCTTCACTAAGCCAATTGCCGATGTTTAGGAGATACAATCTGAGCAATGCACATACAAGCTGAATCTGAATCATAATCACCACCACCAGACTGCCAAATAACCAATGTAGGATTCTCCACCTCAATTTCCTACCAACTTTTTTTACAAACATCCCAGCTAAGCTCAAAAAGTGATGTAACTTTCCCTTCTCAAGTTAATTTAGTGTTTTGCAAGTTAGTTTAGTTGGCTATTTTGCAAAAAATACTACAAACAGCAGCATAAGCAATAAACTGGAGTGGTAGACTTCTCAAAATCAGTTTTCTAATGTACATACCACTCTGTGGGCTGCTGAAGTGAATTGATAAGACACAGCTTTTATTTAATGTCTCAAGAATCACATGGAGCTGAACTGAGCACAAAAGGATGCATCCTGAATCATTCATGATTAGGACAATAAAAAAGCAAGTCAAGAAGGGTGAAATATAAATATGCATCAAGCCTGTCACCTGATGAAGTAGATGCTTTTTTGTTAATACCAACTTTTATCAGCAAGTAGGGGAACAGAAATCTCCACAGCCTGGAGATTACCAAAGCTCTTCAGCCACTCAGACAGCCACTATGCTGCATCCTGCCCTGCCTTGACATATGTACCTGCAGAGCATGCAGAAAAAAGGCTGCAAGCAGAACTTGACAGGCTTCAATTTCCCTTCCTCAAAGGCAGCAGGAAACACTTGCTGAAAAATCAGACCAAAATGAGTAAAAGGACACTGCCAAAAGAAAATGCTGTTTCCATCAATAGAGCTTTGAAGTCCTCTTTAAGGCACTATGCCTTCACCTACAAGCAACCCTCAACATTTCACAGCAATACTTTTTTTGAAATATGTCCTCATTACATAGGGATGAGAAGTTTCCACTACTCTCTACCAATTTTTAAACTGTGACTTCAGAGTTCAAAAAAATACAGGAAAAAAATTTTCTATAGACCTGATAGACCTATGGCACCACACTGAGGCAGCTTCAGCTTGAAGTTCAGCACTTTGCATCTGTCCCCCAGATTCAATCAGGTCAGAATTTCCCATTTTAATCTTTTCCACAACTGCTGAAAGACGGCAGCACGTGCACAATCTCTTACTATTCAATTTCTGCCCTCACACACTCTGCCAAAGAGTCTGACCACAGTTCTGCACCTGCTGGAAATGGCACAAGCCAGTCTGAGCCTGTCCTTGCAGCTATATGCATACATTGGTTTTAGACTCTAGTTTTAATCTAGCTAGGGGAAGAAAAGTCTCTTATGTATTTATTTATGTGACAAGTTTTTTATACTTTGTTTCGCAGGGGTGACAGGAAAGCTACTCAGTAAAAATACTGCAGATCAGTAGTTTTAATGTTATACCATGAAAAATTAAACAAAGGAAAAAAAAGACTGAGAGAGTAAAAAAACCTGTTCTCTAAAACCTATGTTTAACTTGAGATGGTGGCCTTAACTGCTCTGAAAAAATATTAAGAGGGTAAGATTATATGGAAAAGGTGAAAATATGAGCATTTTCATCTAAAAGAAATCGTGCTTTAAAAATTTACATTTTTGTGCTTACAAAAGAGGGTTCTGATTAAAAAAAAAAGTTACCATAAAATAAATACTGCAATAATTTTCTCACTGCAAAATAGAATTGTCAATGTCTGCTTCTGACCCTTGCCAGAACTTCACTTCCAACTGCAAATACTTCTAAAGGAAGGCTCAGAAGTAGCTGCAAGTACCTGTTATCCTGCATCCACTCTCTGTATTATGGCTACACTGCTTACGTTGCAGCAGCGTTCTCCAAATGTTAATCACTTAGAAGCTGATGGGCTACCGAAGTTGAGAACTGCAAAGATTGCAACAGATTTCCAGCTACACCTAAAAAGTTGCGCTTTACAGTCTTGATACTTGTAGAAAGCACTGCAACCAGTGGCACCAGACAACAGTCTGCCAAGAAACAAATTTAGTTCCTCCAGCAAGTATTGTGCTCTTACAGCTTTTAACAAACTACATAAAACCAATCAATAAACTGATAAAAGTAGCAATCAGAAGTCACCCATAAAATCAAGAAATACAATGTGACTGCTGAACTCAAGTTTATTTTCTTCCAAACTCATCTGGAAGCCAGAAATCATTCCTTCAGCATCAGGAAAAAGACTATTTCTCTTCCACCTTTGGTTTCCTTTGTTTAACTGCCTCAGCCCCGCAGGTTATAAAAGGTGGAGCCCACAGTTTGTCTGATTAATTGATAGTCACACTTGATTGTGCTTGCTTCCATAAAAGAAAATACTAGGAATAAACACTGATCTATTTGGTGGACTTGTTAATTCCATTTACAAGAATTCTCGGAGTGCTTGGAAACTTTGCTGTGTATTACCTTCAATCATTCATCTCTTCTTCCTACCCAGCAATTACACAATACATCACAAACAGCAATCAATTAGCTCAATAAATAAAAAGATAAAAAGTATTTATTCAAAGGAAACGACCTTTTCACTCATTTTTGATTATCACGAAAACAAGCAATAGTCAGATGCAGATTAACACAACAGATTTTAGTATTTGAAACAAGAGACAAAAATATTGCCCCTTTTAAGCCGATACAGAACAGCACAATTTTAACATCCTTGAAAGAGATGAAAAAAACAGTGGATTCTGTGGCAATGATATTATCAAGTTTCAATTTTGAATCCTTACAAAGACAGAAACTCAAGGCTTGTTACTCTCTCACATTTTAAACCACATGAAGTATGATATATGCTAATTCTTTCTCAAGATAAAGAAATGTTCCATACTATATCAAATCCCAGCTGCTGGAACACAGTGATCATCTCAGAAACAGAGTACATTTAAGAAACCTTTCTCCCTTTCTGATCTAAAGAATTTTTTGTTAAATCAACACACTACAAGTGAAACTCTACTAGAATGCCAGGAGTGTATAAGCAATACACACTTTCTTTTACTCCAAATTTAAATGCAAGTTTCAGCTTCAGGTATGGGCTTGTGATTTCCTCATGCTTGAGGTGGCAATGCCACAGACCTACAGCAGCACCAGCTGAAAACTTCCAGTACCCTGTATGTAAGGGCAGCTTGTCACTAGGAGCTTACACCATGGATGACAGAGACAGTGAAGATCTCGATTCCCTTTCTCTGGAGCATGTTGCCCTGAGAGTACAAGGGACAATGCCACGGAGTATTCCACACTTCACACATCTCTGCTACCACAGAGATGATACTGATTCCTATTAGTATTTTTTAAGAAAAAGACTTGCTGCAGCAACCAGTTCAACAGGAGGGGATTCCTGATGCAACAGAATACTGCTTTCCAAAGAGGAAGGACAAAAAAAACCAATTAAAAAAAGACTATAGTTCCAAATACTATTGAGAAGGAAATATTGATATGAATTGTCACTGCTCATCATTTCAATCATCATTCATCATAACTACCTCTGCTGAAAATTACTATTCTGACTTCAGCATTTCTGCAATTAGGATTTCCTGCTATTTTTCATCCTAAGAAAAGGACAATGAAAGAATAGGTAATTTGAGTCTTTACTATGTGAATACCTAACAAGTGGTAGTTTCACTAGGGAAATACATCTAAAATAATCAGGTAGTTTACAATTCTCTTTTTAGCCTACCCAAGAAGATACATTTGCAAAGCAAATGCTAAGACGTTTATAAGACATGCATACTTAATATGTTCAAAAAACTTCCCTGGTGCAGGACAGTTGGATACACTAAATGTATCCTGATGTTCAATTCATTTGAATGGCATTCCCCCAGTAAAACGCCTACCAGAGCACACAGAATCTGAATCAAGCAACACTTAATTGCATTTACCTTTAAATTACATCAGCGTTATTGAAGTTTTCACACACTTTTCATCTAAAAGTGATTTCAACATAAAATAACTTTTTGTAGAAAAGCAAAGTTTAAAACAATGCACAAAAAAGCAGAACAGGAAGAATGGAGCCAAGTACAACTCTCTGGTTAGGAAATGTAGATTTCATGGAACATTTTCCAGTGTGCAACTGTGTGGGATCAAACTTTGTGGAGAGTTACTATGAATTGCATTAATTTCAGACAAATGCTCAAGACACACCATATGTTAAATGTGCTTTTCATGATACTACACCTACAAGTTCTAATACGAACATCCACAACAAGGAAAACACATCAAATGTAAGCAAATAAAGGGAATAAATAACTCTCTAAATGGACTAACCATGTGATCAAAGCAGTCCTCCTTAAACATGTCCTTATCAAAAGGGGCATCAGTCAGAACAAGATCCCTTCACAAAGGAAGGAACAGTTTCACACCCATGATCCTCTACTATAAATATGTCTAGGCCAG
The DNA here is from genome assembly GCF_965231275.1 of Zosterops lateralis. Lineage (NCBI taxonomy): Eukaryota > Metazoa > Chordata > Aves > Passeriformes > Zosteropidae > Zosterops > Zosterops lateralis. Next base: position 36,081,552 of record NC_139800.1, on the reverse strand, counting down.
AAACATGGATTACACACTCACCAATTTTGACGTACTAGGCACAGAAGAGGGTCTCCCTTTACCCAGCTACTCTTGCTTGCCCCATCCTTCCATTGGTAACATTTTTGTGGGCATGTGATAAACTAAGCAATGAAATTATCCTCATTAAAGCAGAGCCCGCTTCCGAATGAAACTATTATTCCTTTGAAATACAAACACCATCCCAAACACAGTTAACCACACGGTTGACCCAAATGCAGTATCACCCCTTTCATTACCACTGCCACCTTCTGCCTGCTTGAAGTGCACAGAAGACTTCAGTCCTAGACACACAAAATCTCTAAAATGAGACATTTTCTGAACACTCCTTTGAGTCAGAAAACAAAAGCACAGTTAAGGGAGTAAACCACACAGCATCATTTCTGTCAACCTGTTTATCTTATTAGAGATACCAGTAGTTCTCTGGGCCAGATACGGCACCTTGTTTCACTCTCTCCACTACACTACCACCAAATCATATTGGTATCCATCATATGCTAAACTTTTCACCTCTCAGATTAGTATCATGATTGATTTAGCTTGAAGTTTCAACTAGCCTTTGAGGCACCTGTTAGATATCTGGTAAATCAAATCACCAATATCCAGCTTCACAGTGAATTCAAAACAATCAATAAATATAAACTAGTGCAAATTAGTGGTGTACATACCGAGTCAGTACTGGTCAAATGAAGAAATAAATACTGTGGTCAAAACTCTGAGGGAAAAAACCCACACTCACAAAACTATGCTTTTTCAGTTATACCAGACAGAATGAGAGAAAGCAAAACCCCATTTCTGTGCCCAGTTTCCTTTGGATTTAATGGATTTCTGGCTTTTTGACATGAAATAATTCTATGGTTTACCAAAATGCAGTCTCTGGGCTTGTTAATTTCATATTTAGCTTGCTAGGTCTGTAATCTTGCCACTCTTTTAATCAAAAAGGGTTTCAGACAAGCATTTACATAAAAAATACTCATTCAAATCCTAATGTTTTTACCCACGAAAATACAGAGGTTGGATATATTCCAGTTTATGAAAATCCGTTTTCCACAAACTATGATAATTACTCCTTTCTGTAATAGCAGCTTCCCATGACAATTCAAGACTTAGTTGTGCTATTCTGTTTGCATTAGAAATTTGCCAGAAATACAAGAAAGGAAACCTTAAAATTACCAAACTACCTACCAACGGTTTGCAAACCTGCTTGTGTAAAATCATTATCTGTTTTCCACAGAAGAAGCAGAAAATGCTGGGAGGAGTAGAATGGAAAATAGGTTTGATGACAAGCAGCTTCCCTTGTGTGAGCTTCAGTGAGGATGAGAAAGTAGGAAAATGTTATACTTCAATATAAAGTGAAATCAGTTTAAAATTACTAATTTATTTATTGAAATAAGTCTGTTTTCACTATTATAACACACCAAGTGTGTGTGAAAGCAAGCAAAAGAGAAGTGAGAAAACATTTATTTTTTATGTCACCAATAAGGAATACAATTACTTTTAACATCACAAGTATAACTTCTGCTCCCCAACACAAAACCAAAGTTGCCTTAACCTAGCTACAGAATAAGCCAAGGAGCTGGATAAATAATCAACACAGTAAAACCTTGCCAACTCCTCAATTATTAGGACCTGAGCAAGTCAGTTCAACAGCAGTTAAAGCACACCCATGTGTACTTCAGCTGTATTCTTAAATACCATCACATGCACCAAACACCACTTTATCTTAACTTTGTACCTGTAAACAAAGTCTTCAAAATATATGCCATTTTTCTGCAGTCTAAAGCAATACAAAATTACTCTCAATATTCTCTGCAGAACCTATGTAAGGCTCATGTGATAAGGTTGTAAATTAGACTTTCTCCAGCTCTACCAACTAACCTAGACTGTACACTGAGAGACTGTATAGTTTTGTTAAATTCATAGCTATTCTGCATTCAAAGCTGACTCCCTTCTGAGGGAGGGTAACCACAGTGGGTAAAAGCAAACTGATGCTCAAATACAGAATGTGACCTGCTTTGCCACCTGAATTCCACTGCTTCACCAAAGTGGAAAAGCAGAGCAGTATTGCAGTGGAGAGAACAAGATAGCAAATGTTTCTTTTATATTGTGCTGTAGAGAGTCCTTAGACTAGCACTTCTTTTCAAAAGTTCAACTTGCATTTATGCTCCAATTACATTTGCAGCTTCTCTCATGTAAGGTATTCATATACTGAGGAGTGATGATGATTCAGTTAAAGCTGTGATCCTCACTACTGAATATGAAGCTGGTTTGCCTAATCTTTTGACATCTCACATTGTCATTACCTTCAACCTCTGCAACAAATAAATCAAGAGAGCCTTGAGGAATTCATTGTCTAGTGGGCAGGTAAAAATACAATCGTGGTTTAAAAGGGATTGGGAAACTAGCTATTTGAGAGCTACACCAAGATCCTGCCTCAGATTAATTCTGCCATGTTCCACACAAACCACTCAGCGCAGGAAAGTGTATCAAACACCCTGTTTTCCCTGACTTTACAATGTAATTGCTTGTACCGAAGAACCAAGATCCCACAGTGCTCCAACTACTGTATGTATAGCTATAAATGCACTGTAAGGGTCTGGGTGGCATGAATACTACCACAATGATTTTTTTTCTGGTCCTCCCCAAAAAATCCTACCCTGGTAAAAAAGCAGTATTACCCCACTGTCCAAATGGAGGATTATAGGCTGAAAATACAGACTACCACAGGCAAACTTCCTCAATACAATCAAAGCATTGACTGCATTACTACCACTGAAATGTACATTACTGGAAGCTGTTAATTGCAGCTGGGATGGGAGACAGCAAAGTTCGTGTGGGAAACAAAAGAAGAACAAAACTGTCTTGGGAAAAAGCACTCTGCCCCAAGCATACTACCCTATTAGATAAACACAGCCACTTCTAAGTGACTCCTATGTAATAACATCTCACCTCCCATTTCTTAACACACTGCTCTGCAAACAATCCCCTGCAGTAAGGGCAATGCTTCAGGAAACAATATTACTTCCACTTCCCAGACAGAGATCTGAAGCAGTGAAAGCCACAGGTGACGTCTCCAGAAGGTATGTAATGGGATTTTTAAAAATGTCTTAGCAGACTAGACATGCAATTCTGCAGAAAGTTAGCAGAAGACAAATACTCAAGAGGATTTTCTAGAATACCTAAGCACATTGGGCTTCTACCCTTACCTGTAGCTATGTAAATGTAGCTTTGCATCCTAAAAACCACAGCACATTACTAGAAAAATCCTAAACTACAGTTTTCAGCCCCTAGTCTCTCCATTCAGGCATGGCACAGTGATGAAGTCACCAAAAGGGCATAGGAGTTTTCACCTTCAGCACTGAAGCTACCCACTAACCTTGCTGAGTCTTTGGCTTGATCAAGTCCTTTTGTCATACAGCTCACAACTCAGCCCTGCGAAAACCTTATCCCTGCAACTCCCGCAACTCACTGCTTCTCCAGCCATCCTCCTCAGAGAGCTGAGAATCTCTGCCAGCATTATTCACACATAAAATACAGCAGAGGCACATAAAAAAAAAAAAAAAAAAAGAGTGGAGATCAGACAGACTTTTGTGTAACAGCCTAGTGGAGGAAGAGTTTAGTCAGATCAATATATACATTACTTATATTTTTTCTTTACTTCTCTTTCCCTGTGTAATATGTTTCTGTGAAAACTGGAAATACTCACAATTCTTCCCCTGAAAAAGGAAAGTCTCTTCCAGGCCCTGCTTAGAACCAATGTAAATGAAAAAACACCACAGGCTAGACCATGTAAATAGGTTTCAGGCAGGGAGTGTAACCAAGTACAACTCATCCAGCTGACCAGAGTCTTTCCAGCAGTGACAGCACAGCATGCACCTCTCTTTCAGCTTTACTCGACCATTAAGAATCTCACACAAACCAGAGTGCTTTCTGCTGGGCATACCAATCATTCTCCTGGGAGAGAAGAAACACAAGAGTTGCTAATAGAGGAAAAAAAAAAAACAGCTGAATTAAGATGAACCAAGAGTCCTGCCTTCTGCAGCTTTTTTGTTTAAGAAAAATCCATATTATGCTTATACTTCAATATAAACATTAGGTGCCACTCTTCAAAAAGTGATTCTGGAACTACTAAGCCAAGGCAGCATGTACTGACAGGACCAGCTCTGGTGACTTCAAGCAATGAGAGATTGAGACACTCCTGCAACTTCAACATTCCCCTATGAAGTACCCTCCATATGTGCTAGATTTCTTCGGTACCATGCTGAGTCCCTTAACTTACATCACATCCATCAAGCATTTGTCCACCCTCAATCTGCAGCCCACTGGTGGCAAAAGTGCCCACAGCATTGCTCCTACCTCACTGCAGAGAGCAGTTGAAGTAGCTTATCCAAGGTCTCATGGGAATCCCTTGAACAGTATGTACAGAAACCTGCATTAGCTTCCTTCCAAGCCCCAGATCCTGGCAGCTGCATCTCATCCACCTGAGAGCTTTCTGCCTTGCTTTACATTAATACAGAGAGGCATTTCCCATGTCTACAAATTTTCAGGCCCTCCAGGTCTGTCATCACAGGGTTAAAAAAAAAAAAACCTCTTGACCCTTAATGCAGCGCATACTTATAGCTGCATTTTTCTTTCAAAATGTGTAAACTAAGATTATCCCAGGATTCTTTCACCTACTCAAAGAGATGTTAAAAATCAAGGCTCCAGACCAAACACACCTCTGAGTTCCAAGCACAGAGATAGCTAACAGCAACTAAACAAAGGATGAAAGGTAATTCCCTACATTCATAAGGCCTTTATGTCCATTTGACTGAAAGAATATTTGAAAAAAAATGTTGCATATGCAAAGAAGCTAGACACTTGGGTCTGCAAAGAAAAGTCTTATGTCTTTCCATGGAAGAAGGTCCTTTAGGTATACCTAAATAGCATTAATAGCAAAGCTGCTAATGTTAGTTTTAAAAGCATCTTGTATACCTGCTAGAAAACTCATCCTCAAACAGAAATCTAGAACCTCAGAAAGAAAAAAAGCAACCACATGTATGCTCATGGGGGCCCTCTTCTTGTACAGTCATGAGGTGTTGTTGCTTTTTACATCTCTATATACATGATAAAACCTAAGTACAAGAACAATTTTCATCCTCGGTAGGTTGTGGGTTTCGAAAAAATGTCAGAAAGAAACCATGCCCCAGAAATTTCTAGGATGTCACAAGTACACAATTTTAAGACTTTCTTATGCTGCCAACAATTGAAAAAGGATGCATTTTTTGGTGTCACTAGTCTGTAGAGATAAAACCAGGGAACTTTGTGGGGGTAAGAAAATCAACTGCCTTGTAGATACCAATGGAAAATGTTCTATTTATGTTCTTCACGTTATAGACAGATTATCAGCTTTGTCTTCCACCTCTACAAAAAAATGAAAGCATAGAGATGCAAAGGGAGCAGGGCATCACTCTTGAATTAATTAAACCAAGAACTTCTACACAATTTACTTTTCAAGAATAAATACATAAAAAGTAACTCTGACATAAAAACTCTTTTGACATTTGGATGAAGTTGCCAAGGATATTTCTTTAATATAGTAAATAAGCAGGAAAACCTCATCAATGCTCAATTTTGCTGTTGTTGTAGATAATGTTTAGGATGAGACAAAAAGAAAACATACATCTTGCCACCAGAAATTAGGATGTACTGATAAAAACTGTAAATAAGCTGTTCAGACTGCAACAGCCTTCTGCAAATAGGACAGAAAGTCAAACTGAGTATAAGAATAGACTATCCTTTGTTAACACACTGACAAAAGCATACAGGGAGTATGTTTTATGCCCTCAGTCTTTCAAACCTTCTGTTATTCAAGACTGCATGTGTACTTCAAGAAGAGGCACCTACTTTATATCTAGTCACATGCTCTACAAACTTACAGAAATCTGACATTAGTGGTGTTGTAGCTGACTCTCTTTTACATGTCAGCACAGTGCCATCTTTCAAAGAGGGCACTAAGAAATTGGATGGTTCTCATGGAGTGAATGGTACTGCAGGGAAGTAGGAGATGTGAGAAGAAAACCAACTAAACAGTTTCCTCCAAAGATTCCTTTTTCTTTGCCTTCTTCCTGAAATGGAAAATTGTTAAGTGTTTTGGCCAAGTTTGGCCTCACTCTCTTTTCTTTCCTTCTCCAAACGTTATCACAAAACCTGGCTATTTCCAACTTCTATCTCCAAATACAATTAACAGAATAGCAGAGAGGAGGACAGCTCAAGTATCAGTGGTGTTGTATCACCTGGTAACCTCTGAAGCATAAGGACAAAGGAAACTCCATAGCAGTTAAGGCACTGCTGGACCTTGCTACACAGAGAACACAGGTTTGGAAGGAGTCCTCTTCCTTCCACAGCAAACACGTATTCATTCAATATTCAGGAATTCTCTAGAATCTCTCATCTAATAAAGGATGTTATCTAACTAGATTTTAGATCACGTCCCATCATGTACACCATTACACCACTACTACAGTGAGACACAGAGGCACAGAAATGTTACCAGACTTTTGTAAAGGGCTGCAGAGCTCACAAACTCACTGTTGGAGAAACCCTAACCAGTAATCTGCCACATGCCCTAAATTAAAAATGGCCTCTTCTGTGGATCTGAGGCAAGCAAGCCCCTGGATAAGCATCAGCAGGTATCTAGAGCAGGAAACAGAACAAACAGCAACACTGACTTTTCTCTGCAGATCAGTGGTACTTCATGAAGGTCGAGTACTGAACTTTTGCCTCCTGCAGCCATCATAAAAATCTCGTGGAAACTCACATCCCTCCTAACCAAAACCACGACACAGTTTGGCTCAGCTGCTGGGCTCAAACGCTCATACAGAGTCCATACTGGCTTCTTGCCTGCCAAATAGCTAAATGGTGGCTTGTCCACTTCCAGGCCAACACAGGATCTCTCAAGGCAGAGAGGTGAAAACACATAGACAAGCACTGTCAGTAACAAGTAGGCTCCCTACCTCAAGCCTTAGCTACACTGCACTAGCTATTTTTGCACCTATTAATAGGAAAGTGTATGAAAAATAGTACTGTGTCTTCAAAAAGTAGTCAAGAATCATTTCACATATGAGGCATGGGTGAAAACTTCTTATTCACCCCTGTGAAAGGGTAGAAAAGGAGAACAGTGGCTATCCATGAAAAAAACTTTGCTCAAAAATTTCTCTATTTTCCCACTCATTTTAAAAAGTAACATTTGAATTGCATGATAATTAGGAGAAATTGGTTTAACAGCACATGAAAATTACTGAGAAAGAAAGATTACCCAAATATCCAAATATTTTAATCTGGAAGTCCCGTTGTCTATCTCATTATAAGAAATGTGCAAAAATGAAGATCCACCTCTCCTTCCAAGAAGCAAAGAGACTTGAGAAAGAAAAAGTGTGCTCAAAATGCTTTCTCTTCTTTAACCCCCAGCTAAAAGCTCACTTAAGTTCACCTTATGAATAATCTTAAACAATACTGTCAAGTTAACATGGTAAATGACAGCTTCAGCCATGGAGCAACTGTCAGTAACATCCTGTAATCCTGCCTTTGCCAACTCTGAGATCTGCGCACCACCACTCAAGCATCCTCCCGCTCTCTACAAGGATCTCACCACTGTACCAGTTCAGTGGGTTTCAGCTTACCTGCTCCTCCTTCATCCCCAGCTGAGCCTGTTACTGTAACCTCTGAGTTCTGAGGAAAACAATCACCTTGAGGATACAACAGACCCAGGATATGCCTTTTTGCTGTTGTTCCTGGTTTTAAAATTGTCAGTGTTAAATTTCTAAAGCATTTTGCTGCCACTGCCTACAAGTGTCACAATATTCTATGAAGTATTTGCAGAGAAGCATGTACCGGCCTTGCTCTGATTTGTTGATTTAGGGTTGAAAGTCAGAAAAGACAAGGGGAAAAGTTTCCGTTTGTTCTCCGAAGCACTCTTCTGCTATAGTGTATGTGTACACCTGTAACTGAATAATATGGGCTACACCAATTGAAACACAGATGATGTCTCAGCAGCAGCTTTGTCATGCCCCCTCTGTGGTGCAACTCCATCACTGGCTACCCAGTCCTAGGGCAATCACTTCTTTCTGGGGTAAGAAAGAACAGAGTCAGAGGGGGTTCTTCTCATCTGCAAAGTCTCCAAACAGCCAAGCCACATCCATAAGCAGACAGTGTAACACAAAAGAGGCTTACTATACTTCAGATGGAGAAAAAACCAGCATCTTTAAAAATTAAATGCTGTCATCAGTAGTCATACAGAACATGCCTACAGTATGCAATACATACCAAACAAAATCTAGCAGCAAGGCCTAGTGTTTTGAAGATTCTTTAGAACAGGAAGCGGACAAACTTTTACTTCTATTCAATTGTGACGTGTTCCACCAAGCTTTTTTAAGCAAACACAAGAAAAAAGAAAAGCCCATATTCTCACTGCCAATGTTTCATATCCCAAACATAATAGTGAAAAGTTCTTCTCCTTTGAAGAATTTGACTCTCATGCAGCAAATGTCAAAAACCTATGGTTGTGTAAGATTCTGCAGAGAAGCTATTTAAATAGACCAAAAGAGAGGCCAACTTAGAAGATCGCCACTCAAAACTGTGTTCTCTGCTTCCTTCTAACACATGAAGAACTGTCACCACCTCTGCCACCTTATAACACAAAAACTTAACAAGGAGTTCCAGAAAGATTCTTTATATTTTTTCAGTTTGGTACTATTTTTCCTTAGAAGAGTACACTTCATGCATTTTCTGAGAGCAGGAAATTATGACAAAAAATTGTCAGCTGTACTTCATACTAAGCTCCATTGGCTTTATCCTGAATCTTGTTATGTTTTACTCCTTACTTGCAAAAAAAACCAAATTATGGAAGAAAGAAGAGAGAAATCTAAGAAGCATGAAACATGAACAGTTTGACAGCTTGGAATTAGAATGAAAGTAATAAACTTAATTTGTTTACCCCATGATTAATTTCCAGCCAATCTCACGATATTTCAGTGAGTGGCACAATGTAACATTTGGAGTTGGCAATACAGCATATCATACAATTACATAACCATAAAGAGGCCAATCCAAGTTTACTATGGGGGCTATAACTTTGACTTGCCTGACATTTACACATTTATGTGTCTTAGCCATAATACCGCAGTGTTCAATATCATTAGGCACCTGTCCTGGGCTAAGAAAGATGATTTTTATGTCTAAATCCTATCCATACAGGTAAGAAATCACTATTTACAGTTCTATTTATAATTTGTGACATATTTCAGTTATATTTAAAAACTATTATTGAAACAAAAGAAATATGGACACCTGCTGTTGACAGTACGCCAACACCATTTCTGCTACACTGAACTACAGAGTTTGTGTCACCACTAAGACTAACAGTTATCAGGGAAAAAAAAATTCAGAGAACACTTAAAGTAAAATCAGAGAACAGATTAGGTTAGAAGAGAACCCTAAGTTCATCTAGTTCCATGCCCCCTGCCACAGAGGCAAAGACATCTTCCACTAGGTACCATTGGAACTGTAAAACTATTACCTTCAGCTAAGACAAAACCTGTAAGAATACAGATAAACAGAAAGACAAATAGGTATTCTCAAAACAAATCCATATTTTTGCATTTTAAAATAAAGATTAATTTTTAACTTGAACATTCAATTTCTGACAGAACAGTATTTCTTGACTATAGATAGGTTTGGCTTCCAGATACATTTTTGTCACCTGCTAGTTAAGGCAAGTATCAGTTTATATAGCCCACATTTCCCATTACCATCTTTGTTCTGCTCCCGCTGCACCTTGTGGCTAAACAGGTTTTCCAAAAGTCAGTGACAAGATGTACACAACCTGCAGACCACAAAGGTAACTTTTTTAACAATTATAATTGCACTATTCACAAACTGACCTACATTTTTGATAAGCCCAAATTCTCTATTACACCCATAAACAGTACACTACAATTATCTATAAAAGAAAGAGAAAAAAAGCAAGACCAAATTGATAACTCTGAATTCTCCATGTCTGACAGCCTCGATGTTAAAATTTTTTCACCAGTTTTAATGCACCAAGTGTATGAAATTCAATGTGACTGACCAGTGTAAGCACCCCCTTAACATTTTGTAACATAAATCAAAATCGGAATCTTAAAGAGCTTACTTACAATGGCAATTATTTCACATGCCTGAATCCTTATGTTTGAAGTTATTTCCTTAACTGAGACAAGCAGCCAAGCACTTTTAAACTAGCTTTACAATCAGGTCTGCAGTCTTAATTCTACTTTCCTATTGTCTATTTTGTGCAATGAAAGAGCTCCTCTAGGAAAACTGGTAATGAGATCAGCGAGTGTATAACTAAAATCTGCACCACAGTGCACATACACAATAGGGCAGGATCAAGTTTACACAAATGCTGTTAAGCCTGGGCATCCCAGCAAAGCAATACTTCACTCCGAAACCTATCTGCTAATTAATGTTTTTTTCCTGTGCTGAATGACCTCAGCACTTCTTTTTTGCCCCTAGAAGGATGGCAAATCTCACCGCACAAAATGGTGCAAAAGTTATATACAAAATGGCGACGTAGTTTGTCTCTCTTGGTGGATAGTAAGTCCTGATTGCTCAGAAGGAACCTTATGCCTGTGTCATATTTCCAGCCACACTGGACAACCCAAACAGCAGCGGTGTTAGGCAGGAAAGGAGCTTCTCACTGCAAAGGTTCACATCACCTTTCTCTCTCCCTCTGCTTTCCCTCTCCTCTACTGCAGAGGGAACTCCTCAAAGGGACTGGGAGTTCTCACTGGAACATGAGATTTTTATTAAAAAATAAAGATGTAAAAAATGCAATTATTTTTTATAAGAGAAACTGTTGGTGACTATAATCACAGGGTCACCACTGGCCTCCACTGTAATTGCAAGTTGGCCCATATACTAATACAGTCAGTGAGGCAGCATCATAGCAATTAGTATCTTTCAAAGACAGAAAAATGCTTTTATGTTTAAGCACTGTGGAGCACAGCCTTTTGCCAGTCAAAACAGAGCATATGTCTTAATTTAAACATTTGCTCAGCATGTTTCATGCTACTTCCTGTGTCTTCAGCATCTGTCTGAATTTGCTAAACAAGTGGGAGAAAACAACACTTTGCTCATGAACAGTGAAACCTGGATGATACGGAAGTTTTTGTCTTCATGCATGCTATTCTGCAGTTGCAAGGGGAAAGGTTATTTCAATAGTAACTCATGGAGTAGCAGCAACAAACTTCCTAGTAATTACCAGACCTCTTGACAGAACAGCTGCCTAACAGCTGTGAGGAAAAGAAAGCACAGACCCTTGTTAGAGAACTTACAAGTTATTACCAAGTAAAAGGTTTCTGGTTTAACTCCAGAATAATAGATTTTCTAACTTTTCATAAGCTTCTAAGCTTTTCTGCTGGCTTCAGAGGCTAAATAACCTAAAACTGGGACAACCCAGCCTTAGTTGTCAAACTGATTTGACAGCCTATTTTTTACATTTTGTGACTTTAATCAAAATGCCACTTGTTTTTCCCTTCCTCCTTAACAGTACTGTGTGAGCTGCAGTCTTCAAAATTTCTCTTCTAATCTCTCTTATTTTGAAGTCCTTCTGTTTAGTTCTGTTTAGTTCTGACTACCCACTGCCTGTATCTCCATTAAATCTTTCCTACTGTTTACAATAGAGAACAAATTCAGCCAGTATAGTTTTAGTTGGTTTTCCAGCTATTTTTCAAATGCAAGACAACATACACTCAGCCACTGAATGTGTCAAAAAAAAAAAGTCCACACGTGCATGCACATGCTTTCATACCAAGCCCAGGTTGTCACCAAAATATAAAAAGGAAAAAGAAGAGTGTATTTTTCTGTTGCACAGGAAGAGCATATAAAAATATTTCTTTGTGATGCATGTGTTTTATCACCATGAAGAAGAAGAACAGTCAAAATTCTGCCCTAAATTAAA